>NC_041386.1:693842231-693855821 GCF_002162155.2 Triticum dicoccoides
GCTCCCTTTCTCGCGCGTCGCCGCTGCCTCCTCTCCTCCCCGCGACCCCGCACCACCTCTTCTCCTAGGCGCCCACTCGCCCCGCCCCCGATTGAACCCTAGCCGCCACTCCTCGCTGGCCATCCTCCCCGTCCACGGCCGCCACGCGCATCGCCGCCAGAGGGCGTCGCCGGTTGTGGGCGTGCCTCCGCGGATTTGCGCCACTGTTGCCGGAGGCGTGGGCGTCGCGGGTCAACCTCCTTGGGGACGATGGGCGCCACAAGCCTCGTCGGAGGTCACCTCTTCATCCGCCACGGCTCCGGCGCTCGTCCTCCTCACCGACGGTCGCCTCTCCATCCGCCACGGCAGCGGTGCTCGTTCTCCTCCTTGGCTATCCGCCTTCCCCTGCCCCGAAGCTCTGCTCCAACCCGAGCCGCCGCCGTTCGTCCGGAGAAGCGCGGGAAGAACAAGAAGATGGGTAAGCTCCTCTTGCGCTAGATTCGATTGGTATGTAGTTTAGCCAATGGATGTATCTCTTTGTTGTCTTCTTTCTGGTAGAGGCAAAAGGTATTATCCCCTGGTTGGATTTTTGTGGGCTCCTTTCCTTGTTTGTTCTTTTGTGGGTTATAGGTGTTTCTTTTTGTTTCTTGTGTAGATCCTACTAGGGGTGGGTTTTTTTTGTTTGCACATGGATGGTTGATGCCTGTGTTCTTTGCTCTGAATTGACATGGCCGATTGAATTATTAGTGGCTAGGATTATAGATGTGTTGCCAGGAAGTTTTGGGTAACAAACTATGTGGGCTTTAGTTTAATCTGGTCCAAAATATTGCTATAGTGGTACTGTTGTTTCTGTTAAACTTAATTTAGCAATATACTGATTTAGGCTTGTGTTACTTTTCCTTGATCTAGCTCTGCTCATCTTTGTAGTTGTATGTTCGTTTTTCTTATCTTTTTATTTTGATTTATTTTGACTTCTACATTCATGGAATTAATTTTGTATGCTCAAATGGATGTACATATTGTGCCACCCTCCCGTCGAGCTCGAGCGTCCCCATCGCTAGGAGGAGCGGAGGCTGCCACTCCTGCAGCTGCTCGGCCCCTCTCTCCCTTGGCGTCAAGCGGCTCATGGCGGCGCCGGATATGGTGTCCAACACGTGAGTGAGATCAATGATTGCCCCTCTACGTCACGCGGTGGCCATGGTCGGAGCTCTGACCTTTGCTCCTCTTGCCTTGCAGGTCACCAGCTACAGCTAGCCCAACGTCGCACAGGTGTAACGAGGCGCACATACAAGAAGTGGACGATGCCAGAGGTGAGGTTCTACTGTGGAGGGCCAGATTGGTTGCCATGGGAGGATCTGGCTAGCTTTGGTGAGTACTTAGGATCAATGACTTGCATTTTTGTAGTTCTCACGATCTGATTTTGTGTTCTTCCTTGTGCTCTAGCTAAGGAAGGAAGGGTTAAAGGAACTTGAAGCAGACATTGGTTGTGGTCCTCTGGAGTTGGTACATGACTTGGTTTTGGAATAGGTACAAACTGCCACTATTTCATTTATTTAGCCCAATAAACTTTCTGTTGATGTGGTGTTGGAGTTATCATTGAAATTTCATTAGCTCCACACCCTCATTTTCTGATTCATAAAATACGATTTGCTGCAATGTTTAGCAATTGTGCATGCATATACCGAATAGTTAGGTTTATACATGAACTGCAACATGGTTGGCATTTATTCAAAGAGTTGTAGCAAGTGTGCATTCACATCCTAGAACCTTATCTGTAGATAGGAATATAGTAGATTTTTTGTAAATTTATCTATAGAAGCCCAAAAGGTTTTAACTGATGCATCTCTGAACTATGTTGCCAACTATAGATGCACACTTGCTAGATAAGTATTTAGGAAAATCTACAATACTGCTTATTAACTGATGCATCTCTAAATCATATATTGTATGTTTGATATTTGCATGTAGTTACTATTTCATATAGGCCTATGTTTGACCTTCTGTTATATCAGGACATCTTGGTTTGAAATTTCATTCCAGAGATTTGCTTAATATTTCATTTAGATTGGTTGTTTTAGGAAATGACGAAAATGCATTCTCTATTTGTTCTCTCTTTCCCTGTTTTTATCATCTTCAGTATTTAATGTTTGTTCATACATGCAATTTTATCGGCCCAACCATCCACTGGCCTGACTAGGGCGCGCCAAGGCTCACATTTAATTATCAGAACGTGTGGCCTTTTGTGCTGCCTTGCTTGGACTTGATGCGAGAGAAAGAAGAGTTTGGCTAGGTTCCAAATATCTACTATTTAGGAGTGCACCGTGGGTGTGATCTGGATTGTTTTAGCTCGGATTTTGTCGTCTTTTCTACCTCTTATTTCGCTTTGGGTGCGGTGTTAGCCGTCCCTTCCTTGGATTGTAGCTACCTCCTTTTCTTTCTCTTCATCTTCTTCTTTCATTTTTCTTTTCTTTGTCTTTGCCTTAGCACTGAAATGCATATCTACTATTTTTGCAGGTAATCTGGGTGTGAGCTCAAGGTAAAAGGCAAAGCCTGAAGATAGGCAATCATCATTAGCTAGGTAGTCAATTATTATACAGTATGTAGCAAACACTGTTGTCTTCGACTGAATGTTTGACTTATTCTCATTCAATCTCATCTTTTCATTTGCATGACATCAGAACTGGAAACATCAAAATTGGTGCCCCGGTCATCTCTGCCCCTGGTGGTGCTCCTGGATGTACATCACTTCCTCGCCTCCTTGGCCGCTTCGGTGCCCGTGGCCTCCGTCCTCGTCGGTGGGACGGTGCAAGCCACGACTCCGATGCGGCGGCGTGGATGTGCGGTGTAGGAAGTGGTTCCTCGCCGGCTGGACGGCGTTCAGGCGCAACCCCAGGGCCCACTGAGTACTGCCTCGGCTACAACCTCCTTCGCTGAGCTCCATCTTCCTCCTTCTCCTCTGCTTTGGCTACTGTATATGGGACATGGACAGGGCTATGATGATCAGTTATGGCTGATATAGGCATGCTCTCGAGCAATCGAGGCACATGTGGGTATTAGGTTGGACCCCCACCCCCCTTGTTTCTTTGACCCGTTTTGATCACATTCTATTTTAGTGGTTCTGTCCTTGCACGGTCATTTTTGACGAGTGATACTAATAACCATCCAGAAACAAGAACCGCGGGGATAACCGAGCTCTCACTGCGATTAGGAAGATCTGGCCGTCCATTGCGTTTCCTTGATGCGTTTCCGACCGTTGGATCGAGGCGTTGGAGGACATTGGCTGTCAGATCGAACCCGAGCTCCTATAGCAACAAATAGTTACTCAGCGGTGAAATGTCTCGTACCACCGCCTGTAATTCATCTGCCCCATCGGTTAGAAGCCATTCTTGCTAGGGCGATGATGATTGGCCGTGGCTGAAATAAGTGTGCCTTTGAGCAATCGAGGCACCTGTGGGTATCAAGTTGGATCCTCCCGCTTGTCTCTAGAATCCTTTTTCATTCTGTGATAATTATTGTTCTGCCCTTGGATGGTCATTCTTGTTGAGTGATAACCAGGGCAGCTCATATAAACAGATTGATCTGGTGATAAGAGATGATGGGGGTAGGTTATATGATCGAGGAAAGGCGAATCTGAGCCCACTATGCATTGAACCCTAAACTCTTTTTATTTGTATTTAAAGGTGTTGCTTATCGAGAAATAAGGGAGACGGTCACTCCCGGGCGCTCTCAGCGATTTGGAGTTCCTGGCCGTTGGATCTGGCCGCTTGATGTATTTTCGGCCGTTGGATCCAGAGGTGGGAGGAGCTGGGCCGCCGGGTCGGAGAGGGGTAACTGTAGGAATGAATAGTTACCTCCCGCTGTAAAAATCCTATGCCTTGCCTGTAATTCACGTGCCCCATCGGTCGGAAGCCATTCTTGCTAGGGCGATGATGATTGCCGTGGCTGAAATAAGTGTGCCTTTGAGCAATCGAGGCACCTGTGGGTATCAAGTTGGATCCTCCCTCATGTCTCTAGAGTCATTTTTGATCTTGTGATACCTGTTGTTCTGTCCTTGGATGGTCATTCTTGTTGAGTGATAACCAGGGCAGCTCAACTGTATAAACAGATTGATCTGGTGATAAGAGATGACGTGGTAGGTAAGATGATTGAGGAAAGGCGAATCTGAGCCCACTATGCAATGGACCCTGAACCCTTTTTATTTGATTTAAAGGTGTTTCTTATTTATGCTCCGGTGTTTATAGTCGTCTTATGTATAGATCTCTTCTCTCTTATGTCTTTATTGCATATAAGTTGTTCTTGATCTTTTATTGTTTGTTGTTGGTCCTTAACTTAATCTGGTTAAGAGTAAGAGTAAGTTCCATATAAGTTGTTCTTGATCTTTTATTGTTATACTTGATTTAATATTTTATTGATTGTTTTTGGTTCTTGATCTTTTATTTTTTTTGTTGGTCCCTTTATTATCCTTGTGTGACACGTCTCTATATTCCGCTGAAAAGGTCTAGACTGGTTCATTTGCTTGCCTAATTAGAAATAACTCTCCGTTTTGATTTCATCGATTTTTTGGACAATGTGGCCCTTACTGTTGTTGCATGGCAGGGTTGTCTTAACAAAATGTTCTATCTATAGTTCATTCGGTGTCGTTGGAATAATATGATAATGTCCAGAAGAAGGATGTCAAAGTAGCGCAACCAACAATTTGTTTTCAAAGACTTCTAATTTTATCCTGAAACTATTAAGGTTGAGAAAATATGATTCACAATATCTAAAAGCCTTTTATGCTATGGTTAATCTAATCAGTAATAAGAAAATACTTACTAAGTTCTATATATATGCATGTTCTGTAGATATATTGCTTAGGCTACTTGTGTGTTGGAGAATTATTAGATCCTTTTCTGCATTAATACTGGCATCCACTCTTTCTTCTTTGTATATTCAAATTGTAGATAAAATGCATAAGTGGCATGCGCTTTGGTCCTTGTTTTCTATTTATGTCGTACCATCTATGATGATATCTCCTAGCTCTGTAATTTTCACACGGAGGGAGAGGGAGGGAGAAAGTACATTTAGTTGTTTCAATTTTAAACTACACTTGAGCCCATGTTCCTAATAGCCTCAAACTGACGTCTTTCCGTTGTTGCTGCATTCCCTTTTTTGTATATTACATGTTCTTTTTGTATCTCAGTCTGCATGTAACATAACTAAATAATACATTGAGATGAAAGGTTATATCTGATATCATTGAGAGGAGCAGGCCAACATCCCTACCTCCCTCTTCAACTCCCATCCAACACAATTATGGTGAGTCTAACTTGCTACTAACTTTACCATTACTTGCTTGGGCACAACGTTGGGACCGGCACCCTTGCTCCAAGACGCGTTGCCGATCTAGATGGCGGTGGCTGGTCTACAGGCTTTTATTGTTGGGAACAGGAACTGGACTGTTCGTGTGTATGTTTCGCGTTTGTGGCAGCATCGTGGAACCACTGATAACGGTCCTATGAAACACACTGACATGGTTCTTTTGGATGCCCAGGTATATAGTTTCTCTAGCTCAGTGCCATGTGTTGTTTGTAGTTTTCTTCTGCCTTTTATGCTTGGTAATTGATGCATGTTGTGTATTTGTTGAATCTGTAACCTGCAGTGTCGGTGTAAAGAAAGTGCCAGCAAGTGGTCTACATAAGTCTGGATTGCATAAACCTTTGTTTTCCGATGGGTATGCTCAGGTATTTCCTTTCATTTGCTTGGTGAAGATTCATCCACACCTATTCTCAAGATTGTTTGGTGGTCGGTTGACGATGTATATCTGTTTATACCTGCTAGGGACTCGCAAAAGTGGATGGCAGCTCCGTTGGTCCCGGTGATGAACTTGCTGCTACCTCGAGGTTTGATGCGGGTTTTTGACAGTATATGCATCATCTCTTACTTCTTTCACATAATTTTCATTTGTTATTGAAGCAAATCAACTGAAGACCTGGCGGCAGATGAAGCCGAGCCCTCTGTAGCTAAAAGGGCCAAGCTTTAGACCAAACGCCCTTAGGTAGCCTATAGTTTTGGTGTGTGTGCTAAGTACCTTTTCTATCATCAACTGCCTCGTGTGCTGTACATGGTTTGGCTCTTACTTGAACCTGTGTTTTTACAGGGCATGGCTTGTTGGTTATGTGTTCTCTCGCGGTGATGGTCTAGCGAGTGGGCGTCTCGACGTGGGATAGATGGTGAAGCTTCTCTCTAGGTATATCGTCCCTTTTGTCGTGCCGTGTTGTCTATGATATGATGTTCTGTTATTTCCATCCACGGAAAAAATTAATGTGGTGCTTGTGAAACACCCATCGCTGTTGGTTCTAGGATCAGTATTGGCCTTCGTTTATTTAGCTCTTGGTTGCTGGCGAATGTAATTGGATACTTGACTATCTTATTTAGTATGCCCGCTATGGATGTTGTTTCGTGTCTCGCTTGCATTTTACATGTACACGTACACTATGCCTATCGATGATATGGCCTATGTTGTGATCTATGTGTGCTCTATATCTGGGTTATAGAGGTTGTCCAGTGCGGACTAATCATGCTGTTTGAAATGGTGGTGAAGCATTAGTGGGTCTTTTAAACTGTATAGTTTTTCTTGATGCACAGGGCTGCTTACATAATAAATGTGTTTCATTTGTTTCCTTGGCAATTGTGCCTGGGACATGAGGTGTCTTTTGATATGCTACTTATGGCTTTGGTAGCATGGTATATGCACATGTTCCTCTTGTGATGCATACCCTGTGTAAATGATTTTCCTTTCTACATATTTTAACAGATGAAGCGTTCTGTCATGGTTAGGCTAAAGGCCATGCTTAGCGCAGTTCTTGCTGAAGCTGGTTTTCCTGAGGTGAAGTACAAGACCTACACAACCTATCGTGGCAGTGTGGTGGCTGCTGCTTACTTCTGGCCATCAGTCACATTCGTTTGCAGCGGCAGAACATATATGAGGATTAATGGTGACCCAGCTGTGGATGCAGGCGAGGCCATGCAAATGCTGCTACTCGGTGCTTGGAGCGTCTTCAAGCCACTATGGATGTTGAGTTCGATTGCCCTCAGATGCAGAAGATTAAGACCGAGATAAAAATTGTCGAGCAGTTTAGACGAGAAGGACAAGAAGATCAGGAATCTGAAGACTAAGGTGGAAAGAAGGAATCTCAAGGTCAGGGGGCTTAGCAGGGGCTGGGGTCATTGGCAGAAAAATATACCCAAAATATATGCTTTTATTATTCCTCTATGTTCATGCCTTTATTACTTCCTGCCTTGTATTCACGCTTGTGATGTCGAACTTCATGTCAAGTAGCTGCTATTTTAGTGTCAAACTTCATGACAAGCCATAATCTTTTGTGGTATTATAAACGATCTGAAATCAATTCTGCTTTCTAATCTCTTACCATCTTTGGGCATCAATATATCTTGCTCCTACTGTAGTTAATTGTTTTTCCTTAGCTTTGTTGTTATTCTATTTGAATGCATATGCTAAATCTGGGCTACCACTAACTTATCATTACGTGTTTGACCAAACGTTGGGACCGGTACCCCGCGCCAATGCGCGATCCCGATCTAGTAGAGACAGAGTGACACATGTATACTACACTCAAAATGGACAGAAACAAACTTTTTCGGCTGGATTCTCCATGCATGGTGCCTATATGTTTCTGGCATAATTTCACGGCTAGATGGATAGGTGTTAATAAAGGAGAGCGATCTACCCATCACGGATTCCATGATGTGTTCAATCAATCTATGCACCCCCTCATGCATGGTCTACACACACACACAACACATATACATTGTCCAGTGTGCACTGAGCTTCGGCCACCTCCATTACCTTCATCCATCCAACCGCATCAAAGAAACTGAAAACTAAGAAAGAGAGTGCAAAAAATTGCAATTCACATCGGGGTTTTTTCATGTGTGTAGAGAGAGAGGGAGGGACGAGAAAGGAAACCAAAGATTTCATGAGTGTCCGAACTGTTTCACGGACCGATAGATCGGTGTTGGATGGCTTCGGCAGTCCGGACAGCATGGTCCGGACGGTCGCCGGAGGTTCGTGGTCCTTCTTGGAGATGGTGCCTTTATCCGGTGTGAACTGAGTTGCTGCCGCCTCCATGAGATTCGTCCATCCATCCAAGCACATGCAAGGAGTTCAAAACTAAAAAAAAATCAATTCACATCGTTTCAAGTGTGTCTTTCTAGAGACCGAGTAAAGAAAAGAATTCATGAGTCGATGATTGATGGATGGGGCATGTGATCTTGCACGGATAAGGAGCCTGCGCGCACCTGTACGGCAGCAGCTCCTCTAGTTTCAGAACATACACAGCTATCCGCCCGAGATGAAGGTATTGTATGGCGAAGGAAATCTCCCCCTCCCGCGACTAGGCGGCTAGGGTTCCCCCTCCTCCCCTGCCGCCGCCGGCCTCGCGCCCCGCCTCCGTCCCCTTCCGCCCTTCCCCTTCCCCCGTCCAGATTTGTCTCGCGCCGCCCCCCAGGGAGGTGGCCGGGGCGGAGCTCGAGCTCCTCACCCGTGGGCCCCCTCCTCCCCCGTCTCCCCCCGCCACCGCCGGCGAACGCCCCGGCGCTGGCCCGGGTGGTGCTGGCGGCGGCGGGCCTTCTCGTCCCCGTGCGCGCGTGCTCCCTTCCCGGGGCAAGGAGGCGGCGGCGATGCAGCCCGGCTTGGCTGTGGTCCGGCGGCCCTGCGGCAGCAGCCGGCGTGGTGTCGGCGCCGCTCCTTGGCGGCTTGGTGGTGCTGGGTGGCCGACGTCGCGCACCCGGCCCAGATCTAGGCCCGGCGGGCCCCATCTGGGTCCTAGCGGGCCAGCCCCCGGTGTGGCCTCGTTGTCTGTGGCGCGGTGAGGAGGAGGAGCGGCTCAGATATGGGGCGGCGGCGCCGACGGCGCGCCGGCAGCAGCGCGAGAGAGGGAGCTTTACGGGCCCACGAGGGCTCGGCCGGGCCTATGGGCCCACGGTCCTGGTGTGCTCCTGCTATTGCGTGGATGGCTACCGTCACTGATAGTGGAGGTGGGGCCCTCCCACGTGCTGACGGTGCTGATGCCCAAGTCCCGACTCTGATTCTTCGACGTGTTGTCCTCACTTCGCGGTGCCGTTGTGAGACGGCGTGGGGGCCTCATGACCACATTGGCGCAGGGTGGTGGTTGGTTTGGTGGCAGGCTTCGGACCGCCTGAGGTGCGGGTTGGGATCGGGGGAAACGCCTATCGGCATGGCCGACACCGGCGCGGTGGCGCCTGTGGGTGCCACCTGACCTTCCGGGAGGGTGTCTGGGCCTACCCTTCCTCTCCCCTCGTCGTGTACCGGGAAAAACCCTTGGCAGCAGTGTCGTCATCGTCGTGATTGTTCTTGAAGGTGTTGATAGGTGCAGACGCTTCGGAGTCTTGGAGCCTTGTGGAAGATCCCGGTGGGCGCAGCGATCGCGAGGCTTCTTCGTTTTTGTTGATCCGCCGTTGTCGGCATTTGTTTCTTTTGCTTTTTCTCTGTCGTTTCTTTTGGACGTGCATGTGCTGCTTTCGCCCAACACCTATTCCTATATGGTTCGGTTGGTTGGAAAACCCTTTTTCAGATATCCACCCGAGAAAACCTCTACCTCCTTGTTGGGGCAGGTTAGGCTAAAAAACCGATGATGCATCGGGATTAGTTAATGAATCTGGTTCATCAATCCTTTGATGCGGTGGACCATTTATTCATTTTTCAGAGTTCAGAGCTTGCAGAGTACTAAAAAACCTGAAATCTTCCACGGCAATTAACCGCCACACGTCACACCCAGCGTAAAGAAGATACAGTAGAAGTTTTTGCTAGTGCTAGCTGCCGGGACGCGCTGGTCCCCTACCACTATCATCCTCACACACATCTCGTTCACTTTTGCTCTTCAGAATTCATCTCTGCTACTGTATGCATGCAGCAGATGCCACAGCCGGAGAGCGGGGCATGAAAAGATTCAAAATTAGTTTTGGGTTGCAACAATGCCTACCATTCGTTCGACGAAGTAAATGTGTTCCGTTGAAATGTTGCACATCTCATCTCCGAAGAACAGAGTATGACAGCGGAGGCAATGGCACAGTGCATTTGACTTGTCCAGAAGGGGGCACGCAGCCATTGTCCCATGTGGCCGTGGGCTGTAGCATGCATGGGCATGCATCTGAGCTTCCAGCCATTGTCATTGTCACCCCAAATCACGTCCGTGTCAAAAAAGTATTAAAACAACAGAAAACATAAATAAAATGACTAAATAAATAAATAAATGCAGTTTAATAAACATAAAACTTAATTATGGGGGGCACGGCCACAAAACGGCCCAGTTTCACATCCGAGTCACACTAATAATTAAACATAAAAAGAAAAAAGAAAAACGGCCACCGCCGGCGCGCTCCTGCCCGTGCCCATCGATGCCGTCGCCGTGGCCGTCTTCAGTGGCCGCCGGTGTCGTCGTCGTCGCTGACGAGGTCGACGTAGGCCGGCGGCGTCCACAGGTGGGCCAGCGGTGCATGCGGTGCGTGGTAGACGGGGGCGGGCTGGACGGTGGGAGGCGCCTGCACCACCTCCTCCCATGGCGACGCCTCCTGCTCCGGTGACCGCGGCGGAGTGGCGCACCAGTTCACGCCCACGCCGGCGGCCATCTCCGGAGCAGTGCAGGACCAGCCCCACCCCTGGCCCAGCAGCTGCTGGAACGCGGCCGGCGGCTCCTCCTCCATTGCGTCGTCCCTCCTCTTCTCCGTGACGGCCGCTAGCTGCAGCTCCGGGAAGGCGATGTCGCCAGCGGCAGAGAGTGCCATGGCCTCCTCCAAGCCGTCCCATTGCCGCTCGTCGTGCGTGTTCATGGAGTTCTCCATGACACGCTGCACGAGATGGGCCTCCTCCTCCGCCGTCATGCGAGGAGGTGGTGGTGGCGATGGAGATGGCGACGGCGACGACGTGGGCGTGAGGCCGGGCACCCGCCTACGGCCGCGCTCCTGGGGAGCAGCCGCTCAGCGCCCTGGGCGTGGCCGTCGTGGCCCCGTCGACGTGCCGGCAAAGAAGGATGCCCGTCGCGTGTCATGCTCATCGCAGAACAAAGTGTCCCACAATGGCGAGTCGGGGGCATACCTCTCGTCGTGGTAGAGGTCGTCTGGGAGGAGGCGGCGGCACTCGATCTCCTCGCGGCGCGCACGGCCTGTCACCGGGACCGCGGGATCGGCACGCGGTCGGCCGACAGGTGCCAGTTGTTGGGGAGGTGGGCGTCGCTCCAGGGGAGCGGGGTCCTTATCTCCCAATAACGGCGGCACACCGACGCCCGAATGTAGTGTCGGTCGCGCTCGCCGGTGGACGCGGGGGCGATGGAGAACGCGGGCGGCGAGGGGGCCCGGCATGGTGGCTATGGCGAGGTCGGCTCCTCCTTCTTCACCGAGCCGCGGCGACGCCCCGACGAGGAGCCAGCCTCGCGTTCGTGCTTGCCTTTGCGGCCGTAGTTCCAGAGCCCCATGGCTGCGGGCGGCCGGCCGGCGAGTTCTTGGCTAGGGTTTGGCTGTCGGGTTTCGAGAAGGCCGTCGGGTGGCGTGGGGAAGTGTGGACGACGACCGGTCCACGGTTTCCACTTAAAGAAGGACGGCGACCTATCGATGTGCGGATGACAGGTGGGGCCGCCCGCCCGTGCGCATTGATGTGAGCGGGTGGGAGGTAGGTGGCCGCCTGCCACGCGGCCCCGACACGGACGAGGCGCGCGTCCTTTTGGTGTCCGCCGCGACCCAAAACTGGCGCAAGTTTGCGCTCGAAATGGGTCGGGCCGGACACAAAATGAACAAGATGGGTCCGGGCTAAACTCGGGCATGGGCAGCCCGGCCCGACGACCCTACCCGAGCCCGGCACGTGGGCCATTGGTCCCGGTTCGGCTGGACCTATTGGTCCCGGTTGGTGGGACGAACCGGGACCAATGGGCCTCGCTCTTGGCCCAACACCATTGGTCCCGATTGGTGGGACGAACCGGGACCAAAGGGTTGGTCCTCGTTGCGGCCAGAGTTTAGTCCCACCTCACCAACCGAAGGGGAATCGGACCGGTTTATAAGCCCCTCCCTCTCTGCCATATTGAGCTCCTCTGAAAATGAAAATAGATGCCCTTATATAGGGAAATTAGCCTAAATTCATACGGATTTCGATTGAAATTCGTTATGAATTTAAGTTGATTTTACTCTATAAACGCATCTATGCTCATTTCTGAGTAGTTTTTTGTATATTTTTTTCTTTTCTGCTATGTTTATTTTTTTCTTTTTATTTCTGAGTTGTAATAAGCCATTAAAAATAAGGATATATGCTCCTTTTTTAGTACAGTTAATCACAACTATTTTTTGCTTCTATTCATTTCTGAGTAGTTTTCTATATAGTTTCTTTTTTCTTTTCTGTTATATTTATTCTTTTGTTTTTATTTCTGAGTTGTAATAAGTCATTAGAAATAAGCATCTATGCTATTTTTTAGAAAAGTTAATCAAAATTATTTTTTCTTCTATTTATTTCTGAGTGGTTTTTTATATAGTTTTTTTTTTCTTTTCTGCTACATTTATTTTTTTCTTTTTATTTCTGAGTTGTAATAAGTAATTAAAAATAAAAAAGAGGCGCAATGCTCGTTAAGACGAAGCCGCTCCCCCGGAGCAATACGAGTGGGTCAACGGTAGTCACACGACGATGCCTTCATCATGGTAACGACATGGAACGCCGCCATCGCCCGCCGTCAGCTCGGTTTTCACCGGCAACTACGTCTCCCCGACTCGCAGCTGGTGCCAGATGACGGATCCCGAGATCCGAACACCCAGCCTCAGGCCGACCACCTCTGACTGAAGAGATGACCACCATCGCCGGCTGCAACGGTCAGAATTATTTTTTAGTAAAGTTAATCAAAATTATTTTTTCTTCTATTTATTTCTGAATTGTAATAAGTCATTAAAAATAAAAAAGAGGCGCAATGCTCGTTAATTTGCTTCAAGCCTTTCGGAATAGTGTCAAATGCACTGCACATAGCTCTGTGCAGTCTACCGTATTCCTCAAGGCTTGAAGCTAATCAACGTGCAGGAGCATTGAGCCTCTTCGTCATCGTCTCTGCACTCAGGGCTTATAAAAAACTGCGACTGCCTCTCGCTTGGCGAGGTGGGACTAAAAAAACAGCTGCAGGAAGAATCAACAAAAAAATAGCTGCAGAAAATAAAAAAAGTAGTTACACGAGTCCATTGGTACCGGTTCATGGAACCAACCGGTACCAATGCCGCTCTTTGGTCCCGGTTCGTTGGACCAACCGGGACGAATGCTCATCTTTAGTCCCGGTTGGAGCACCAACCGGGACCAAAGGTCTTCGTTTCCCGCCCTTTGGGCTGCTGAAAAGAGGCCTTTGGTCCCGGTTGGTGGCTCCAACCGGGACTAAAGGGGGCATTAGTCCCGGTTGGAGCCTCCAACCGGGACCAATGCTCTTGCTATATATACTGGACTTAGCAGTTTTCGTCAAATCCCATCTCTTTCTCGCCCCTGCCCCGAGCCTCTGCTCCTCGTCGCCGTCGCCGCCGAGCCCGCCCCACGCCGCCCCGAGCCCGCCGTCCCCGTCGCCGCCCCGAGCCCACCGT
>NC_041386.1:693856408-693878221 GCF_002162155.2 Triticum dicoccoides
TTTTTTTCTGTTAATAGATTTTTTTGGTGATATTATTATTGAATATGCATGTTTGGTGATATTATTGTTAATAGATTTTTTTGGTGATATTTAGATTGTGTAATTAATTTTGTTCATAGAATTTTAATGATTTTTTTGTTCATAGTATTTAGAAAAAGGAAAAAAATAAGAAGTAGTTTATATATAGTTGAACTAGCTAGTTGATTTAATAAACTAATTTATTTTACTATATATAGAAGTAGTTTGTTTTTAGTAAGTACTACTTATTTATTTATAGTAAGTGCTTAGTAGTTGAACTACATAGTTGATTTAATTAATAAAACTACTTTTTTTAACTATATATAGAAGTAGTTCCCGCATCGACGTCGGCGATGCCTATCCCGCATCCTCGTCGTCGTCGACTCGGCGGTGGAGGCCTGCTTGATCAGGGCCATGTTCGGGACTGGGCTCCGCCGGGTTGGTATTGGGAGGTGCTACCTTCCGGGGGACGTAGGTTGGTGAGGAGGCAGCCCGTTGTTGACCCGATCCTTGTTTGGTGGCGGTCGCGTGGGCCAGTGACGGTGGTGAGGCACCCGGACACCGCGGAGGTGGTACGTCACCGTGTCAGCGAGGAGGACGAGCACGTCCGTCGCTACATGGTTGCATTGGAGGGGAGGTTCGACAATACCTGGCAGGTTCTTCAGGGATCTCACTGGAGCTATGATCCTGTGATGGTTCCTTATCTTTGGGTGTCCACCGCCCGCGTCGATACCCGTCGGGAGCTACGGTTCTAGTTGTATTAGTGATAATATTCGACGATGTACGGACACCAAGAGATGATGTACTTTTGCTTATAATTATTGAATGCATACTAATTTGAATACTATATTTTATTTTATGATTTGGTTTTGCTTATTTTATGATTTGATTTTGCTTATTGAATGCTCATATTGGATAATTTCTCCTTCATTCCCGTGTGCTAGACAATTTGATATAATTAATAATGCATTCGGGAATGAAAGGAGGAGCTACGTACATCGATCATCGAGACTCAACCCGTGATTAATAATAATGATCTAGTTTAATATTTGAATTATGAACGTATTGGCCGGAAATGTCGTACTCATCGGACGACGAAAACCACCCGGGGGAGTGCGACTGGTGCCACGATGACCGAGGTATCTGCGACAGGTTCATTGTGCTGGACGAAGATCGGCGCTTCAGCATTAAGCTCGAGGAGACCTTCGATATCCATACGGTACGCAACCGACGATAATAGTTTTTTTCCGTAATTACTCATGACTTCAACTATTTTAATCATGACAATATTTTTCATCTTTTCCAATTCGACTAGCTTATCCCATGCTTTGCAAGACGCTATGTCTTGGAGAGGATGGGTTTTGAAGACCATGAAAGTTTCGAAACCAAAAAAATTATCCTAAGTACCCATCATGGTGTGGATTTTCAAGTAAAGTTGTACAATGCTCAGAGTGTAACCCATTTTGGTTGCAAAAATTGGGAAGTACTTTGCAAGATGTATGGTTTTGATGTGGGTATGCTTGTTACCATGGATCTTGGTGATCCTACAATCGAGCAAGAGAGACCTACGATTTTCGTCCTTGTGGATACACCTCCAATTCTTCCCCCATGTGAGCTTAACATAGTTATTAAGTAATTTATATTGTTTATTTAAAAATAGTTGACAACTTATTCTCCATTGACAGCTTATTTTCATTCTTCAAAGAATGTGCGGAAGATGGTAGACAGAACCTACTACACCGAAGGCTCCGAACTAACTTATCAGGAGAAAAATCATCTGGTCGGATTTTGTACTGATCTTGAGAATTACAATGTCTACAATCGAACTCCTCAACATTATGGTCAATACGTGCCACTAGTGCACGTGTTGAACTACCGTAACTACCATGGAGATACCCTGATATGATTTTTTACTATTACAACATTCGTGCATCTTTTTGCACACTTCTAAAACTAGTACATCATATCATTGCTAACTACGAAGTTATTACTATGCTTTTCAACAGATAATCCCAAATGATTGTGTGCCTCATCTGATGTATACACGGGGTAGCCTTCGTGTTTTGAACATACACCCAGGTCGTCCTACGAATCTCAACTGTCCATACCGGGTTTCTAAAAGAAGTGGAGACATGATAATCAAAGAATGGAAAAAATGTATGGACAGTCGTAAGGAGCTTCTTGGAAGCAACATTCAGCGAAGGGCAAAAATTGGAGACAGGATGATCGCCATTCTTCATAATGGAGAGTCAGGGTCTATATTGTTTTATGCTATTTTACCTTAAGGGTGTTTAGGTCCTACCTGATACTGATGATCATGTGCTAAGAACAATTATGTAGGGTTGGGTTCGATGACTATGAGGATGATGATCGTATGACTTATTATTAATAACGAGTAGAAGTTGTATATGATGATGCAAGATTAGTAGGACTTGTTATTATATATATATAATGATGTATGATGCAAGCATGCATGAGCATTTTATATCTGTGGGTGCAATGAACATAGCAACAGCGTTGATAAACCAAGGACGAAGATATAAGAGAGGACACTTCTCTCTATTAGCTAGCTATAATAACAACCTAAAAATAACCCCTAAAGCAGCCACTTTAAAAAAAATGACTTTTGGTCCCGGTTGGAGCCACCAACCGAGACCAAAGGCCCCCTGACTGGGGTGGGCGCACAGGGCCACGTGGAGGCACATTGGTCCCGGTTCTGGTTTGAACCGGGACTAATGGGTGGAGGTATTAGTAACGACCCATTAGTCCCGGTTCATGAACCGGGACTAAAGGTCCTTACGAACCGGGACTAATGGGTGGTTTTCTACTAGTGCGTATTGATACGAAGCGAAACCGTAAAATAATTTCTGTCGTCTTCCAAGCCTAGACAATCTATGCATATATGACTTGATTTCTAGTCTTTGAACGTATGCATGATCTCTATCCATCAACGTCGTTGGAGCTGGAATGAGGAGTACCGGAAGGGACCTATATTATTTTATACTCCCTCCGTCTGAAAATACTTGTCGAAGAAATTGATAAAAATGGATGTATCTAGAACTATAATAAGTCTAGATACATTCATCTCTGGGACAAGTATTTCCGGACGGAGGGAGTATATCTTTGGCACTGTTGGAGTGATCATAGTGTTTAAATGCATTTATGAGCTTATGTGAGTGCAGACTTCTTCAATTCTAGCACATTGTGGCAATATCTTGTATTATGTTTTGGTTTGCTATATTCATATTTATGTTATCACCGTCCTGTCAATGTTATAGTCTCATGTGCTTTTGATATGGTTGCATGCATCTCAACCATGCATATTTCATCTAACGGGTACATTGTTTACTCAAATTTTTATTACCTAAGCCCGCAACTAGTCAATTGTATCGAATTGTGTGGTGCATTGGTGGGAGGTTTCGGTGTTAGCATCTTTTGGTATATAGCTCATACGGCCTCGCAATCTACGGCACCACTGCCACCTCCCACCGATCAGGTCACAACCTTCCTACCGTCTCCTAGGACGGTGATATATATGAAAACTAGTATGTAATGGACAATAGTTAGATGTTGTCTGGATATCCCTTGTTTAGTTTTTCGTCTGGTGAAATATGTTAGGAAAATCCCTTGGTCTAGTGGTATAAAACGTCCGTTGTTAATTTTTATGCATGTCCATTATTGAACAAGTCTTTGCCTGTGAATGGTGTCTCTGTTAGGAGCAACGAAAAAATCACTATAGTTTATATAGCCTCATGGAGGTGTTGGCTGCACACTGTCGGATGCAGAGATCGCGGATTTTCCCTCTTTTTTGAAAGACAGCAGGAGAACTGATGTGATTCCATTGAAGTAGTAGAGGCTGATGGCCAAGTACAAAGATGGCCGTAGATCAAAGGAAACTAATAACAAAAGAACGACAAGATCTGAGCTTTGTACACAACCCACACCACGGCCTAAAGCCAGCTAATCTGATTCAGCTAGGGTCAAAGGGTATTGGACAACCTGCAAGTTTCCACGTTATCGCTTCATCTCTAATCCGCTGAATCATGTTTACCACTGGGAGGTCCTTCTGCCAGAAGATTTTGTTGTTGCCCTCAAGCCCAAATTTCCCAGCAAATTAATGCTGCCAGCACCGTAAATCATTTACTTGACTTGTTCGCCAATCGTTATTCGCTCACAGAGAAGAGCGAACCAGTCCACAAAGGAGCCTTCCTCATTCCGACTGTAAAGAGAAAACGACGGGAGGGAAGTAGTGTTTGGGAACTTGTCCCAAATCTGCCTTGTCGTCTCTAGGCAGCGCATGCAAAGAGGGTGAAAATAATTGTTCTCTCATCCTCTAAGCATGAGGATATCTGTTGTTAGGATATTGCCTTATAGCGTTTTCCAAAGGAAGATATTGTACTTGGCTGGTACCCAACCCTTCCAAATGCAACTATAAAATTTGGATCAAACCATCCCTCAAACTGGAAGCCGTAAGCAGAGCTAGCAGAGTAAGTGCCATCAATCCTCATGGATTTGTATATTTTCTTTATTCCATTATAAGCCATCTTTATGTACGATTCTTACACGTTACCACAAGATAGTTCTGTGCATTATCAGATACAAAGCCCAGGGTCTACACCCCCTTATGAAAAAAACTAACTAAAAACAATTCATATAATTGGTGTTACGGCATTTGTACCTATTTGTGATAACTGCCTAAAGAAAAGGTTGTAATAATATTTGCTCAAATCTAGACATGAATGACCATAAGCGAGTAATATTGTAGTTGTCTTATCGTCTATCCAATTGAAGCAAGTGCAGCCCCACCAACCCCCTTCCATCATGGTGTTGTCGTCCAATGTTGGCTCCCTCATCTTTAATTCCAGATTCGGCGGCTATGGGATTGCTCAGCTTCAGGCCAGGGAGAGCGATCTCTGCTCCGCTTGCCGGCGCTGGCAACGGCGGCGCCCGCGGGTGTCGTTTCCTTCTTGGAGAGATTGCTAAGGCCTTAAGTTGTGCCCCTCTTTGAGCTCAGGGGAAACCCTAGGTTTGGTTTCTCCAGACCGGATGGCGACGGCGCCTCGACGTCGTTTTCTTCTTCAAGAAACTATCTTGTTTGCTCGAGGTGTCCGTAGTATTGGCTCGCGTTAATGCTGCCAGCGCCTTTAATCCTTTACTTGACTTATTCGCCGATCGTCATTCGCTCATAGAGAATAGCTAACTGGTCCACAAAGGAGCCTTCCTCATTCCAACTGTAAGGAGAAAACAACGAGAGGGAAGTAGTGTTCGAGAACTTGTCCGAAATCTGCCTTGACCAGTGGCAACAGGAAAGTATGCCTTGTCGTCTCTAGGCAACGCATGCAAAGAGGGTAAAAATAATTGTTCTCTCAGCCTTTAAGCATCAGGATATCTGTTGTTAGGATATTGCCTTGTAGCGTTCTCCAAAGGAAGATGTTTTTTTTTGCGGGGTCTCCAAAGGAAGATGTTATACTTGGCCGGTGCCCAACCCTTCCAAATGCAACTATAAAATTGGAATCAAACCATCCCTCAAACAGGAAGTCGTAAGCACAGCTAGCAGCGTTAGTGCCATTAATTCTCATGGAGTCGTATCTTTTATTTTTGCACTATAAGCCATCTTTATGTATGATTCTTACACGTTGTCATAAGCGATGGTTGTGTGCATTATCTGATCCAAAGCCCGGGGTCTACACCCCCTTATGAAAAAACTAACAAAAATAATTCGTACAATTGGTGTTACAGCATTTTACCTATTTTTGATAACTCACTACAAAAAAAGGTTGTAATAATACTTGCTCAAATCTAGACATGAATGGCCATATGCAAGTAATACTGTAGTTATCTAATTGCCTATCCAAATGAGGCAATGATTATGTAAACAATCCTAGTCATCGCCAACACAATTGGCAACAGGGATTGGAAAGACCACAATAACAAGAAATTGTATGTGCCTTCCAAGCTTAGAAACTTATGAAAACCGGTCTCTGGTACTGAATATATGCATATTCTCCATTCGCCAGCATTGTGAATTGGAATCACGAATATTGGTTGGGACCTATATTTATATCCTGGACATTGTTGGAGTGAACAAAGGGTTTCAATGCATTTATTAGCTTGTGTAAGTGCAATCTTCTTTAATGCAATGACATGTGTGGTAATCTCTTATATTTTTGTTTTTATCTACTATATGCACATTTATGTAAAAATCATATCGATATTGCATCATAGGCTCATGTACTTTTGATATGATTGCATGCATCTCAACCATATGCATATTCTATCTAATAGGCACATTATTACTAGTTATTTTTACCTTGGCCTGCAACTTGTACAATCTATTCATCATGGTGTTGTGAGTTTGTGAGAGATTTTGGTGTTAGAGCAATGGCAACCATGCCCCCATCTCCCATTTTGGTGTTTTTACAACAATACAGAAAACTCACTACATGGCTCCCTCCACCCACCTCTATATATTAGGGACACCAGAAAACTCACTACATGGCTCCCTCCACCCACCTCTATATATTAGGGACACCCATCCCACCCTACCCCTCCCCTCAAAACATGAAGGAAAATAAGGCCTCCCCAACCACCCTTCCCCATCCAATACTATAAAAGCCGAGTAGAACTGATCGGCTAAGTCATATCATCATTGACGCACGTTTGGCTAGCTGTGGCTTGGGGTTAGTGATAAAGTATAAGCACAGACCGTCAGCCCGTTTTTGTTAATTGTTCATCACATGATGCTTTGCCCCCTTCATGGCTTTGCTTTATTTATGTTGGTACCAGCCCGGCAAATGAAATAAAAACACACAAACAAAATATGTAGGAATACATCATTGTTCATTTGTACAAGTAAGTTGTTTTTCATACAACAATACGTACATTTACACACTCCACATTCAACATACATATAGGGTGGGTCCATTCTACAACTGATTGTAGAATAATATTCTATAATACGCAAGCCCCTATATAAGGTTTTTTTGAATCGGAGACTGGCCCGACCAGGCAACACCTGCCCGGATCCCGAAAACAGATCCCGCGACCAAGCACCCTCGGCCCCGACCCCGGTTGCACTGGCGGCAGCGGCACACCCAGCGGCTGCCGCCACCGCCGCAGCCACCTCATCAAGGGAGCCTCCTTCCCCGACACCCTCCAAGGCTACCCCGCCCTCGGCACCCCTCTACGCGGCAAGCCCCACTTCCCCCTCGTCCACCGCACCGCGGGCGTCGGCGGTGCGGCGGCCCCCACCCACTTCCGGCGCCGCGCGCGGGAAGCTGCTGTCGTGGTTCTAAGTCTGACAGTATTGTAGGGGGGTACTAAGGAGAGGCAAGATCCTAGCTATGGAGTAGTTGTGCACACAAGAGTTTTACGAGTTCAGGCCCTTCTCGGAGGAAGTAACAGCCCTACGTCTCGGTGCCCGGAGGCGGTCGACTGGATTATATGTGTGAGAGTTACAGGGGTGCGAACCCTTCTGCCAGTGGAGGCGGGTGGCTTATATAGAGGATGCCAAGACCCCAGTCAGCCCACGTAGCAGAGGGTTTAAAGTACATTAAGGCCTGGCGTTACTGGTAACGCCTTACATAAAGTGTCATCATGACCATAAAGACTACTTAATTATAGACCGTTTGGATACAGAGTAGAGCTTGAACTCCTGGTGGTCGAGTGAGTCTTCATGGTCGAGTGTCTTTAAGTTCGTCGAGTGTCTTCCAGTACGTCGAGTGGAGTCCCTCTAGGTCGACTGGAAGACGGCTTCTTCTAAAGATGTCCTCGGGGAGGGTACCTTGGACAGGTCCATGACCCTACCCCAGGTACATGACTTCATCATTAGCCCCCGAATGGATCGAGGTTTGAGTGAGGAAGGAGTTGATAATCTTTCCGACCTGTTTTCTGGTGCTGTAAATGTGCCTTACTCTGGATCAATGACTTTTAAGTGAGGGTGTCAACTTTTGTTTCAGTCGCCTTGATCCATTCTTTATATCTGTCAAGTGAACTTTATGAACTTGGAGATTTCCTAGCGACGGATCGCAGGAGATCTTCCGTCTGACAAGTTGCCCTGCGGTTAGTGGATTTAGTGGGATCCGAATTTCGGGAAGCGCGCGAAGCGGAGAAGGCCGCGGTACTCGGATGGGATAAGGCAGAGACGCCTCGATTCCCGCGCCGCCTTTCTCGCCATGTATCGCTCGTGCGACTGTTTCGGGATTTGACGGGATTGCCCGGGCCTACCAGTAAGCCACTCGGAAGCGACTCCATATAAGGAACCGGGCGGAGGTTTTTGAACAGTGCTCCCTCATTTCCCCTCCCCCGTCTTCAGATTCATCCGCTGCGCTTGCCATCTGTTCAGTGTCGCTGCTCCGTTCCAGCCTCGTCGGTGACAATGGTGAAAGAGAAGACGGCGGCTTTGGAGCGGGCGAAGAAGGCGATGGCGAAGGCGAAGGGGAGAGCGACCAGTCGGGCGGATCCTCATCGCGGTCCCGCCTGCCGCAAGGTTGGATCCAGGGGGATTGGATCCGCTCGACCATCACCCAGAAGGATCTCGACGACCTGGCCAACGAAGGGTTGATCGAGCACAGGGCAGCGAGGCTTCCGGGGATGGAGTGGCAGCCGCAGCCTCAGGAGGGTGAGTGTGTCCTCTTAGCGACTCATGTTGATCGTGGGTTTTCTCGGCCGCCGCATCTTTTCTTTCGGGGGTTTCTGAACTTCTTCGGGGCTCAGCTCCACCACTTCACACCCAATTCCATTGCCTATCTCGCCGCTTTCGTGTCTTTGTGCGAATACTTCTTGGGTTGTCGGCCGCACTGGGGCCTTTTCAAACACATATTCACTTGTCGCTCTCAGACGGTGAAAAAGGCTAATCCAAAGACGAGAGAACCCAAGTAATCCAGATGTGTGGTGGTCTTGGGGTCCAGATGAGGAGTAAGAGTGCTTTTCCAGCTATGACCCTTCCCGAGTCAGTTAGAGGGTGGCAGTCGACCTGGTTCTATTGCCAAGACCAGTCGACGCCAGGGCAGTCGACTAGGCTCCCTCCCTTCTCCATGAGTCGAGTGAACAAGCCGTCTTCTCTGAAAGTAGTTCCGGAGGAGAAGGCTCAGGTTAAAATGTTGATGGAGCGTGTAGTCCAACTCATTCGCGACGGTGTGACTGGCATGGATGTTCTGGAGGTTTTCCTTCGACGACGCATCCAGCCACTCCAATACCGGGGCCACCCGATGTGGTTGTACTCTGGTACTGAAGACACCACTCGGGTCCACCCAGAGGAGGTCGACGATGTCACACTGGAGAGGTGGATGACTGCCATCACAGGGAATAAGGACAACCCTCATGGGGCCAGGAGGATCCCGCCACTCGACCAGTCTTATGAACCAGACAAGGTATGACCCCTTATCTCTTACTGTAATCATGTTTCGTCCATTCTGTTTTGCTGCAGATCAGTCGATCGACTTTTGTCTTGTTTGTTGTCCTTCAGGCTACCACTGAGTTGTATTCGATGCCCAACGGGGCGCAAGCACAGACCGAGGAGGAGGAAGGAAGTGGAGGTGAAAGCAGGAGGAGTGGGAATCGGATGGCGATGAGGGCGATGAAGATGCAGGCTCCGATGAGGAGGAGGAGGAAGAGGAGGAGGAAGTTGCGCCTCCCCGTTCTGAAAGAAGGTCCAAGCTTGCCCATGACCCTGTGGTCGAGCGCGGCAAGGGGGGCATGCCTGTTGTGCAATCGACCAAGCGTCCTCGGACGACCTCTCCGGCGCAGACTGAGAAAGCGCCGAAGAAATCTCGAGTGGTGCCGTCGAAGCCGACAAAGGCTTTGCCGAAGATGAAGATGGTGATTCCCACTATTTCTGGGTAATGACATAACTTGTGTCTTCTTGTTTCTCATGGATTTATTCTTGGTCGATTCGTCAGCTGACCGACTGATTTCTGAAACTGCAGTGCTGCTACTTCTGATACCTCGGCCAGACCTGAAGATCAAGAAATGGAGGATGCCGTCACTTCCAACCCTGGTATGACCTTTGAAGTATCATTTTCAGTCGGTGGGATCTTCATTTTAACTTTGACTCTTTTCTGCAGCTCCATCTAATATCATCATTGATCTTCCTGATGATGATGAAGACGAGGAACCACTTAGGCAGAGGAGGGATAGGAGAGCGTCTGCTGGCAAGGCAGCTCAGGTCGTATCAGCACCTGATACGTTGGTTGCGGAGGGGGACAACGTCACTCGGCCTACCGTATCCTTTGCGGTGCCGCTGACGAGTGCTCGCCCTTCGTCATTGAGTGCTAGTCACCCTTCACTTTTCTCTACCCACCACGTCCCTGAAGACCAAGCAAGCACTGCTAAAGAAGCCATACGCCACGTGGGGGTTATGATGGAGCAAGTGAAGGCGATCCGAGACGCCAGTCAAGAAGCTTATGACGCCAGTTCAGCCCTTCAGAGCAATGTTCAGGTTGGTCGATCACTGCCTGTTCTGTTAGGATATGGTATCTGAAAACTTTTCTTTCTGAAAATCTTAGTAACTCTCGTATGCCCACTGGGTGTGTCGATTGAGATTCTGGATTGGTGGGGGCACGCTGAGTGCACCCACTGGGTATAGTCCCCAAGGCTATGGTCGACTGCTAGCAGTGGACCATAGTCTTTATGTCTTGAGTTTTTTTGTTATTACTGTCTTCACTCGATCTGATCGAATGGAATCATAAACCGGTGGGGGCACGCTGAGTGCACCCACTGGGTGTAGTCCCCGAGACCGTGGTCGACTGCTGGCAGTCGACTATGGTCTGAAGAACACACTCTCTCTTTTTGGTCGACTGACCGACTCTGAGTCTAGCTGATAGAACTAGTGGGGGCACACTGAGTGCACCCACTGGGTGTAGTCCCGGAGACTACAGTTGAATGTTTAGATTCAACTGTAGTCTTAGAAATACTACGATTTTTCTCTTAGTCACTCGGAAGTGACCTATCTTTGACGTTTGTCGATTGGTTTTTTGCAGAAATCTTGCGAGCTTGCAGCTCGTTATACTGAATTGGAGAACAAGCATATCCAACTCGAACTTGACCTGAAGCTTGTCCAGGAGAACTTCACGAAGGCGAAGGAGGAGACAAAAGGTATGTTTGGTGAGAATCTTGACGACTGTCTTTGCTTCTTGTCCATCCCCGAGTCTGATCTTACTGTGATTTTACAGATAAACTGAGGGATTCTCTGAAGAAGAAGGATGTTGACCTCGCTGAGGCGCAGAAAGCAGCTTCCGAGAAGACCAGGCTTGCAAAAGAAAAGTTGGCTTCGATCAGCAAACTTGAAGAGGAAAACACTAATCTGAAAGCTACTCTCGACGTGGCCTACCAGGAGGTCACTCGACTGAAGAATGACAAGATGGTCCTGAGTGACAAAGCTAGCGAACTGGTGGGAAAGAAGAATGATCTGGAGGCTTATCTGGGAGGACTCGCCAAGAAGCTATTCCTCATGCTTGAAGGTAACCCTTTGTATCTGACAGGCTTTTTAATTTTGGCCTCACCACCAAATTGCTGCCTTAGCTTTGGGGTTGTGTTTACAGAGTTCTGCCAGAACTTTGAGGAGGAGACTGGTCGACTGGAGACGAGCCTAGATCCCATCAACTCTCCTATGAAGGATGAAACTGCCATGAACATGCTCCGACTCGAGTCTCACGTTGCTGCCATTGTTGACTATCTTGCAAGGCTGAAGGTTGCGATGTCACGCATCGACACGGCGCTCTAGCCAGGAGAAGCACTTCAGAATGACCTTGAGTCCCTGATGACTCGACTGAACGAAGTTCCAAGTCGAGGGCAAGAATGGAAGAAGTCTTCTGCCAGGTACGGTGCCGTCGTTGCTCTATCTCTGGTCCGTGTTCACTAGAAGGATGCGCGAGAGGACAAGTTGTCAGCTCTCAAGGTGGCCAATACCAAGAAGCATGACTTCCGATCCTTCATGGAGACCTTCATCGCTGCTGCCACTCGGATCGCAAATGGAATCGACCTGGACGAGTTCGTTGCGCCTTCCATCCCTCCACGGGAGGGGTAAAAAACTTCTATGCTTGATGCTTTAAATTTGCCTCGGAATGCCGAGTGGTTTTTGTAACCGACAAACTTTAACAGGCTTGGTGCCTGAGCACTTCTGGATCCGTAAGACGTTATCTGAACTTAGGTTTTCCGTTGAATATGTTTGCTTCTGCCTTCGAACGATCATCATCGTTTGCTTGGAACATATACTAGTGTTTGCGATGCTCTTTTGCAGGTAGGGACGAAGCACAAATTGCAATCGACTTGTACTCATCATGCTTAGGCGAGCGCTGGGCTGCAGCTAAGCCCCCGAGTGGGAGGTTTGCTCTCCACTCGATAGGATTTTCAAAAACTTAGGCGAGCACTGGGCTGCAGCTAAGCCCCCGAGTGGGAGGTTTGCTCACCACTCGGTAGGATTTCAGAAACTTAGGCGAGCACTGGGCTGCAGCTAAGCCCCCGAGTGGGAGGTTTGCTCTCCACTCGGTAGGATTTCAGAAACATAGGCGAGCACCGGGCTGCAGCTAAGCCCCCCGAGTGGGAGGTTTGCTCTCCACTCGGTAGGATTTTCAAAAACTTAGGCGAGCACTGGGCTGCAGCTAAGCCCCCGAGTGGGAGGTTTGCTCTCCACTCGGTAGGATTTTCAAAAACTTAGGCGAGCACTGGGCTGCAGCTAAGCCTCCGAGTGGGAGGTTTTCTCTCCACTCGGTAGGATTTTGAAAAACTTAGGCGAGCACTGGGCTGCAGCTAAGCCCCCGAGTGGGAGGTTTGCTCTCCGCTCGGTAGGATTTTCGTGGCGTAGCTCTGGAGCAGAAGGTAGCAGTCGACCTGCGCTTCGTCCTCCTTGCGGAGCGCACGTTGTATTTGTGGCGAAGCTCATAAGGAGAAGGTAGCAGTCGACCTGCGCTTCGTCCTCCTTGTGGAGCGCACGTTGTATTTGTGGCGTAGCTCGGAAGGAGAAGGTAGCAGTCGACCTGCGCTTCGTCCTCCTTGCAGAGCGCACGTTGTATTTGTACTTAGGCGAACACTAGGTTGCAGCTAAGCCCCCGAGTTGGAGGCTGGCTCACCACTCGGCAGGATTTTGTTTAAACTTAGGCGAGTACTTTGACTACAGCTAAGCCCCCGAGTGGGAGGCTAGCTCACCACTCGGCAGGATTTTGTTTAAACTTAGGCGAGTAATTTGACTGCAGCTAAGCCTCCGAGTGGAAAGCTGGCTTACCACTCGGTAGGATTTTGTTGAAACTTAGGCGAAACAGATTCGCAGCTAAGCCTCCGAGTGGAAGGCCGGCTTACCACTCGGTAGGATTTTGTTGAAACTTAGGCGAAACGGATTCGCAGCTAAGCCTCCGAGTGGAAGGCTGGCTTACCACTCGGTAGGAATTTTTTTACAAACTTAGGCGAAACGGATTCGCAGCTAAGCCACCCACTGGGGGACTGATTTATTTGAACAAAAGTAATAACAATCACTGGGAAAATTATGAAACTCTTGTCTTTGATAAATAAACTACAGAAGTACTTTTATTACAACTCATCCGAGTGAATACTTAAGTATAAAAGGGGAGGAGCAGATCCGCATTCCAAGCTCGTGGCTCGTCAATCTGGCGATCGACGTTGTAAAGACGGTATGCTCCGTTGTGGAGAACTTTGGTAATAATGAAGGGGCCTTCCCAAGTAGGGGCAAGTTTATGTGGCTTCTGTTGGTCCACTCGGAGTACCAAGTCTCCCTCTTGGAAGGCTCGGCTCTTCACATTTCCGGCATAGAATCGACGCAAGTCTTGCTGATAGATGGTCGATCGGATCATGGCCATCTCTCTTTCTTCTTCTAGAAGGTCGATTGCATCCTGTCGGGCTTGTTCTGCTTCGGCTTCAGAGTAGAGCTCGACTCGCGGCGCATTGTGAAGCAGGTCACTCGGGAGAACCGCTTCAGCTCCATAGACCAGAAATAACGGAGTCCTCCCGGTCGACCGATTTGGAGTAGTCCTCAATCCCCAAAGAACTGATGGAAGTTCGTCGACCCACGCGCCTGTTGCGTGCTTGAGGTCACGCATAAACCGGGGTTTCAGTCCTTTAAGAATTAGGCCGTTTGCTCTTTCTGCTTGTCCATTCGACTGGGGGTGGGCGACTGAAGCATAGTTGACTCGTGTGCCTTGGGAAGCGCAGAAAGCTTTGAATTTATTGGAGTCGAAGTTTGACCCATTATCAGTGATGATGCTATGCGGAACTCCATATCTGAATATTAATTCTCTGATGAAGCTGATGGCAGTGCCAGCATCAAGATTTTTAATGGGCTTGGCCTCGATCCACTTGGTGAACTTGTCGACTGCCACCAGTACATGGGTGAAGCCGCTCCTGACAGTTCTCAGTGGTCCAACCATATCTAAACCCCAAACAGCGAAAGTCCAGACGATCGGGATGGTCTTCAAGGCTGAGGAGGGTTTGTGTGACATGTTTGAGTAGAACTGACATCCTTCACACTTGTCGACTATCTCTTTCGCCATTTCATTTGCTCTGGGCCAGTAAAAACCCGCTCGGTATGCTTTAGCCACAATGGTTCGGGAGGACGCATGATGGCCACAGGTCCCCGAGTGGATGTCGTTGAGAATCATTCGACCCTCTTCCGGTGTTATGCATTTCTGGCTGACTCCAGTCGTACTTTCTCTGTACAACTGTCCCCTCATGACAGTAAAGGCTTTGGATCGAGGACGACCTCTCGAGCCTCTTCTTCATTCTCTGGGAGCTCCTTCCTTAGAATATACGCGATATAGGGCACTGTCCAGTCGGGAGTGATAACCAGAACTTCCATGATTAAGTCGACCACAGCTGGGACTTCGACTTTAGTCGGATCTGTGGCGCTTTTTGGCTGCGGGGCTTCTTCAGTGAAAGGATCTTCTTGAACTGACGGCGTGTGAACATGCTCCAAAAACACGCCACTCGGGATGGCTTCTCTTTTGGAACCTATCTTCGCCAAGTCATCGACTGCTTGATTTTTCAGTCGGGGGACGTGATGGAGCTCTAATCCCTTAAATTTCTTCTCCAGCTTTCTGACTGCATTGCAGTAACCAGTCATGGCTGGGCTTCTGACGTTCCACTCCTTCATCACTTGGTTAACCACTAAATCCGAGTCACCGTAGACCATGAGGCGACGGACGCCGAGTGAAATGGCCATACGCAACCCATACAAGAGTGCTTCGTATTCTGCTTCATTGTTGGAGGAATCAAAGTGAATTTGGAGTACATATCTGAGCTTATCTCCTCGGGGGGAAACAAACACTACCCCGGCACCAGAACCATTCAGCATTTTAGAGCCATCGAAGAACATAGTCCAGTGCTCCGAGTGAACTTGAGTCGGTAACTGTTGTTCAGTCCACTCGGCGAGGAAATTTGCTATTGCTTGGGAGTTGATAGCTTTCTTTGCCTCAAATCTGATATCCAGGGGAAGAAGTTCAATCGCCCATTTTGCCACTCGGCCAGTTGCATCTCTGTTGTGCAGAATCTCTGATAAGGGGGTGTCACTGACGACTGTGATGGTATGGTCAGAGAAGTAGTGAGCAACTTTCTTTGTGGTCATATACATCCCATATACAAGCTTCTGATAATGAGGGTATCTTTGCTTTGATGGGGTTAGGACTTCAGAAATGTAATGTACTGGGCGCTGAACTTTGAAGGCTTTTCCTTCTTCTTCCCGCTCGACCGTAAGTACAGTACTGACGACTTGTCCTGTGGCTGCAATGTAAAGCAGCAAAGGCTCTTTGCTGATCGGGGCAGCAAGCACCGGCTGGGTGGAAAGCAGGGGTTTTAACTCTACAAACGCTGCGTCAGCTTCAGGAGTCCACTCGAACTTGTCTGACTTCTTCATCAGTCGGTAAAGAGGCAATGCCTTCTCACCGAGACGAGAGATTAATCGACTTAAAGCGTCCAAGCAACCAGTAAGCTTCTGAACATCGTGCACACGCACAGGTCATTTCATTTTGAGTATAGTGCCCACTTTCTCTGGGTTTGCATCGATTCCTTGTTCGGAAATGAGAAAACCGAGTAACTATCCACCAGGAACTCTGAATGTGCACTTGGATGGGTTAAGCTTGATATCATACCTCCTGAGGTTGGCAAATGTTTCAACGAGGTCAGTCAGCAGGTCAGAACCTTTCCGTGACTTGACCACAATGTCATCCATGTATGCTTCCACATTCCGATTGATCTGAGTGAGCAAACACTTCTGAATCATCCTCATGAACGTGGCTCCAGCATTCTTGAGGCCGAATGGCATGGTGACATAACAGAAGCACCCGAATAGGGTGATGAAAGCTGTTTTAATCTCGTCGGGCCCAAACAGACGGATCTGATGGTACCCGGAATAAGCATCTAAGAAAGACAGTCGCTCACATCCCGCAGTCGAGTTGACTATTTGGTCGATGCGGGGAAGAGGAAAATGATCTTTCGGGCAGGCCCGATTGATATGTTTAAAATCAATGCACATGCGAAGCGAATTCTCGTTTTTGGGGACCATGACGACATTGGCGAGCCACTCGGAGTGGTAAATCTCTTGGATAAACTCTGCTGCTAAGAGCCGAGCCACTTCTTCGCCAATAGCCTTCCTTTTCTGGACGGCGGACCGTCGCTGATGTTCCTTGACAGGTTTTTCCTTTGAATCGACTCGCAGATGATGCTCAACCAGCCCCCTGGGTACACCCGGCATGTCAGAAGGTTTCCATGCAAAGATGTCCTAGTTCTCACGGAGGAGCTGGATGAGCGCTTCTTCCTATTTGGGGTCGAGTGTTGTGGAGATATGAGTCGGAGCAGCGTTGGGGTCGGTCGGGTGGATGTGAACTAGTTTTGTCTCACCGGACGACTGGAACGCTGATTCCGTAGTAGGCCTTTTGGCTCGCAACAAATCACTCGGGTCCGCATTCCTCTGGTGTTCCTGCCACTCTTCTGCCACCATCTGAGCATCGATGATCTTTGAGCCTTTCTGGAAGCACTCTTCTGTCTTCTTGCGATTACCAGTGACAGTGATCACGCCTTTAGGGCCAGACATCTTTAATTTGAGGTACACGTAACATGGTCGGGCCATAAAACGTGCATAAGCTGGCCTGCCCAAAATAGCATGGTAGGCACTCTGGAAATCTACAACCTCAAATGTCAGCTTCTCTTTGCGGAAGTTCTTGGAATCACCAAAAACCACATCAAGAGCAATCTGGCCGAGTGACGCGGCCTTCTTGCCAGGAATGACTCCATAGAAACTCATGTTGCTTGTGCTGAGTCTGGACATAGGAATGCCCATCCCTTTCAGGGTCTCAGCGTACAGTATATTCAAACTACTGCCGCCATCCATCAACACTTTAGTCAGTCGAGTGCCCTCAACGACTGGGTCGACCACCAGAGCTTGCCTCCCAGGGGTGGCTATGTGCGTCGGGTGATCAGACTGGTCGAATGTGATGACGATTTGAGACCACTTCAGATAATTGGGTGTTGCCGAAGCAGCCATATTCACCTCTCGGTTTATAACTTTCAGTCGATTTTTGCTCTCAACGTCAGCAAAAATCATCAGGGTGGAATTGACCTCCGGATAATCTTCGTCACTGTCCTCCTTGTCCTCGACTTTGTCCGACTCTTTTTCCTTATCCTTGTGTTGCTTCCCTTGGAACTGCTGTATCAGGAGTCGACACTGCCGAGTGGTATGCTTCGGGTAAATGAAGTTACCCTCTTCATCTTTCTTCGTGTGGATGTGACACGGTAAATCCATCATGTCGTTTCCTTCTTTATCCTTTACTTTTTTGGGCTTCCAAGGCCCCTTGGACTTTCCTTTGAACTTTCCTTGAGTCACGACCAGGGCTTCTCCAGGAGCAGCTGGCTCGGCTTTCCGCTTTTGCTTCCGACTGGAGTTCCCTCCTCCGGTTTCCTGGGCGACTGACTTATGCTTGCCGCTCCGGAGCCGATCCTCTTCCTCACCATTGGCATATTTGGTGGCTATTTCCATCATTCGACTCAGAGACATGTCTCCGGTTCGACCGAATTTCAGGCTTAGCTCTCTGTACTTTACGCCCTCCTTGAAGGCGCAGACTGCCTGGTGATCAGATACATTCTCTACTGTGTGATGCAATGTGATCCATCTCTGGATGTAATCTCTCAAATTCTCATTCGACTTCTGCACACAAGATTGCAGCTTCGTCAGTCCTGCTGGTCGCTTGCATGTTCCTTCGAATGTTCTGACAAACACTCGGGAAAGGTCTTCCCACGTGTAAATGCTGCTGGGCGTCAACTAATTCAGCCATGCTCTGGCTGACCCTTCCAACATAAGAGGCAGATGTTTCATGGCCACCTCGTCATTTCCGCCGCCGATCTGAACAACCACTCGGTAGTCTTCAAGCCAAGTATCGGGCTTAGACTCACCGTTGAACTTGTTGACTCCGGTCGCCAACCTGAAGTTGGGAGGAATCACTGCGGCTCGGATGGCTCTGCTGAAACACTCTGGTCCGGAGACATGCACTTGGCTGCTGATGGGTACATCTCTGTCGTTGCCCTCTCTGTGAGCTCTGTTCCGGTCGACCAGACCTTGAATGATGATGGATCTCGCATCAAATCCTGGTTCTCTGGGGTCGACCGAGATCCTTCGTCCGCCACTGTGCTGGCGTCTATCATCCTGTTGTCGAGGCACATAGGATCCATCCCTTGGGGGAGGAGTGGGCACTCGACGTCGATCGTTGCAATCGAATCGGTGATCATACTGCTCATAGTTCATGTACTGATCGTGCCGGTCACCACGCCCTTCACGCCTCGGGGACGATCAGGGGCTATGAGCCGACTGGACCGTATTCGCTGCCACGGATCTACTGTGAATCCTGTTCCGCGACTGTGATACAGCTGAATTCTGATCTCCTGCTGCCCGGAGCAAATCTCTGATCTACCTCAAGCCTCTGCCAGCCTCTGATTGGGAAGGCTGAATCAATTCTGCTATACGGGCTACAGCTGCTAAATTCTGAATCGGAGTTCGATATACCTGAGTTGGAGGTGGAAAGAGCAGGCATCGACTGGAGTCTGGAATCCGTTGTCGCGCGCGCTCGTCGAATGCCCGCTGAAGGTTCTCCAGTCGAGTGCGCTCGGCCAGGTTGGCCAAGCGCGCGTCCTCCAAGGCGCGAGCCTCAGGGGTTTCTCCAACCATCGGAGTGTGAAGCGCATCCATGTTCGGCGGCGAAGCTCTTCCCTCTGCTGCGAATTGAGGGGCTCGGGGAGGTATTCCTCATGGATGTGCGAAGGATCGCCTCCGCCGTTGCCTCCCTCGGCACCGGGAAAGCCGGGGGGAACATGCGGTCCATTGACCATCAGGACCTCCGCCGCTGGATCACTGTTGTCGCACTCGGACGCAGTCTCTGCGGAGCCAGTCGACGGGTCAAACAGGCCGTAGAGAGATTCATCGGGCTCGATTGCCGCGACTTGGGCGGTGGTCGACTGGCGAGCCACCGCGTGCCTCACCCACCGCTGAAGCCTCGACCGACCGGAGCGCTTATGCCGGCGGGAAGCTGGGAGGGAGGATGACACAAAAACCGGCCGATACTGGGTCGACGGTTGCCGCACAAGGACACCGCGGACGCACGCTCGAAAGTGCGTAGCTCCGTGGACTGAGAGCGCGTCGACGTCGAGCGGAGCCTCCTGCAGCATGGCAGAGTCGTCGGCGACGAACGTGAGCGCGCCGAGACGGATCTCGCGACGCTCAACCAAAACTCCACCTGAAACCATGATGATGGGAATTGGAAAAATTGCAACTTCTTCAATAAGTCGCTAAGACACCTGCCCCACGGTGGGCGCCAACTGTCGTGGTTCTAAGTCTGACAGTAGTGTAGGGGGGTAGTAAGGAGAGGCAAGATCATATCTATGGAGTAGTTGTGCACACAAGAGTTTTACGAGTTCAGGCTCTTCTCGGAGGAAGTAACAGCCTTACGTCTCGGTGCCCGGAGGCGGTCGACTGGATTATATGTGTGAGAGTTACAGGGGTGCGAACCCTTCTGCCAGTGGAGGGGGGTGGCTTATATAGAGGATGCCAAGACCCCAGCCAGCCCACGTGGCGGAGGGTTTAAAGTACATTAAGGCCTGGCGTTACTGGTAACGCCTTACATAAAGTGTCATCATGACCATAAAGACTACTTAATTACAGACCGTTTGGATACAGAGTAGATCTTGAACTCCTGGTGGTCGAGTGAGTCTTCATGGTCGAGTGTCTTTAAGTTCGTCGAGTGTCTTCCAGTCCGTCGAGTGGAGTCCCTCTAGGTCGACTGGAAGACGGCTTCTTCTAAAGATGTCCTCGGGAAGGGTACCTTGGATAGGTCCATGACCCTACCCCAGGTACATGACTTCATCAGCTGCCGTGACAGCTGCTGCATGGCGCCGCCGACAGAGGCGCCGAAGTCGGACCCGGCCTGCCCGAGCCGGCCGTCGATCTCCACGAAGGACGCGACGGCCACGGCCGGGAGGTTGACACCGACCATGGAGGGGGCGGCGGGGAGCTCGATGTCGAAGGGGAGGAGCTTGAGCGGCGGGGCGGGCCACGGGAGCTGCAGCGTCTGCGCGTGGAGGTGAAGGAGCAGCCCCGACGCACTGCGTGAGGCGGTAGGCCAGGTCCTGCCCGTGCCGCTGCACGCCCAGCAGCGCGTCCAGGGAGATCTCCATGGATGGCGGTGGTACGGGGCGCCGGGCGGAGGCGCGCCCCGGCGTAGCGGATTAGCTCGAGCAGCGGCGAAATAGACTGGTAGTAGCCTGTGTATCCCTACCATCGAGCTGTTCGACGGGAAGTACAAAGGTAGCAGTAATGGGAAGTACATACAATATTTAGGTAGAAGTACAGAGCAGTACAATATGCGAACGAGGAAGTACCTGCTGAGAATTATTCCTACTAGGGAGGCAGTACCATAGTTACACTGAGAGAAGTACCGAGTAGTTTGAAGTAGCCGTACAGGGTGTCCTTTATGCTAATTTGGTACTCATCTTTTGCAGCTGCTACTTGGAGTTGTGGAATTAGCAAGCTTAGGTAAGTGCAAAAAAGGTTCTCTGTAGTGAAGAGAAGCAGTAGTGCAGATAAAAATGCAAAACTAGCCTCAATAAATATTGTGTAATTGAGAAGTACAAACCCTATAAGATCAAGAAGTACGAAACTTATATTCCCAAGAAGTACAAGATACATGTCAAAGGAAACTGACTTATGTAAAATATTTTACGAGCAATACAATTTAATCATTTTGAGTAATACAAAAAAATTATTACAAAGCAGTACGAAACTCGTATTCTACGGGTGTTGGGTAATTACGGGTTCCAACGTCGAGCACAAGCACGAGCTCCTTCTCCAGCGAGAGGTGCGAGGGTAAAATGTACTTCTCTTTATCGTGGCATTCTTTTTACTCCGGCGGGCGGCGAGGAGACTGAATGAAATTTTGACCTCCTGAGTGGAGAATTACGGGAAGTACAAAGGTAGCAGTAATGGGAAGTACATACAATATTTATGTAGAAGTACCACTAGTAGAAAAGAGGGCTTTGGTCCAGGCCAGGTTTGCCCATTAGTCCCGGTTCAATCCAGAACCGGGACTAATGGGGGCATTAGTCCCGGTTCGGGAGCCCAGGGGGCCGGCTGGGCCACGTGGGCCATTTGTCCCGGTTCGTCTGGACCTTTTAGTCCCGGTTGGTGCCACGAACCGGGACTAAAGGGTGCGATGCCCATTAGTACCGGTTCGTGGCACCAACCGGGACTAAAGGGTTAGACCTTTAGTACCGGTTCGTGCCATGAACCGGTACTAATGGGGTTTGAGGCATTAG
>NC_041386.1:693878907-693894566 GCF_002162155.2 Triticum dicoccoides
ATAAAAGAAAATAAGTTTCCCATGTGATATGTGGTCTAGTTGTTGGGAAAATTTGCAAATGTGAATTTCGACTTTATTTGCAAAATCTCTCTAGAATTTAGTAAAATGGGCATAACTTTTGCATACTAACTCGGATGAAAAAGTTTTTTATATGAAAAATCATCTACTCGAAAAGTTACATCCAAATTTAATTGGGGGAACCCCGTTAAACATTTTTAAAATCCTCAAAAACCTAACAGAAAAAAAGTTACGGGGCTTTTAAGATCTAGAGCGGAAAAAATCAAAAAAAATTCAAACTATGTGGTCAAACAATGGTATAACTAATTATTCTAGAATATTAGTGTTACTAAATAATTATTTCAGTTATTTGAATTTTGGTCAAATCTGGTCAAACTATGGTCAAACTGTGGTCAAACAATGGTCAAACTAATTATTCAAGAAATATTAGTGTTACAAAATAATTATTGTTTTTTAAAACAATAGGTTCAAACTCAAACAGTGAAATGTGTCACTTCATGCTCACGCAAAATTCCTGAGGGTTAATAGGATTGACATCTTACTATTGTCAGGAAAACAACAAGTGGAGACTTAGAAACGAGGGAGAATAGAACCTGGAAGTTAAGCGTGCTCAGGCTGGGGGAGTGGGAGGATGGGTGACCTTTCGAGAAGTGATGAGGGGTGATTAGAGATTAGAGGATAAATTGAGCAGTGATGAGGGATGGTGATTAGAGATTAGAGGTTAAAATAATTCAGAAATTTGAAAATAAAAAAATTCAATTTTTTTTAAAAAAAATCATAAAGAAAAATCACAAAATTCCCTTTAGTCCGGGTTGGTGTTACCAACCGGGACTAAAGGTGGAGCTCCACGTGGCCGCGACCTTTAGTCCCGGTTCTGGTTTGAACCGGGACTAATGGGTGGAGGTATTAGTAACGACCCATTAGTCCCGGTTCATGAACCGGGACTAAAGGCCCTTACGAACCGGGACTAATGGGTGGTTTTCTACTAGTGTACATAGCAGTACATCATGCGAGCGAGGAAGTACCTGCTGAGAATTATTCCTGTTAGGGAGGCAGTACCATAGTTACACTGAGAGAAGTACCGAGTAGTTTGAAGTAGTAGTACAGGGTGTCCTTTATGCTAATTTGGTACTCATCTTTTGCAGCTGCTACTTGGAGCTGGGAAATTAGCAAGCTTAGGGAAGTGCAAAAAAGGTTCTCTGTAGTGAAGAGAAGCAGCAGTGCAGATAAAAATGCAAAACTAGCCTTAATAAAAATTGTGTAATTGAGAAGTACAAACCCTATAAGATCAAGAAGTACGAAACAGATATTCCCAAGAAGTACAAGATACATGTCGAAGGAAACTGACTTATGTAAAAGAATTTACGAGCAATACAATTTAATCATTTTGAGTAATACAAAAAAATATTATTGCAGAGTAGTACGAAACTCATATTCCACATAAGTACAAGGCAAAATTGTGTTCTTTTAAAATAAATCCGAGCAGTACAATTTATTCATTTCGAGGAGTACAATTATCATTATTATTATTATTGGGCAGTAAGAAACTCATATTCCACAGAAGTACAAGGGTACATGTGGAGGGAATTTGAGTTCTCTGGAGAAAAAAATATGGGCAGTACAATTTAATCACTTTGAGAAGTACAGAAACTTCTTTATTGTCGGGCAGTAAGAAACTCATATTCCAGAGAAATACAATACTATGTTTCCTTGTAACAGTAAAAATCTTGGTATTTTGAATATTGTTCAAAAATCGTGAAGAATTAGAAAAATGTTAAAACACAAAAATTTGCTAAATTTCAATACCTTTCCAACACCATATCATTTGCACCATTCCGAGGTCCAAAAAAACATCAATGATCATATTTTAATAGATCTAAAATTTAGTATTTTCAAAACTGTTTCAAAACTATGCATAATTTGAAAAAACTTAAAAAAACGTTTGTAAATTTTCAGTAGCTTTCCAACGGTATATCATTTGCGCTATTCCGAGAAGTGGTTAAAAAATTAATATATAATTATTGTTCGTCTATTTTGAATGAATCTCGGTATTTTCAAAACTTCTCAAAAAATATGTAAAATTTGAAAAAAAAATAATACACGAAAAAGATGGGAATTTCACTACCTTTCCAACGCCATATCATTTGCATCATTTCGATATCCAAAAATGATCCATGATCATCTTTTAATAAAAACAAATTTTTAGTATTTTCAAAACTGTTCCAAAACTGTGCAAAATTTGAAAAAACTTAAAACATGGAAATGGTATATTTCAGTAGCTTTTCAACGGTATATCATTTGCTATATTCCGATAAGTGGTTAAAAAATTTCGGTCAAAACACTTTTCATTCAGCTTGTGATGATTTCTGTTTTTTGAAAATTCATAATAAAAAAGTAAAAAAGTGAAGCAAGTTACAATATAAAAAAGTTGAGATTTTTTTGTAGCTTTCCAACGGTATATCATTTGCGCAATTCTGATTAATGGTTTAGAATCTATTAGTGAATTACTACGCAAGTACAGAAGAGCAGTACCGACTTTACGAAAAAAAGTACGGTTGTGTTATGCAGAGGCAGAACCAGATCTTTATTCCGGACAGTACGAGATTATTGCACAATATTATTCTATCATCGATTGTAGAATAGACGGACATTCTAAGAGCTTATTAAAAAGAGTTGTCCGTCGAGCCACTTAACAAGCTAGACAATGGACATAGATATAAATCTAAATATTTCTGAACTACTCACCGTCTCGAGTAGTCTATCCGTCGTGCCTCTTAAGAACTAAAGGCCGCTTAATAGGAAGCAGATGGCAAGAATAATTATCTCACCAATCAGTGTCAAACTTATCGATCCAATCACCAATGGAACAAGTGTTGGTGAAACCCGTCGTGCTTTCACCAATATGTATTTGCAGCGTCCCTCGTCATCTCCTTTTGTGCGGTGCAACTAAAATATAGTCTGCATAGAACAAAAATTGAAAAGACAATCAACACGAGATATTCATTGATTTATAAAATGCATGTGGTTAATAATAACATACTTAAGTCCAATCTATTGGAATGCAATAGCTGTGATGGGGCGCAACCACTAGTTGTATTCTTTCTGGCGACATTCACCATAGAATCTATTGCTGACTAACATAACGTTTATTTTGTGCGATGCAACTAAAATCGACCTACATATGAAGAACATGGTTAACTTATTTGAATTCAAATGCATGTAAACTTTAGGAAATAAGCAACTTGTAAACATTATATTCAACTTAGGATGCGATGAGATTAGAACAGACAAAACCCTTGGGATTTTTCCAGATCATGTTCACCTTTTCCGAACTGACAGCAAGTTTGGTGTGTACACTAAATAAGTTTAGTGGCTTGCAAATCTCGGTGTCACTACACACGCTTATCCAGCCATTCAGTATGTAACAATTGAAATAGCCAAATAATATACAAGGAAATCTATCCGGACGTGAAAATTATAGACGAACAAACTCCTCGTGGCGTACAGTGTAATTTAATTTGCTCCACGTCTGGAATAGCAGTATAAAACGCTACACGTTTGCTGCAGCTTGAACGAAAGCAAATCAGGATGGGACATATGATTGCGGCGAGATGTCGACGGGCCAATCATTTCCAAGGAATCCGACGTACCGGCCCGTCGCCGTCGCCGTCGGTCGCCGTACCGGGATTGACGTTTACACCATCGTCGGCGGCACAAGGCGCATGTGCCGGAGCCCAGAGTGAGCTGTGGATCTCGATCGGTGGCTGTAGGTGGTGGTCCCGACCACGAGCATTCGCTTTTCTTTCTTCAAAGTCATTAGGCATACATGAGTATGGATTATACACGCATGGGAACTGATGAGAGGACCCGCGCCCAAACGAACAAACCAAGCATGGATGAGAGACGCAACATGGTGGCGTAGGATCCTACTCGGCACTAGTGTTTAGCTGAGCCCTCTCTCACTCTTTCTGTCTCGATCCTGTGGGTGGGCCGACCATGTGTGTGCACTGTGGGCCTGGTGATTTGGCTCCGAATGTTCTTTCCTCCCTAACACATGCTCTGCTCCGCCTCAAGAAATTGAGTTCAGCAACAGTTGGAACTGCACTCACAGTACTCCTGGCATTGCCGTATTAGATTAGTTATATTACATCGATCATCATCAAGTTCACCTTTCCTTTTTGTCCTTTGTACTGTAGACAACTGTTGCCACAAACCACATACAGTACTACATGCATCATCAACATCATGGGCATGCATACTAGGAATGGCCTAACGGTCGACAAAAAGGAACGCTGGATGATATAGTAGTGGTCTCCAAATGCTCTCCACTCAAATGTCCATCCATCTATCCATTTCCAGAGTGCAATATCTTTTGCCCAATCTTCAACTCCATCCTTGAACACACATGCACCCACACAGGTAGGTAGGTGACAGGATATAAGGCCTTCGGAGTGCTGACTTTTCCAACATCCACACCATATCCCAGTGATGATGGATAGGTCACCTATCTATCATGTGCCACACCCCTAAAATGGTAGCACCAGCCTTGGCTTCGATTGCCCATCCATCCATGGCAGCCACTTTTTGCAACCAAGCTACTAGTACAAAGAAACTTCACATCCTACTTAATGCTAGCTAGTAGAACCAGTAGTACATCTCATGTCAAGACGAGATCGATGAAGCATGCCATTCCAAGATGGATCAAGAACTGCTTCGGTATTTTGGGGGCACCCATGTATGTATGGACGTATGGATGGTGGTGGGACTCACATCCCATCACTCATTTCTCATCCATCTCTTCCCTTTCCTTGTATACAAACCAATTGCGAGTGAGCGAGTGCACCTCCCTCGCACTCCCCTAGTAGTAGTAGTGTAGTGCGCCACAAGGATCTACTGTAGATGAGATCACTAATCCGCCGCTGGCTACTTCTAGTAGAGTTGGGGCAGGCACAGAGCATTGTTATGTATGGGTAAAATCAGTTTTGACCAGCGTATGTGTATTGCACTAGTAATTATCACACAAACAAAAGATCTGCATTTTGTTTTTGACGTGAAAGAACTGCATATTTTATCCTCTTTTTCGCTTTGCAATGTTTTCACGACAAAAAAAAAGATTTAGAATGGTCCAGACTTCAAAGCTCACAAATTGTAGGGGAGGAAAATTATTTTTTCACATGCACGTACTTGGTTCAAGTACTAGTGTCTCTCTCTCTCTCTCATCGTGGTTGGCTTTAGGGCGTCTTGAATGCCAACCCTCAAACCGCTCACATACGTCCAAACTGTGCCGGACATGTTCTACCATCCAGCGTGATCATGTATCGGTCCGCCGAGCTATCTGGACGCACTTTTTCCCTGCAAATTTGACGCAAAGTGGGGGATGGCTTTGCGGGTGTGCGAACAGGGGCAACATAGGATTCCGGCACCCCCGGCCCACTGAAGTCCCCCTCCCGGTCCCATTTTATTCCAATCCGCCCCTCACCCCTTGTTTTGCATCTTAAACCTCATCCTCTGACGCCGCCGATGTACCTCTCCGTCCGCCACACAGTCATTGTTGCACCTCCGCAACCAGCACCGACGCGTCTGCTCGCATTTTACGATGGCGTCTTACACCCAAGATTAATCAGTAGCCGGTACACTCCTCCTCCCCTGTCGACGACGTCCACGGCGGACACCACACGCGGAGGTGTTGGGTCAAATGCCATTGGTCTAATTCTCAAACGCCATGTCGTTCTTCTAGAGTACGAAGGATGGCGGGGTACTCGAGCATGAACTCCCGGTCCCATTTTATTCCAAACCGCCCCTTCACCCCTTGTTTTGCATCCTAAACCTCATCCTCCAACGTCGCCGATGTACCTCTCCGTCCGCCACATAGTCATTGTCGGACCTCCGCAACCAGCACCGACGCGTTCGCTCGCCTTTTACGATGGCATCTTCCACCCAAAATTAATCCGTAGCCAGTACACTCCTCCTCCCCTGTCGACGAAGTCCATGGCGGACACCACACTCGGTATGTGTTGGGTCAAATGCCACTGGTCTAATTCTCAAACGCCATTGAGGGAGTCCTGGACTGTGGGGTCCTCGGGGAGCCGGTCTATGTGGCATGGGCCGGACTAATGGGCCGTGAAGATACATGAGAGAAGGCCTTCTCCCGTGTTCGGACGAGACTCTCCTTTGCATGGATGACAAGCTTGGCATCCGGATGTGTAGTTTCCTTCATCTGCAAACCTACTTTGTACGATCCTAGTCCCCTCCGGTGCCTATATAAACCGGAGGGTTTAGTCCGTAATGGCAATCACAATCATACAGGCTAGACATCTCTAGGGTTTAGCCATTACGGTCTCGAGGTAGATCAACTCTTGTAACCCCTATACTCATCAAAGTCAATCAAGCAGGAAGTAGGGTATTACATCCATTAAGAGGGCCCAAACCTGGGTAAAACATCGTGTCCCCAGCCTCCTGTTACCTTCGATCCTTAAACGCACAGTTCGGGACCCCCTACCCGAGATCTGCCGGTTTTGACACCGCAATTTATGCTTTCATTGAGAGTTCCACTGTGCCATCGCTAGAAGGCTCGATGGCTCCACCGATCATCCACAACAACAACACCTTGAGGGAGACCTTTCTCCCCGGCCAAATCTTTTTATTCGGCGGCTTCGCACTGCGCGCCAACTCGATTGGCCATCTCGAGCAGATCGACAGCTACGCCCCTGGTCATCAGATCAGTTTTGGTAATCTGAACTACGTCGCTGATATCCGAGGAGACTTGGTCTTCCAAGGTTTCGCGACCCCAATCACCGCTCTGGCCTTAGATCCGGAGCGCACCACCAGGTCTGAAGACGGGAGTTTAAAGCCCACCGGACTCCCTGCAGCTATAAAGCCCGACACCGGAGAATCGGAGGGGATTACATCACCGGCCGGCCTGGAGTCATGCCAGGCTCCCTCTATCCTCATGGAGCCAGACTCGCCTCCAGACACCAACTCCAAACTCTCGAGGTCCGCATCGTATGAGCTTGGCCAGGGAACTTCTGTCCCGCCCTGCTCCACGGACTCTCTCTTCCCTTTCCAAACTCACTCTTAAATGAGGCCCTGGACTTAATGCGATCTCTCGCCATTACAGAAGAATCGCTGCCAAACTACGCCCAGCCCACACTAGGGGTTGAGAGCGGGGAATTTTACGTCCCACCCACCACCCACTGCAAAGCCACTTTCGTGGACTTAACCGACATGCTCGATTACGCTTCCGAAGACATCGACGGCATGGACGATGATGCCGGAGAAGAGCAAAGCCAGAACTCGCCATCTACCGGACGCTGGACGGCCACGTCCACATATGACGTGTACATGGTGGATACACCCAAAGAGGACGACGGTGATGGTGGTAAGGATCCAGTCAAGAACAAGCCCCTCGTGGCACCACCAAACCGTCGACGTAAGCCGCGCCGCTCGAAATAGCGTCGTGAAAAAGACTGTAATGCCGGCACCGGAGACAACAACACTCCGGATAATGCCGAAGATCAAGAAGCCCCGATCGAACCAACATCCGAGAAGAATGATTGGGAAGATGGGCAAGTCAACCCCGACGATACTATCGGGAACGAGGGCTCAGAGGATAGTAACTATTTACCGGTCTCCAAAGAGGATGAGAGCCTCGGCAACGAATAATTCATCGTGCCAGAGGAACCCCTTGAACAAGTGCGCTTTAAGCGTCGGCTAATAGCCATTGGAAGAAGCCTGAAAAAGAAGCAACACCTTCAAGCTGATCAGGATCTGCTCAATGACAGATGGATTGATGTCCTGGCAGCCGAGGAATACGGCCTCGAACGCCCAACTAAGAGTTACCCGAAGCGCAAGCTGCTACCTCAATTCGATGATGAGGCCCCAGAGCCTATACCGCCAACGCGTAACGCTGCCGATGGACCTAACCAACCACCGCATGGCCGGGACAGAGCGACAACTCAAGCCGACCACCAGCCTACACCACCCCGCCATAAAGGTAGAGAGACAACAGTTGTAGGACACACTTATGACCTACAACAGGACCTGGCTAAGAGAGCCAGTCAGACCAGATCAATCTATGGATCAAGGGGGCATGCCCCAGCGCGAGAAAACGGCCATCAGGCCTGGCGCGACAAGCACAACTTCACCCGGTCCGGAAACCGCATACGGACTCCATCCGAGCTACGTCGTGACGTTGCCCGATACAGAGGCACCGCACACCCCCTATGCTTCACCAATGAGGTAATGGAGCACCAGTTCCTAGAAGGGTTTAAACCGGTGAACACTGAATCATATGATGGCACAACAGATCCCGCAGTATGGATTGAAGACTTTCTTCTCCACATTCACATGGCTCGCGGTGATGATTTACATGCCATCAAATATCTCCCTCTAAAGCTTAAGGGACCAGCTCGGCACTGGCTAAACAGCCTCCTAGAAAACTCTATTTGAAGTTGGGTAGACTTGGAGGACGCCTTTAGAGACAACTTCCAAGGCACTTATATCCGCCCCCCGGACGCCGGAGAGTCAGCCAGAAAATACGGACCAGGTTCCTAATCAAGAAGAACCAAATTGTTGATTGTCTAGACACCGAGGCTTTAGCAGCCTTTAAACACAACATTCACGATGAATGGCTCGCCCGACACCTCGGCCAAGAAAAGCGGAAGTCCATGGAAGCTCTCACATCACTCATGACCCGCTTTTGCGTAGGCGAGGATAGCTGGCTAGCCCGTAGCAACAACAGTATCAGCGACCCTGGCACTTCTGAAGCCAGAAACAGAAGCGGCATGCCCCGACGCAACAAAAACAAGCGTTAGAGCAACACTGACAATGCCGAAGACATGGCGGTCAACATCGGATTCAGTGGCTCCAAACCTGGTCAGCGAAAGAGGACATTCAAAAGAAACAAAGACGGTTCATCTAGCCTGAACCGAATACTCGATCGACCTTGCCAGATTCACAGCATCCCTAACAAGCCTGCCAACCATACCAACAGAAGCTGTTGGGTTTTTAAGCAGGCCGGTAAGTTAAACACCGAGCACATGGGGAAAGGGTCGCCCAGCGAGGATGACGACGAGGAGCCTCGCCCACCAAACACAGGGGGATAGAAGAAATTTCCCCCCAAGGTCAAAACGGTGAACATGATATATGTTACTCACATCCCCAAGAGGGAGCGCAAACACGCGTTAAGGGACGTTTATGCGATAGAGCCAATCGCCCCAAAGTTCAACCCATGGTCAGCATGCCTGATCACTTTTGATCGCGGAGACCATCCAACCAGTATCCGTCATGGAGGTTCAGCCGCGTTGGTCCTCGATCCAATTATCGATGGATTACACCTCACGAGAGTCCTCATGGACGGCGGCGGCAGTCTTAACCTGCTCTATCAGGACACAGTCCGGAAAATGGGTATTGACTCGTCAAGAATCAATCCCACCAAAACTACCTTTAATGGAGTAATACCTGGTGTAGAAGCCCACTGCACGGGCTCAATCACATTGGAAGTCGTCTTCAGTTCGCCAGACAACTTCCGAAGTGAAGACTTGATCTTCGACATCGTCCCTTTCCGCAGTGGCTATCATGCACTGCTCAGACGATGCGTTTGCCCGCTTCAATGCGGTCCCCGCACTAGGCTTATCTAAAACTCAAGATGCCAGGACCACGCAGTGTTATAACAGTCCATGGAAACATGGATCACTCCCTTCGTACTGAGGAACACACCGCGGCCCTTGCGGTGGAAGTGCAGGTCAGCATTATCAAGCCAAACTCCACATCGGTAGTCAAGCCCCCGAACCCTATCAAATGAGTCCGGACTACCCTGCAAAATGACAGTCTAGCTCATCAGGAGCTCGATTAGCAATTCGGCCTCTGTCTTAGCCCCAGCCCAACTGCGGCGTATGTACCGCATGCACATAACTACGCACTAAAGATACCATGGGCGGCGATGGAGGCATATCAAGGATAAAGTACACAATACGGCTCAACCGTACCTGGACCCCCATATCTACCTTTTTCTTAACTTCGTTTTTTTTCAGGTTCCCCAAAACCCACATCACCTTTTTTATGGTGCCAGCGGCCCTTTTCCCTGCCCCTTATGAAAACCTGCTCATTAATCCTCTCAAAGGATCGCACACCAAGGCGAAAAGCAGCGCAGATGTATGGCAGAGAACCTAAAGGATCTTTAAAGATCATCTCTTCACCTTTTTTAGTACCTATACACAGCTTTCCCTTATGCTCGGCATGTAAAATAGCCTCGATGCTTATAGCATTGTCTGTACAAATACGTTTTGACGTATCAATCAGACTATAATGAAAACAGTCTTCGCCCAACCTATTCAGTACTGGCTTATTTCTTAATATGTATTCCATATTTTTCTTCAGTTTGCTTGTCATGTACACCTCGGCACGATTTCAATCGCCAGGGGCTCCATGCAGCCGTGTACACCTCTTCATAATACAATAAGTCCGAACACTTTTTAAAGTACAATTCAGCGTCTCGAATATAGCATTATATGCATCGGCTCCGAATCATGTCTTTGGTCAACAGTTGGGTTGCCCGGCTCCTGTGGTTACTACCTTACGTTCCGCTTGTTCGGCTAAGGTAGTAAAGGGAGAACTACTGCGATTGTGTTTCTGGCTCATCCGGATGAAACAACTCAGTAGAGAAAGCCGAAAACTGACTGTCATGATGCGGTGAGAGCTGGTCAGCTATTCAGCGACTAATTAGAAATCTCTTGCGATTTTTTCCGCGTTACGCAACGTTCCGGCCTTTACCAGGACGGGCGCCTACAACACCCATGTTCGAACCATCGAACAATACGAGGGGCTGCGCCTACAATCTTATTGTCAAACTACTATGGCTAAGTGAGAGTAATAAAGTCGCATAGTCCGATTGCCTGGCTCGCCGCACTAACACCTCCTTCAAGGACCAGATCGTTGGGGTTAAGTGTCTTTTTGTGTTGTTCCGAACACCCCCGTACTATCTACGTGAAGGTCTGAAACCGATGACTGGCGAACTCTCAGATTCAATAAAGGTCGCAACGGAGGATAAATAATTTCAGATTAAAGAAGACAGATATTACAAACGCTTTATAGCGTCAAGCCGTGGGCAGGCATCGACTAGCCGCTTAAACAGCCCAAAGTAACTACTGGGTATGGGTTCGGCTGTCCAAAGACGGACTATAACATCCTTCATGGCCAGTTCGGCCACCCTATGTAGCTCGATCAGCTGTTTCAGCTGATCACTTAGGGGCACAGGATGTTCTGGCGCAAGGTACTGCGACCAGAACAACTTTTCTTTTGAGCTCCCCTCTTCGGCTCAGAAGAAATATGCACCATCTGCAATACTTCGGGGCAGATCCGTAAACGCTCCTGGAAAACTCTAAATGTGTGTCAGTAAGGTGTACTTTCTCCTTATGAATTTGCTCTGCATATTAAAGTCCTTACCCGCCGCGATCTGTTTGGCTTCTCGAATCTCCTGACAGGCGTCTTGGGCTTCAACTCGGGCCTCCTTCACACTTTGGAGTGCCGTAGCAAGTTCGGAGTCTCGATCCAACACCTTGCGCTCCAAGGACTCACATTTGCTTATAGCATCCGTGAGCTCTTGTTGGACTTCATCCAACCTCGCTTCATGTTTCCGGCAGGCGGCTCGCTCCTCGTCCGCCTCCTTCTTGGCCTCGACCAAAGCACTCTTGAGGGCCTCGACCTTAGACGTGTCACCTATGAGCGTAATCATAAAGCTCATTTAGATACCAATCAGAACTAATGTCATTTCAGATATGCTTCTGTATCGCATACCTTGCTTTTCCTCCAACTTCCGCTTAAGTTCGGACAGTCAGCAGCATGCGAGGTTGCTGCTAGCTTCACAGCCTGTTCATCAAAAGAGACATATATGTTAGCTCCTGCACAGTATTATTCGATCCTCTGTTCGGCCTTTCTTCATGAACGTGAACAGAGTCTTAGGGGCTACTATCTACACAGAGGCATTCCTTTTCCAAACAGCCAAAAATATATTATGTCACATACCTCAAAGCATGTTAAAAGGCTGGTATAGGCTTGGTTCAATCCTTTTTTAGCGGACCGAACCTTTTCAACCACCGTACCCATAAGGGTACGGTGTTCCTCCACATTGTAAGCACTCTGAAGCGCTTCCACCAGAGTGTCCGGCGCCTCCGGATTGACAGAGGATGCTGGTGGAGAGGGCGCGTCCCCTTCTTTTGAAGGAGACTACTCGCCCGATTCCAGAGCCGTACGTACCTCCAAAAAAATATTCGGTTGGGGGCCAAATTGAGCTTGGCCCCCATCGTTGGTCTCCATGGGGGTCAATTTCCCCCTATCTTCGGCAACAGGGGTGTTACCTTCCGTCGCCACCTTCATGGCCTCCCGCACTTTCCCGTGACCTAGAGAGGTTCTTCGGGACAACACTTCGGTGTTGTCCATAGCGGTGGGTGGAGAGACCCGCGGAGGCGACTCGCTCTCCAATGCGTTCGGCCCCAACGAGTTCCCAGATGACGATGATCTTCGAGGGAGACCGCGAGCCGAACTGCAACGCGCAATTCAATATGTTAAAATCACAAGGCATAAAATTCCTATATGTGTACGGTGTATTCGGAAACTTATGATCCGGCTAGGGGCTTCTGCCTGGGGTGCCATTCTGGAGTAGCGTCAGCATCCGATTTGGAATCATCCGAAAGGGAGTGTTTTCCCTTCTTGGACGCCTCCGCCTCCAGGTCCACGGGAAGCCGCCCTTTTCTTCTTTCCTCCCTTGAGGGGAGAATTGCTATCTTCCTACTCTTCATCTTCGTCATGAGAGGAGAGAGTTTCGGTGTCTTCGGACACAACGTCCGAAGCACCTTTGCGGCGGAGGCCACTTCTGGTCTCCTTGCTCTTCTTCTTGGCCTTCTTCTCCAGCGCCTGATACGGCGCTGAACCCAGCATCTTCGTCAACAAAGGGATGGCTGGGTCTTCGGGCAGCGGAGCCGGACATTAGATCCATTCCGCCTTCTTTGTCCATCCCTATGTGAATAATTGAAAGTTCAATATACTCCTTGGATTTGCAAATTAAAGTTATCATAAAACTTACGGGAGTGGCCAGATGAGCACAGTCGAGGCCGCAGCCTTCGGTCGTCTCCGGCCACGATTTTTGAGCCTTGAAAATCAGCTTCCATATGTCTTCGTGCATCGTGCCGAAGAACCACTGCAAGGTAAGAGGACCGGCTGGGTCGAATTCCCACATATATTGAGTCCGTTGTTAGTAGGGGAGAATCCGGCAAAGAGCATCACCTGGATCACGCTGGCAAGACTGGTGTTCTTGTTTATCATACCCTTGATGCGACCTTGCAGTGTCGACACCTCGTCGGGCGACGCCCAATCCAGGCCCTTGTTGATCCATTAGGTAAGCCGCATTGGAGGCCCGGATTTGAACTCGGGAGCGGCGGCCCATGTGGTATCGCGGGGCTCTGTGATATAGAACCACCCCTGCTGCCATCCCTTGACAGTCTGCACAAAGGTCCCCTTTGGCCAGGTGACGTTGGGAAGTTTGCTCACCTTGGCGCTGCCGCACTCCACGTGTTGACCTTCAACCACCTTCGGCTTCACATTGAAGACCTTGAGCCATAGGCCGAAGTGGGGAGGCATGCGGAGGAATGCGTCGCACACAACGATAAACGCCGAAATGTTGAGGAAGGAATTTTGGGCTAGATCATGGAAATCTAGCCCATAGTAAAACATGAGACCATGGGCGAAAGGATGGAGGGGAAACCCTAATCCGTAGAGGAAATGGAGAATGAACACTACCCTCTCATTAGGCTCCGGAGTGGGAATGATCATCTTCTTGGCAGGGAGCCGGTGGACTATGTCCGTGGCCAAGTACCCAACTCCCCGGAGCTCCTTGATGTTCTCCACTGTAACAGAGGAAGCCATCCACTTGCCCTGCGCTCCAGATCCGGACATGGCTAAGAGTGTTTGGTGGCGATGGAAAAGATTGGAACTTGGGCGCTGGAGCTCGAATGGCAGATGGGCTGAGGAGGAAGAAGGCGTGGGGTGAAAAGACAAATCTTTATCTTCTTATAAAGACAGTGGATATCAAGTGTCCCCTCTTAAGCCTTAAATCTTGCCTATTCCCAAGGGGATGTGTGAATGGCACGGTTGGATTACCCAAACCCTTATTAATGAGAATCCCATGATAAGGGGACATGATCCCTGCTTTGACAAGACGTGCCTATGATCGTGCCTCGAAACACGAAGCAGGGGCTGTAAAACGGTTCAGAATGCTAACAAGGCCAGGACATAACGCCTCGCCAGAAAAATCGCCTATGGACGTGATTTACATTGTTTCGAGTATTGTTTGCCCTTACAGCTTAAGGTTGTAATTATTAAACAGAGCCAGATACAGCTATCATGTGCGGAGGACTGCTTTGGAGTATTCAGAGAAGGAACCTGCCTTGCAATGCCGAAGACAATCTGCTCGTCGCATACATCGACATTGAAGCCCGGTTCAGGGGCTACTGAGGGAGTCCTGGACTGTGAGGTCCTCGGGGAGCCGGCCTATGTGGCATGGGCCAGACTAATGGGCCGTGAAGATACATGATAGAAGGCCTTCTCCTGTGTTTGGACGGGACTCTCCTTTGCGTGGATGGCAAGCTTGGCATCCGGATGTGTAGTTCCCTTCATCTGCAAACCGACTTTGGACGATCCTAGTCCCCTCCGGTGCCTATATAAACTGGAGGGTTTAGTCCGTAGTGGCAATCACAATCATACAGGACAGACATCTAGGGCTTAGCCATTACGGTCTCGAGGTAGATCAACTCTTGTAACCCCTATCCTCATCAAAGTCAATCAAGTAGGAAGTAGGGTATTACCTCCATTAAGAGGGCCCGAACCTGGGTAAAACATCGTGTCCCCTGCCTCCTGTTACCTTTGATCCTTAGAAGCACAGGTCGGGACCCCCTACCCGAGGTCTGCCGGTTTTGACACCGACAGCCATGTCGTTCTTCTAGAGTACGAAGGATGGCAGGGTACTTGAGGATGAAAGATGAGTTGTCGTGCGATGTGTGGTTGGCCGTATCCGCGGATTTTATAGGTAGACACAAAAAGGAGGTTCTTCTGGTTGTGCGTGCATGATTCGTTTCACGCGCAAAAGAACATTGTGCCCTACGACATGCACGTCATCCAACAACGCAATATGAGGTCATTATCATATCGATGGTACGCCATCCAGACCACCGTCACCAAGTTTTGTGACGCGGTTGCTCGTCTAGAGGCAAGGTGGCCACTTCGTGCGGCATTGGAGAAGATCTTAAGTTTTGCTTCTTCTTGCTCAACTTATCCATTGAATCATTCATTCACTTAACATTGCTCTACACATTGTGTAGCCTGTACGCGCTGCCGTGATGTACCACAGGGTTGAGTGACGGGCATTTTGGTACATACATTGTTTGATAAAGTTGAAGAGGCAGTATGTGTGGGATGACATGATCCATTCATAAAAAACTTGTTGATCATCTGGGTCATCTCGTTCAATTTGAACTATTGTTGTACTGGTCTTATTTGCGTGTTATGTATGGATGATTTATGTCATTTTACATCCAAACTTTGATAAATTCTGTCAGGTTTGCATGAATTTCGCCCAGTCTGTTGAAATACAG
>NC_041386.1:693894982-693902771 GCF_002162155.2 Triticum dicoccoides
GCGCGCAAAAAAAATGTTTTGGCCGGCCATCAACATGCATGCAAATGATGCATTGCAAGCTTTGCCTTCCTAGCCACATCTTGCCACACTTTGCCACACCTAACCTTAGGCAAGTTTGACCAAGTTAGGTAGGTTTTTGGTTCTAGCCACACCTAAGGTAAGGATTTTTTTTTATGAGCAGTGAGCCCCACATGTCATAGACAAATAGTGTGGCAAGATTCCCTTAGGCAAGCCAAAGTGTGGCTAATAATTTGAGCAACTCAACTAAGGCAAATGTGGTAAGTGTGGCAAAAATCGTGTGGCAATATATGGCAAAGATAGTCACAATCCAAACAGCCCCTATGTCCACATGGGTACCCTACTAGCTCTGGCCGCGCCCTCCTTCAATTTTCCTTCTCCCATTTTTTTTGGTCTTCCCCATTTTGCAAACCCACCCCTAAACATCTCAATTCTCAAATATGGCAACACACTGTATAGTTAGTGACTTTCTACACGCTGCATCCTTCTTTTCTTTGGCTAGACATGGAGCAGGAGTATGTTTGCATTGTGTGCATGGCTAGCTATCGATGGGGATGGGCAGGGTGGTGGTGCACGGCATGTGTCCACCGGGTGGCTCATTCATTCTCTTTGTTGTGGAGATGCTTCTTAGTTATGCGGATAATGGCGGGCATGGATGTTTGATCCTCGCACATAAGTTGCAAGGTTTAGGCCACGGATTATATATGCTCTATATGTGATGGTTCTTTCGTTGAGCCCTACCCAACCTAGTTATGTAAATAATCCATGCATGCACGCACGGCAGTTCTTACATTTCCATGTAACTTTTTTACATTTTTGTTATGCAAGACACACTAAGCGGGGGGTACGGGGAGGTTAACCTGCTTTCCTAAATAAAACGGACACCCAGCTTGAAACTTCTCTTTCCCTGTAAAAACTCAACAACAAAAACGATACTCTCTGGATCTCACAGACACAGTGACACATGTGCTGCATTGAGACTGAGAGAAGCAAACTTTTCGGATGGTATATATGCATGGCGGCGGAACTGTCCTAACTCGATCTCTCCCTCCCCGTACCCCCCGCGCCTCCCGCCCCGAGCGGGGCGATCGGGGCGGCCCTCCCTCCCCTCGCCGCCCAGCCCCCACCTCCCACCCCTCCTCCCGCCGCTGCCGCTGGCTGGCGTGGCCAGCCATTGCCCGCGCGGCGTCGTGGCGAGGCCGGCGGTGGAGGCCCTCTTCCTCTCCCCCTCGCGGTTCCCTGGCTCGGGCGGCGGTTTCCGGCCATGGTGCACCTCGGCGGGCGGTGCTCTGGTGTAGATCGGGCGCAGATACGATGGCAGTGGCGGCTGGCGGCTGGCGGCGGGGATTGGCCGGCGGAGCCCTGCAGGCCCAGATATGGGCCCTTTTTGGCCCGATCTGGGTCAGGGCGGGTTGGTCTGTCCTCCGGAGGGTCTCCTACGGCTGGGCTGGCGGGACGCGGTCGTTGGGATCGGCGGTTCTGCGCTGCGTCGGCTGCAGCGCGGCAACAGGAGCTTAATGGGCTTGATCTGGGCCCGGCTGGGCAGGTGGTCTGGCATGCTCTCGCTCCTGCGTCCGGTCTGCTACGGCTTGTGCCAGTGGACGTTATCCCCTCCCAGGTGGTTGTGGTGATCCTGGTCCCTATCGGCGGTGGTCTCGTTTGGTTCGGCTGGCCTCACAGCGTGTGTGGTGGAGAGGCGACGGTGGTGTCCTCGTGACTGTGGTGGTGCAGGTTGGTGGGCGGTTGGCGTGGTGGAGCCGCAGATCGGTCCTGGGTTGTGGGTATCCCTCTCGGGTCCGCCCGGCACCGACGCGGTGACGCCTGCGGGCACCATCAACCTTTTTGAAGGGCGTCGGGAGTACCTCTCGCCCGCTTCCCTCCGTGTACTGGGAGAAATCCTAGGATTCTTCCGGGCAGCAATGTCGTGATCGTCGCAGTCCTTCTTGAAGGTGTTGCTTGGTTCGCGGTGACTCGATGGCATTGGAGCATGGTGGATGTTTCCGATGGGCGCAACGGTTGAGGGATGCTTCAGCTTTCGTTCATCCGGTGCTACCGGCATTTCTTTCTCTTGCTTTTCTCTTGTTTTTCTTTTGGGCTTGATTGTGTTGTTTGCCCCAGCGACGAACTTTTGGCTGTATCGGGTGGTTGCTATATTAATATAGCGGGGCACAATCCTATTTTGATATATGCATGGCGGCAATAATTTCTACCAGCATTTCACGGATAGCTGATAGCCACGATGGAGCAAGGAGAGCGATCTACGCATCACGGATTCTGTGATGGGTTCGATCGACCTATCCATCCATCCTCCTCATGCATGGTCTACAACTCTACATACTGAGCTGCTGCATTATCCAGTGTGCACTGAGATGCAGCCACCTCCATGAGGTTCGTCTGTCCATCCAAATGGAAGGAGTCAAAGAGCTGAAACCTAAAAACAGAAGTTCAATTCTCATCTCCAAAGTGCAGTACGTATGACAGTAGTGGCAATGGCATAGTGGGGCTTTTGACTTTGTCCAGAACTAGGCACCACTAGTAGAAAACGGGGCAATGGCCCAGGCCAGTTCAGCCCATTAGTTCCGGTTCAATCCAGAACCGGGACCAATGGAGATATTTGCCCCGGTTCGTGAGCCCAGGGGGCCGGCCGGGCCACGTGGGCCATTGGTCCCGGTTCGTCTGGACCTTTTGGTCCCGGTTGGTGGGACGAACCGGGACCAATGGGCCTGGCTCCTGGCCCACCACTATTGGTCCCGGTTGGTGGCATGAACCGGGACCAATGGCTACCCGTTAGTCCCGGTTCATGCCACGAACCAGGACCAATAGTGCTGCCTATATATACCCCCTCGCTCGCGAGCAGAGCACTCCAGTGCTCTGTTTTTCTCTTGCCGGCGAGGGGGGGCTTTGTGGTGCTCTAGCTCACCTCCATAGCACATGAGGTGTTCGATGAAATGCCCGAGCCACACTACTTAAGCTTTCTCCTCTCCAAGCTCGACCTCCAACCTCTATTTTCCTCAATATTTGTCTAGATTTAGCGGTCCATCACGCCCCGTCCCCGTCTTCACCGCCGTCGATCACCCGCGCCGATCTCATCGCCAGCACCACCGTGGTGAGCCTTTTGTTCTTATCTTCTTTCTGAAAGGAAAAATATTCTTACTTGTATTATTTTCTTACTTTTATTATTGCATCTTATATAGTGCGATGGTTTTGGTATCCGCCTCCGTCGGCCCTCGTCCTGTCTATGATACGGATGTGGTATATATATTATATTTTCATAACTATTGGTTCATTTATTGTTTATGAAAATTATGCCGACCAACGTGACATAGATTTTATTTATCTAGGAGGTTGTTGAACCGGAAATTCCAACCGACCCTATTGTCGAGAGGTTAAATTTAGTTGAAGAAGAAAACAATTTCTTGAAGGAAAAAATAAAAAAACTTGAGGAGGAGAAGAGGATATTGGAGTTGCATGTTGCGGATGTCGTCGATGATCACAAGATCAAGATGGATGCAATGCGCTTGAAGATGAGAAAGATTAGAAAATATGCCATTCATACCGAGGCTTGGTATCATTATGCCGTTGGATCAGTTGTTACCTTGGTTGCGATTATGATCGCATTTATTTTCACATTGAAATGTTTTACATAGTTTCATTGTATGGTTTAATTAATTTAGATGCTCTGCAGAGCTTTATGTTGTTAGATGAGAACTATGTATGTACTTTGGTTTTTATGTGATGATGAACATCTATTAATTTGGTCACTTAATTATCTATTCATGATGTTTTGTAATGATTTTTGACACACTTAATTATATATAATGCACGCAGATGAACCGGCAATGGATGTACGGTGACAGACACACCTCCGAGTACATTAAGGGCGTGCATGATTTTCTCGAAGTGGCTGAGGCAAACAAGCAGAATGGTTTTATGTGTTGTCCATGCCCTATATGTGGGAATACGAAGTCTTACTCTGACCGGAAAATCCTTCACACCCACCTGCTTTACAAGGGTTTCATGCCACACTATAATGTTTGAACGAGGCACGGAGAAATAGGGGTTATGATGGAAGACGGCGAGGAAGAAGAGTACGATGACAACTATGTGCCCCCTGAATACGGTGATGCTACTGAACATCAAGATGCACCAGACGATGTGCACGATGGTGCTGCAACGGGCGAAGCTGCTGAAGATCGAGAGGAACCAGATGATGTGCCCGATGATGGCAACACAAAGCTCGGTACCGTACTCGAATTGCTGCAGTGGAAGGCAGAGAATGCTGTGCCTGATAAAGGATTTGAGAAGCTACTGAAAATAGTGAAGAAGAAGCTTCCAAAGGATAACGAATTGCCCGACAGTACATACGCAGCAAAGAAGGTCGTATGCCCTCTAGGATTGGAGGTGGAGAAGATACATGCATGCCCTAATGACTGCATCCTCTACCGTGGTGCCTACAAGGATCTGAACGCATGCCCGGTATGCGGTGCATTGCGGTATAAGATCAGACGAGATGACCCTGGTGATGTTGACGGCAAGCCTCCCAGGAAGAGGGTTCCTGCGAAGGTGATGTGGTATGCTCCTATAATACCACAGTTGAAACGTCTGTTCAGAAACGGAGAGCATGCCAAGTTGATGCGATGGCACAGTAAGGACCGTAAGAAAGACGGGAAGTTGAGAGCACCCGCTGACGGGTCGCAGTGGAGAAAAATTGAGAGAAAGTACTGGGATGAGTTTGCAAAGGACCCAAGGAACGTATGGTTTGCTTTAAGCGCGGATGGCATTAATCCTTTCAGGGAGCAGAGCAGCAATCACAGCACCTGGCCCGTGACTCTATGTATGTATAACCTTCCTCCTTGGATGTGCATGAAGCGGAAGTTCATTATGATGCCAGTTCTCATCCAAGGCCCTAAGCAACCCGGCAACGACATTGATGTGTACCTAAGGCCATTAGTTGAAGAACTTTTACAGCTGTGGAATGGAAACGGTGTACGTACGTGGGATGAGTACAAAAAGGAGGAATTTGACCTAAAGGCGTTGCTGTTCGTGACCATCAACGATTGGCCCGCTCTCAGTAACCTTTTAGGACAGACAAACAAGGGATACCACGCATGTACGCACTGTTTACTTGACACCAATAGTATATACCTGGGAAGCTGCAGGAAGAATGTGTACCTGGGCCATCGTTGATTTCTTCCAACCAACCATCAATGTCGAATGAAAGGCAAGCATTTCAAAGGCGAGGCAGTTCACCGGAAGAAGCCCGCCATGCGTACCGGTGATCACGTACTTGCTATGGTCAATGATTTACACGTAATCTTTGGAAAGGGTCCCGGCGGACTAGCTGTTCTGAATGACGCTGAGAATCACGCACCCATGTGGAAGAAGAAATCTATATTTTGGGACCTACCCTACTGGAAAGACCTAGAGGTCTGCTCTTCGATCGACGTGATGCACGTGACGAAGAACCTTTGCGTGAACCTGCTAGGCTTCTTGGGCGTGTATGGGAAGACAAAAGATACACCTGAGGCACGAGAGGACCTGCAACGCTTGCACGAAAAAGAGGGCATGCCTCCGAAGCAGTATGAAGGTCCTGCCAGCTACGCTCTTACGAAAGAAGAGAAAGAAATATTCTTTCAATGCCCGCTCAATATGAAGGTCCCGACTGGCTTCTCGTCGAATATAAAGGGAATAATAAATATGCCAGAGAAAAAGTTCCAGAACCTAAAGTCTCATGATTGCCACGTGATTATGACGCAACTGCTTCCGGTTGCATTGAGGGGGCTTCTACCGGAAAACGTCCGATTAGCCATTGTGAAGCTATGTGCATTCCTCAATGCAATATCTCAGAAGGTGATCGATCCAGAAATCGTACCAACGCTAAGGAGTGATATGGCGCAATGTCTTGTCAGTTTCGAGCTGGTGTTCCCACCATCCTTCTTCAATATCATGACGCACGTCCTAGTTCATCTAGTCGACGAGATTGTCATTCTGGGGCCCGTATTTCTACACAATATGTACCCCTTTGAGAGGTTCATGGGAGTTCTAAAGAAATATGTTCGTAACCGTGCTAGGCCAGAAGGAAGCATCTCCATGGGCCATCAAACAGAGGATGTCATCGGGTTTTGTGTTGACTTTATTCCTGGCCTTAAGAAGATAGGTCTCCCTAAATCGCGGTATGAGGGGAGACTGACTGGAAAAGGCACGCTTGGAAGGGACTCAATAATATGCAGGGACGGATATTCTTGGTCTCAAGCACACTACACAGTTCTACAGAACTCTACCTTGGTGACCCCGTATGTCGATGAACACAAGAACAATCTGCGCTCCAAACACCCGGAGCAGTGCGACGACTGGATTACATGTGAACACATCAGGACTTTCAGCAGTTGGTTGGAAACACGTCTCACAGGTGACAGCACTGTTTGTGATGAGCTGTACTTGTTATCCAGGGGACCATCTTCGACTGTAATGATTTGGAAAGGATACGAGATAAATGGGAATACATTTTACACGATTGACCAATATGAAAAGAGCACCAACCAAAACAGCGGTGTCCGCTTTGATGCAGCAACCGACAATGGAAATGACACATATTATGGTTACATAGTAGACATATGGGAACTTGACTACGGAGTAGATTTTAACGTCCCTTTGTTTAAGTGCAAGTGGATCAATCTGTCAGGAGGCGGGGTACAGGTAGACCCACAGTACGGAATGACAACAGTGGATCTGAAAAATCTTGGGTACACTGACGAACCGTTCGTCCTAGCCAATGATGTGGTACAGGTTATCTATGTGAAGGACATGTCTACCAGACCGAGGAAAAAAAAGATAAGGAAGCGAATACATCATACAATGAGCCAAAGCGCCACATAGTTCTTTCAGGAAAAAGGGACATCCTGGGAGTGGAGGGCAAGACAGACATGTCTGAAGAGTATGAAAAGTTTCATGAAATTCCCCCCTTCAAAGTCAAGGCTGACCCAAGCATCCTGATAAACGATGAAGATTATCCATGGTTACGGCGCAATAAGCAAACGACACAAGCGAAGAAAAAGTGAAGGCTTTCTCCCGCAACTATTATGATGATACCATGCCAACTTTGTAACAGACAAGTATGATACCATTGTCCGTTTTGTACATGCACATGCTATGCCAACTTTTTCAGAGTTCATTTGAAAACTATGAATTTGAAAACCTCGCCAACCGAAGGGCGCTCACACCGGTTTATAAGCCCGTCCCTCAACACGCCTTGTTGAGCTCACAAACTTGTGGTTCACACAAATTTCAAGAAAACTAATGGCACAAACAGAAAGTTTATAATTTTGCTGACCTAAAAGCAAAAAGAATTAAAAATTAAGAAAAAAACCAAAAGAAAATAAACAATGCAGAAAACAAAACAAAAAAACTTGAAAAAAAATAAAAATAGCAACAATAAGTATTTTGTTGTAAGTAGAAACAAAATAAAATAAATAAATAAAGCAAAAAAGTGTTTTCAAATTTGAAAACTAATGGCACTAACAGAAAGTTTATAATTTTTCTAAAACTAAAAGCAAAAAGAATTAAAAAATAAAGCAAAAAACAACAAAAAATAAATAATGCAGAAAGCAAAACCAAAAAACTGGAAAAAAATAAAAATAGCAACAATAAGTATTTTGTTGTAAGTAGAAACAAAATAAAATAAATAAAGCAACAAAGAAAACAAAAAAACAAAAAAAAGTGCCACCTACTGGGCCCCCACGGCCTGAATACGACTAGAAACCCTACCATGGGC
>NC_041386.1:693903302-693908545 GCF_002162155.2 Triticum dicoccoides
CCCCGTCCCGCCCCGCGCGCCGGCGACCTCGCCTGCCCCCGCGCTGTGAGCCGCCGCCCGGCTCTTTTAATGTTTAAGCTCTTTTTTTTATTTTTATGCTCTATTTTTTTATGTTTTAGTTTTTTTGTTTATATGTGATGTATATGTGTATGTGGCTATAATGTATATGTGTATGTGAACAATGCAAAAGATAGTTTTTTAGAAAAATTATGATTTTTTTTTCTGTTCATAGATTTTTTTGGTGATATTAATTATTGTAAATATGCAAATGTTTGTATATTCATATGAACAATGAATTAGGCAATATTACTTCATGTCTTTTCAAGAAGGAAGAAGAAGAAAAAGAATGAGAGGAAAAAGGAAATAAGAAGAGGAAGAAAGGAGAAGAAGAGGGGAGAGGAAGAAGAGGAGAAATAAATAAGAAGAAGAAAAAAGAAGAAAAAGAAGAGGAGAAGAAGAAAGGAATAGAGGAGAAGAAGAAAAAATAGACTTCTTCTCCTCTCTTTTTTTCTTCTTCTTCTTCCTTCTTCCTTCTTCCTCTTTTCTTCCTTTTTCCTTATTTTCCTTTCTCGAGGGATAAGAAGAAAAAGAATAGGAGAATAAGAAAGAAAGGAATAGAGGAGAAAGAAGAAACTTTGACACGAGGGGGGGTACCGATACCCCCTCCCCGATAACATTATTTTCCCATGTATATGTATGTTGCTTCGTTGTCGATATAACGAGGGTGTCGAGGATCACCGAGGGGTCGAGGGTCGGGAACTAGGGTAGAGGGTCGAGGGTCGTTAAGGGGTCAAGGGTCGAAGGTTTCAGGGTCGAGGGTCGTTAAGGGGTCAAGGGTCGAAGGTTTCAGGGTCGAGGGTTCCTATAGTGTCAAAGTATTGAAGAAATCCATGGCTTCATCATTAGCCGGAAGTAACCATGGCATGATGGTACGAAGTGCTCCAAAGTTATTCTGGAATGGAGTCCCGGATAGGATAATTTGCCTTTTTGTACGAATCTTAGCAAAGGCCTTTCAAATAACGATATTCGGAAGGTTCTTGCTGAACTTTGTACCAAAAAGCGAATTATCCTATCTGGGACTCCGTTCCAAAATAACTTTGGAGAGCTTCGTACCATCATGCACCTGTTACTTTCGCCTAATGATGAAGACATGGTTTTGTTGAATCCTTTGACACTAGGCAACCTCCCGACCCCTCGGCGATCCTCGACCCCTTGACCCTCGACCGCTCGGCAATCCACGACCCTCTACCCTACCGCGGGCGTCGATGCCCACGTCACTTGTGGGACATAGATGTAGTGTTCAACGCCGACCCCCTCCCAATAGCTTCAACACGTGGGGGGTGGTCGATATTACCCCTCCTTGAAGCGTTCTCGAGGCCACCCCCTAACCCTTGAAGCATTGTCGAGGCCACCCCAAACCCTAGAGAAGCAGCATCGAGGCCACTAATATGATTCCTTATTGTGATTAGCTAGCTAGTTCTACGTTTGCCACTAATATATCCATATCTGTCATGTTTGAATAATAATTGCCATGTTGTAAATATTTGTAGAAACTATGGACACCCCCCGAGACGAAGCACAAGAAGCGTTGTTGAGGGACATAATCGCACAAGGAAGTGATGCCGTCTCCTCGTTGATGTTTCTCAACGAGAACGATGGTCTGGAAGGAGAGGGTGAAGAAGCAGCTGGCTATGATTTACATGGCTCTGATGACCCAATGTCGGTGCAAGAAGGAGAGGGTGAAGAAGTAGACCGTGAGGACGGCTCCGGTGATCACCAAACCGAGTCCGGCCAGGTATATATATTAGTTAAGCCTGTGCTGACTAGCTAATTGATGCATTCATTGTTTTGGTATGTACACATATTAATTAACTCTCGTCTTTGTTCTTTTTTCTAGCCCTCCGGATCGAGCACAACTTCGGTAAAGAGACGAGGCTCGAAGAAAAAGTTGAGCTCGGATGAAAAGTTTGAGATCATACAAATCGCGCGCGACGGCCAACCGATTCAACCCTACCGGACAAAGAAGGCATTTGTTGCTCAGTGCGGGGTTCTGGTTAGGGACAAGATCCCGATCAGCATCCAGCAATGGTATAAGCCTAAGAACGAAGACCCTGAGGTGTCTTATGTCAATGATATGCAGAAAAAGAATCTTTGGACTGAGCTGAAGTCAAATTTCACCCTACCGCCGGAGGATGATCCGGAGAAGCCAGTTATAGAGCCATTAATCAAGTCTTTTGCTCTGAAGAAGATGGCAGACCTATTCAGGAATTGGAAGAAAGACCAAAATAGGTATGTCGAAAAAAATGAGACACCAGAATTCATGGGCAAATATGAGAAGATCAGAGATGACTGGCCCGCATTTGTGGCCTACAAGACATCGGAAAAGAGTAAAAAGATGTCGGCGACAAACAAGAGAAGTGCTGAGAAGAAGAAGCTTCACCATCGCACGGGGTCAGACGGCTACCTCGTAGCCCGGCCTAAGTGGGCCAAGGCTGAGAATGATCTGCTTGATAAAGGGATTGAACCAGAGACAATGAACTGGCCAGAATGTTGCCGGACTTGGTTCTTTGGGGCCGACGGATCCTTGGACCCTATAACAGGGAAGTGCATTTGGACGGACGAACAATTGGACATACCAGTCAAGAGGCTTCAGCAATATATCGAAGCAGCGCAGCAAGGGACGTTTGTTCCAGACAGGGAGAAGGACGAGCTCACAATGGCCCTCGGCAATCCTGAGCACCCTGGACGGACACGAGGCACGCCAGGCTCCGTTTCGTGGAAGGCTGGATTTCCGGACGCAGGGGGTTACAAAACCCAGGAGAGCAGGAAGAAACTGGAGCAGAGCCAACTGCAGGCGCTGCACGAAAGGGTAATGGGGCTAGAGGAACGAGAAGCAGATCGCAGCAAACGACCTGCCGAAGCTTCCCCCGAAGCTACCCCGCCATCTCAGCGGAGAAGCAGCGTGGCTTCCACCGAGCTGCTTCAGCCAGAGCATGCCTTGACGGCTCCTGCCAGCTATCCCGTGGATGCTATCACGGATGCTGAAAATTGCCATCTTATGGCGCAATGGAGCAATTTGAAGGTCAAGGCGGCTGTTGGCTCTGTTTATCCTACTAAACCCGACTCAACTTTTCACTGCCGGCCGATTCTAGAAGGATATGCTAAGGTGATGGTCGATGAAATAACGGAGGGATTTGAGGACCTCCGGCTTGACCACCCTACCGGTGAAGGGGAGTATCGGCTGGGTTCTGCTCTGAAGACTCCATGCCTATGGCGGAAGGATCTCATCAACCTTCCGAACTGGACGCCTCCGCCTCCTCCTCCTCCTTCGGCGAGTCAGGGCACTCCGCCTCCTCCACCGCCTCCTCCTCCGGCGAGTGACGATCAGGACACTCGGCTGGCTCCTTCTCCGGCGCGTGGCGGCACTCCGCCTGCGCCGGCGCGCCCGAGCAGCCAGCCTCCTCCTCCTCCGCCTCGTCAGCAAGGGCGGAAGAGACCCGCCGCTGCTCCGGTTGCTCCGACGCGTCGTAGTCCTTCTCCTCGGCCTCGTAAGCAAGGAAAGAAGACATCCGCTCCGTCTACTCTGCCGGCGTCTAGCAGTACAGCCAAAGGTGGGAGGAGATACAGATTCGGTCCTTCTCTGAAGACTCCAGAGAAGTTACCGTACGAGAGGAGCGAGGAGGAAAACGCGAAGATCACGCAGACCGAAGTGGATGACTGGTTTCAAGGGTTGAAAGCAAAGAGACATCCACCTCCAGAGGAGAAGGTAGATCCGGTGAAAGCGAAGCGCACTCTGGCTGCCCTGACAAAACCACCCAAGTCTCCGCCGAAAGGCAACTATGAGCGCATTATTGGAAAGGCATTTGCCGAAGCGGAGAGGTTGGGAAGTACTAAAAGTGATCAAAGGATGAAAGAACGACGAGCTGGGAAACAAATTACCCAGCTCGGCGAACAAGCGAAGCAATCGTGCCCCCCGCTCAAGGTGCCTGCTAGCGACATCGTCGATCAGAGGATGGTGCCCGGTTATGGCAATCCTGCAGATTACCTGCCCGACGATGTACATTATGATATCTTGGAGGTGCAGATACAAAGATACGAGTACGGGAAGCCTCTCGTCAAAGATGAAAGTTCTCTATCAACGATGATGCGAAGATTGCATGATTGGTACATGAAAACCTGCAAAGAGTCTGAGGGGAGGAGTACTTTGTATGTGAGAGTTAAAAAGGAGCATGACCTCCTTGGAATTGAACTGTTGCCTATTCCATTTGAGGAGTTCTATCAGTTTCTCAATCAATTGGCCATCGATAAAGCAACGGTCACCTCCTACTGTCTGTAAGTAGTACTACTTCTATCATTAAGTCTCTCTATATAACTCAACCCTTTCATTGCATGTATTTATAATTATCCTCACTATATTATGCAGATTGAAGATCGGCGAATTGAAGAAAAGACAAGTGGGAGATATTGGGTTCATTAACACGTATCTCATAGATGCAACTGAGGTTCAATATCGTGCCCAAGAAACCGAGGCCAACTTGCTACGATCGTTGGAAATAAATGAACACAAAGATATAATACTCTTTCCTTACAACTTCAAGTGAGTGTTACTGTCTTGTGGCATATTCGGTTTCCTTATTAGTCCAGGTTATAGTAATGTAATATTGATGAGTTATGCATGTGTGCGCAGCTACCACTATATTCTCCTAGAGATTAAGCTTGAGAAGGGAGTAGTAACTGTCTTAGACTCCAAGCGAAAAGATCCCAAGGAGTATGCGGACATGACGGAAATGCTCGAGAAGTAAGTTAAATCGATCATTATCCACCATATCAGCAACTTTGTTCATTTCTAATATCAAGTAATTGTTTTCTTTGTATGGCGGGGCTTGGAGAAAATTCACCAAAAAAGCTCCGGGACTACTGAAGAAGCTGCAATTTAGGCACCCGAAAGTAAGTACTATATAGTAGCATATTCCGGGCATCTCCTAGTGATTCAAGCGCTAGTTTCATCAATACCATTTAGCATGCTTGCTAATTATCAGTTTGATTGACCTCTATTTCTTGTAAAGTGGTTGTGGCAGGAACAAGGGAATGATTTCTGTGGATACTACATTTGCGAGTCCATCCGCCACACGACCTGTGAGCGGGGCTACTCCGACAAACAATATGAAGTGCGTAAATAACAATATTCACAATTTTATTTTATTACCATCATTTGTGTTGAGTTTCATTCATTCATATATATA
>NC_041386.1:693908555-693909639 GCF_002162155.2 Triticum dicoccoides
ATATATATATATATATATATATATATATATATATATATATATATATATATATATATATATGTATTGACCCCCTTCTTAAAATTAGATGTTTCAGATGCGGGATGAACTCCTAGCACCAGATCGCATGCGAGCAATTCAAGAGGAATTGGCGGCATTCTTTCTTGACCACGTGATCGCTGAAGACGGAGAATACTATGTGGACCACGCGTCCATATTTTAGGAGATTATATATTTGTAAAAGATAATTATTGTATATATGTAGCTGGTAGTGTCGGATAGATATACGAGAACTTGTTGTTCGACCAATCTCTCGGAGAAGGAGAGGTGGTCGATATCACTTCTCTCTGTATGCATATATGTTCATGACGATCTTCTGTTTGCTTACTAGCTAGCTAGCGTGTCTAGCTAGTCCTCTCTATACGTATGTATGGTACGTAGCGTCGACCAAGCACGGACAAAAGAGAGGACACTTCTCTCTATTAATTAGCTAGCTATAGCACAATATATGAAACACCTAAATTAACCCCCCAAAACCCCCTCCCCCCTTTTCAAAAAAAAACAAAAACCCCAGCCACAGAAATGCTGACTCGTGGATGCCTATTGGTCCCGGTTGGTGCCACGAACCAGGACCAAAGGCCCTCCTGCCTGGGCTCAGCGGACAGGCCACGTGGAGGCCCATCTGTCCCGGTTCTGGATTGAACCGGGACTAAAGGGTCAGGGCATTAGTACCGACCCTTTAGTCCCGGTTCATGAACCGGGACTAAAGACCCTCATCAACCGGGACTATAGGCCCTTTTTCTACTAGTGCACGCAGCCATTGTCCCATGTGGCCGTGGGCTGCATGCATGTGAGGGGGTTTCAGCCAGCCAGCCAGCTTGTGACCCGCTGCATGGCAGCTTGCTGCCGTTGCCATTTGCTCGCTAGCTGCTCCTGCGTGGCTGTCTGTCACGTCACGGCACGGCTCTTATTACAAAGGCGCGCCACCTTTTTGGGCTTTGGGCATGGTTCTGCACCAACATGATGGACTTCGTTTAGCATCTCATTAATTAAGGCAAGATATGTTTGAGATGAAAAGATGCATCTT
>NC_041386.1:693909679-693919836 GCF_002162155.2 Triticum dicoccoides
AGAAGAGTCTTTTGGGATGTTCATATTTGTTCGTTTATTTGTGGTGTGCATATATTTGCATGCACAAACTTGTGTATGTAGGAGGAGTAGTACGATTTTTCCCTGCGTTGATTTACTACCTTGTGTGAGTGTGTGCACCTCTCTCTCTCTCTCCCTCTCCCTCCCTCTCTCTCTCTCTCTGTGTGTGTGTGTGTGTGTGTGTGTACTGGTAGGCTTTGTATACAAGGCAGGCTATAGCTGGTGGCCAAGGCTGCAAAGCATCAGCTCGGCCGGGTTAACATGACCTGTGCATGTATGTGTGCATGCTGCCTTGTTTATCTCGGCTCGGGGCTACACCTCATTGGACGACGTCTGCTTAGCACTGACCCCGCCGAAATCTTTCCAGTTACAGATTATGCCCCAATCAGTGATTAAACGTCTACTATATGTTAATTTTTGCGTCCGTCCCCTGATTAAATGGATCTTCTGCCTTTTAACAATACCTCTCTTACCAAAAAAAAAATCCCTGTTATGATCGATGTGCCCTTTCGGAGTTGTGACACCTTTATGTTCATTTTAATTTTTGTTTGGCTAGTACTTTGTGTAAAAAATGCAAAACCTATCAGTGGTAACTGACGAAGAAAATAAAGGTATAATATAGGCTGCAAGAAGATTTTCATAAATTGATGAATGGAGGCTTTCACTTATAAAGCTGGAAGGATACTCTTTGTTTGCACAAGTGTATCACCACCTCCAGTTAAGTAGACAATTCTAGCCATCGCAGCTATCTCCAACTCAACAAGAATTGCAAAAATCACAGTACCAAAAGCAACGTCTTACAGCCTAGCAGCAAAATAGCCACTCAAGTATCCTTCCAGCTTCAAGCATATGGACTCCTTGTCCGTGCATTGAGTCTACTTCAGGCCGATTCACGTCATATGGATAAAAAATATGGGCATGATGCCCATCGAATTCGTGTGGAAGAGACCGAAGGGAGCAAATTGCTCACGTGGATATGCTTGAAAAGCCATAAAATAATTTCCGATGCCTTCCAAGCATAGACAACTAATTGGTATATGAACCGATTTCTAGTCTTCAAGCGTAGGTATGGTCCCTATCAATCAAAGTTGTTAGAACTGGAACGAGGAGTATTGGAAGGGACCTATATTTATATATCTTGGGCATTCTTCGAGTGAGCATACTGTTTAAATGCATTTATTAGCTTATGTGAGTGCAGGCTTCTTCAATTCTAGCACATTGTGGCAATATCTTCTATTATGTTTTGATTTTCTATACTCATATTATTGTTAGGACCATATCATTGTCCTGCCATAGGCTCATGTGCTTTCGATATGGTTGCATGCATCTCGACCATGCATATTTCATCTAATGGACACATTGTTTTCTGGTCTTTTTATTACCTAATCCCGCCACTAGTTCATTGTATCAATCATGTTGTCCTGAGTTGGTGGGAGGTTTAAGTGTTAGTATGTTTTGGTGCATAGCTCATATGGATCGGCAACACTACTTCCACCTCCTTGTGATCGGGCCACAACCTCCCGTCCTTCCATCTTCTATTGGACGATAATTAGATGTTCTCTGGATATCCATTGTTTAGGCTTTTGTATGGCGAATTTATATTAGGAAAGTCCCCTCGTCTGGTGGTACAAAACGAGGCTAGCAGTTTGACACTCGATTATTTTCCCAGTTATCAAAATCTCAAATCCAATGGTCTATATCTCCCTATATTTTTGCATTCAACATCCCTACCAATACTGAGCCATTAACTCGCTTCCTCACTTCCACAATTTCGGTAATGTGGCTATTACCATTGAATATATCATTATCATGTGCACACCACTTGGTCAGTTCTTTCCACTAAAACCTCCGACGCCAGTGAAAACACCATCCACCGCACCCTCTGAACAGTTTCCTCTGCCTCGCGCATGCCACGACGCCACCAATCCATCTTTTAAAAATATAATCGCAAGGGGGTCCCACTAGTTCTACGTGATCATCCAACAAAAATCCAAGCTACTCAACAAGCGCCAATGCGGTCAACAAAATTCCAACCTAGTCAAGGAGGATAAAGACCGATCAAAGAAAGTCCAAGAAAATAGCCATGATCAACAAGTCAAAGGATAAGGAAAAATAAAAGGCCAAGTCAACAAAGAAGGCAAGAATCCCAAGTCTACATGAGGCCCAACTAGCCAAAGGCCCATTCATTCTTGGATGAAGGGGAGTCGAGCACATGTTTAGAGGGAGAGGTGTCGATAAAACAAAAATACGGAAATGATGGCATCGTGAACAATAACATAACAATAAGTATTTGTCATATAGCTTCTCAGAAACAAGTAACAATTCATTCACAACCTTTAAAGTACGAAGCATAACCTTTATTCAAAACAAAAAAAGTTATAGCAAGTTTATGTAAGAGCTTTTGTTTTGGTAAGTTCACATACTCAACCATCATTTAATCTTCTATGATTGCTGACACTCAATGCATATTTTTTGGAACAAACGTTTTCGTCAGACACATAGAAAGATAGGGGCTTATTGCTTTCGCCTCCCAACTTGTTTATCTCGAGGATAATGTCAACAATAATAACTCATGATCACCTACATCCAACTGGGTATATGTGCCTGAATCTTTCTCCATCACATAATGCTTGCCAACTAGAGAATTAATAGAAAGGAATAGGAATGAACACTATTGACTCTTGCATAAAAATTAAATACAGAAAAGTAAAAGATAGGCCCTTCGCAGAAGGAAGCAGAGGTTGTCATGTGCTTTCTATTTCTGGATGTGCAAGCTCTTAATGTAAAGGAACGTCACTTTATATTGCCCCTTATGATAGCATATTATGCAGTCTGTCGCTTTTATTTCTTTGGCATCACAAGATCGTACAAAGCTTATTTTCCCTTAAAATAAAAGATCATACATATTTGGGAGCAATTTTTATTGATTTATGCACCGTTGACAACTTACTTGAAGGATATTATTCAATCCATACTTTGATATGGTGGACTCTCATGGCAAGAAACCGGGTTTAAGGGTTTTGGATGCGCAAGTAGTATCTCCACTTAGTGCGAATTTTTGGCTAGCAAAAGATACTAGAGAAGCACCACCTATCAGAGGATCCATGATAATATAACTTCTGTGTGAATGTAAACAAACATTACTCTTTATATTGTCTTCCTCGTCCAACGTCAACTATTTGACCATGCATAAAGTATTTGATGGGGGCTCACAATCATAAAAGATGTCCAAGATAGTATGTTTATATCTGAATCTCCTCTCCCTTTAATAATTTTGCATGAATTGTATCCATGACCAATGCTATGTTTGTCAATTTCCAATAACTTTTATCAACCATACTCTTGCTATGTGAAGTCATTACTCTGCATGGTATTAGCATATGATCTTTATTTCTTTTTATTGTTGAGGTTGAAACAAGAAAGTAAAATAAACAAAACTCAAACTACTCTTTATTATATAACTCTCACACTCGATTACACAGATAAGACACAAAGCAAGCACTCGAAGCAAAAAAACATACTAAACTTTTATTCTTCTAAATCACTAAATAACTAAGGATCAAACTAAGATAGATAATAATGATAAAAGGTGATGATGATACGATACCAGGGCACCTCCACCAAGGTCGGAACAAGCTAAGGGTGGCGCCCATACCCATGTGTTCAAGTGTCTTTGGTGATGTAGGTGATGAAGTGGTAGGCTTGTCTTTCAGCTTTAATAAGTAGTCAAGATTACTATTAATCCTTCGAAGGGTATGGTTTTATTCATCCAATACAATGACCTCATGAGTAAGCAATGTATTCTGAGCACAAATTGCTTCAAAGATCTTTATTGTGTCAATTTCAGATGGAGTTAGATCCTGATAAACGCTTTGCAGGATGTCTCCATCGTTTGTACACTCTTGTGCGGGCATGGATTGGTTTCCTCCATTGCTTTGGCTTCCCCTGACCTCTTTAGTTTCATCCTGCTTGCTGGTATCCTCCTCCCCTGACGACCACTCATAATACACCTCGTTGAAAGGACGTATGCCCGGTGAAGGTTGGATGATTTGGTGCTTGGTATGGAGCCTTCGGGGAATGCTACTTGTGAACTGCATTGGGATTTCCCCGAAGAGGAAGGGATGATGCAGTATAGTAGAGATAAGTATTTCCATCAGTTATGAAACCAAGGTTATCAATCCAGTAGGAGAACCAAGCAACACTATGTAAACAGCACCTGCACACAAACAACAAATACTTGCAACCCAATGCGTAGAGAGGTTGGCAATCCCTCAATAGTCAAGAGAATGATTAAATTGTATAGGTTTTGATAAATAGATCTAACAAAAATACAAAATAAAATAAATAGAATAAAATTACAGCAAGGTATTTTTGGTATTAATATATGATAGAAAATAGACCCGGGGGCCATAGTTTTCACTAGATGCTTCTCTTGAGAAAATAGCATACGGTGGATAAACAAATTACTGTTGGGCAATTGATAGAAAAGCAAATAATTATAATGATATCCAAGGCAATGATCATGTATATAGGCATCACATCCAAGATTAATAGACCGAAACGATTCTGCATCTACTACTATTACTCCACAGATCGACCACTATCCAGCATGCATCTAGTGTATTAAGTTCATGGGAAAATGGAGTAATGCTTTAAGCAAGATTAATATGAATTAAATCCCATCTTGGTATCCTTAATAGCAATGATACATCTGTGTCATGTCTCGTTCTATCACTGAGATTGAGCACCGCAAGATCGAACCCATCACAAAGCAACCCTTCCCATGGCAAGATAAATCAATCTAGTTGGACAAACCAAACCAATAAATCAAAGAAGAAATAAAAGGCTATAATAATTATGGATAAAAGAGTTCAAGAAACTCAAATAATATTCATGTATAGATCTGATCACAAACTCACAATTCATCGAATCCCAATAAACACACCGCAAAAAGAATTACATTAAATAGATCTCCAAGAACACCGAGGAGAACATTGTATTGGAGATCAAAAAGAGAGAAGAAGCCATCTAGCTACTAACTACGGACCAATAGGTCTGTGGTAAACTAATCGCGCATCATCAAAGGATGGCAAGGATGATGAAGACCCCCCTACGTGATCATTTCCCCCTCTAGCAGAGTGCCGGAAAAGGCATCTAGATGGGATGTCATGGTTCTGGAACTTGTGGCGGAAGAAAAAGTATTTCGTGGACTCCCCTGAGAGTTTGTGAATTTTAGAGTATTAATAGAGGCAGACGTAGGTCAAAACGATGTTTCCCTGGTGCCTAGTGGGCCCCTCTTTCATCTTCTGGTTCCCTCCTAAAGCTTCCAGGGTCTCTTATCACCAGAAAAAAATCTCCAAAAAAGTTCGTGGCATTTGGACTTCGTCTGATACTGATATTCTACAAAGAAAAAAACAAGCAAAAAACAGCAACTGACACTAGGCACTAAGTTAATAGGTTAGTCCCAAAAATTGATATAAAGTTGCTAGTAAATGTATATAAAACATCCAAGATTGATAATATAATAGCATGAAACAATAAAAAATTATAGATATGTTGGAGACGTATCAGGGAGCCATGGCGATCTAGATCTGTCAGAAGAACAGGCCGAAACATGAATAGTGGAGAAACTTGCGATGCGGTGGTCAAAACATACGAGAATATATATAAAGAATTTTTATCTTGCAAAATAAATATTTTGGAAGAAAACATAGTCAGGAAGGCACATGAGAGGCCCACAAGGCAACCCGGTGCGCACAGGGTGGTAGGGCGTGCCCTATTGCCTTGTGACCTCCTCGTGGGTCCCCTTGGCTTGTTTTTATTTTTGTAATTTTTCTAATATTCCAAACTGGATAGTAATATTTTTTAGGGTTTTTTACATCTGTGCCCCTGGTTCCTTAGCCATACTCATTCATCCCCATGCTCTTAACTTTTGCTCACTTTTCCCCACTCCCTTGCCCGAAACCCTCAGAACTGGTCACAAACGGTGGATCCTATCGGGTCAGTGCTTTGATCGTCAACTCTGACGAGTGGGGCCGCGCTGACTGTGTCGTCCGTTGGATCTGATGAGTGGGGTCGCGGTGGACGGTGCCGCTGTTAGCCCGTGGGGTCGTGGTTAGACTGTTGGGCCGTGCGCGTGCCGCAACGACATAAGCCTGATATGCATGCATGCACGTAGCTAGCCTACCTGCATGTGCCGCTGCCCGCCACCACAATGCGCTGACCGGCCTTTTTTTCACGCGAGCCGACATGGACACAGGGACGGTTACTGCCGCTGGTTCGTAATATCTCGCACGCGTGTCTCCTCGATGTAGAGCGTTGTTCCACACTTTTTGATCCACTCGCATCTATTCAACGTGGCAATTAAAGTGACATATCGATCGACGCGGCTCGTTTGAACATAGCAAATCCAAAGCGCGGCTGGTGCCACTCCCCTTCCCTTCCCCTTTCCCTATTTAAACCACCACCCCTCGACCTTCTCCACACATCTATTTGTGCCACCCCCTTCTCTTCTTCACCCAAACCCAGGGCACTCTCAAAGCGAAGCGAGGATGCAGTACAACGGCCCAACCTTCGAGCTCCCACCAACTGTGTCGGAGAGACGGTATCCGGCTGGCGTTGTCGTGGAGAGGACGCTCTGCGTGTGGGCGTTCTCAAGCTGGAGGGGTGCAAGGGGGTTTGCCGAGTGGTTCCTCCGTGCGGGCTTCGCCCACCTCCCGGCGGGCTCGCTGGTGATGTTCCGACTGGAGGAAGTGCGTCCAAACTCCAAGACTCCGCCGGTAGGGCTCACCGTCACCTTCACCAACATATTTGATGCGTACTATCTCCTCGGCAAGGTGTTTTGGTGTGGATGCGAATTCATGACTTTCACAACCCACAACATCTTCACAAACTTTGACTGCATCTTCCCCACCCACGGCGGTATGCACAGCCTCCCCTACTACATCGGCCAGGACGCCATGGAGAGGAGGAGCGGTGAAGAGGAGGCGCAGTGAAGATGGTGGTGAAGGCCCAGTCTCATGAGCTTGTCTTGCCCTAGGGTGTTAGGATTTTTTATCTTTTATATATTTCTATCTTATTATGTCATTGGTTGTACCGTGAACTTTTAATCTCTGTCGTGTTATCCCCTAAGAACTATGTTACGCTTGCTACCCTTATTTGATCCTATTTGATATGTCGTTGGTTATATGTGTTTTGCTTGCTATTTCTATCTTATTTGACGTGAGATATCGCTACATGGATATGGTGATGTACACGAGCCCTTCTGCTAAATCAATCAATGAAAGGGTATCCCTCAATGAAAACCAGCTAATTTTTTTGAATTGTTGGTGGCCCTATTCCGTATATTGTATGAACAAAAACAGGCTAACTTTTGTATAGTTTGTTGCCTATGATATGAGTTAGGGCACCCTATGTTTTATGTAAGAAGTATGTTATATATGGTTGCTACTTTCTAACACCTCTATGTTATGGATGTATGCTTGCTACGTGAGATATCGATAGATGGATATGGTGCTGTAGCCGAGCCGTAGACATGCTCTGTAGATGGATATGGTGTCGTAGCCGATCCCTAGACATGCTCTCTAGATGGATATGGTGGCTAATGGTGCAACCGAACTTTATTTTAGACGTGGTTTCAGATGGATATCATGATCTACATAATTAAGTCTCACATGCTCTCAAAAAATCAAGGGACCCAAAAATCAAAGTGTTGTGTCGTAGGCTATATACAGAAGGAAATTGCCATGATATGTACAAACAAATTTGACATGGGTAAGTCCAACAATAAATCAATTTACTATATGTATTTATGTTCGGCATGGCAATAAACAAGGAAAAAAACAGAGCCATCACGTGCACTATTTTTTAGGCCTCTTTCATATTTGTGGGCCTTCGACACTCAACGCAATGAGACGGCTTAACCAGAGCTTAGTTTCAAGGGTTTCAATTTGGGCCCTAGAACTACATTTTTTTCTTCTGCGGTCGGTGTTGTCTAACGAAATAGAAGAAACTAAAAGTGTACAAAACTGACATGATCCACAAATTAAGCAACACAGAGCATAGAGCACATGATCCACAAATTAAGCAACACAGAGCATAGAGCACATGATCCACAAATTTAAGCAAATTGTATAGCACATGATCCACAAATTTAACCAAATCCTAGAGCACAGGACACCACACTAATAACATCTCTAACGAGTGATGACCAGCAAGTAAGCAAATCCTAGAGCAACTACACAAAAATAAAAGGGATAAAATCCTAAAGCTATCAGATTCGCCTGCTTGTTCAATTGAATCATATGCTTCAAGTTCTGGTTCATCTTGTTTAATTCCCCCTTCAGATCTACATCCCCAACTATCAGAGTAGCACTTTCAGAGATCAAATTCTTTCGTGCTGACAGCAGATTGAGCTCCCTGGTTGGGGCCCCATTGAATTGAATCCGCTTAACGTAGTCATCCAGGCATTCAAAATGTGTACATTTCTTCAAGATCTAAAACAAAAACATGAACCCTAAATCCCAGATCGAAAAAGAACTAAAAGCAAATAGAAAAAGAAATCAGAGAAAAATCATGAGATCCAACCTGCCCCTCTCGCTTGCTCTCGCATTTCACGAACGCGCGCCCATAGTTGCCATTCTTGACCTCCTTCGAAGTCAACCATATCAGTGGCGCTGCATGGGTAGTCAGGACATCGCTCCATAGGAAGTGGACCATACTAGGTCCACGAGGGGCGGTAGGCTAAAGTGGATCTCGACATATCGCCCATAGTCGCCGGAGAAGAAGAAGCAGAGGAGTGGCCCCTCTCGTCACCAGAGAAGAAGAAGCAGAGGAGTGGATCCTCTCGTCGCTGCAGAATAAGCAGCAGAAGAAAGGGGAGGCATGTTGGAAATATGCCCTAGAGGCAATAATAAAAGGATTATTATTATATTTCCTTGTTTATGATAATTGTCTTTTATTCATGCTATAATTGTATTATCCGGAAATCGTAATACACGTGTGAATACTTAGACCACAACATGTCCCTAGTGAGCCTCTAGTTGACTAGCTCGTTGATCAACAGATAGTCATGGTTTCCTGACTATGGACATTGGATGTCATTGATAACTGGATCACATCATTAGGAGAATGATGTGATGGACAAGACCCAATCCTAAGCATAGCACAAGATCGTGTAGTTCGTTTTGCTAGAGCTTTTCCAATGTCAAGTATCCTTTCCTTAGACCATGAGATCGTATAACTCCCGGATACCGTAGGAGTGCTTTGGGTGTACCAAACGTCACAACGTAATTGGGTGACTATAAAGGTGCACTACAGGTATCTCCGAAAGTGTCTGTTGGGTTGACACGGATCGAGACTAGGATTTGTCACTCCGTATGATGGAGAGGTATCTTTGGGCCCACTCGGTAATGCATCATCATAATGAGCTCAAAGTGACCAAGTGTCTGGTCAGGGGATCATGCATTACGGTACGAGTAAAGTGACTTGCCGGTAACGAGATTGAACGAGGTGTTGGGATATCGACGATCGAATCTCGGGCAAGTAATGTACCGATTGACAAAGGGAATTGTATACGGGGTTGCTTAAATCCTCGACATCGTGGTTCATCGGATGAGATCATTGAGGAGTATGTGGGAGCCAACATGGGTATCCAGATCCTGCTGTTGGTTATTGACCGGAGAGCCGTCTCGGTCATGTCTGCATGTCTCCCGAACCCGTAGGGTCTACACACTTAAGGTTAGGTGACACTAGGGTTGTATCAATATGAGTACGCACTAAACCGAAAGTTGTTCGGAGTCCCGGATGATATCCCGGACGTCACGAGGAGTTCCGAAATGGTCCGGAGGTAAAGAATTATATATGGGAAGTCGAGTTTCGGCCATCGGGAAAGTTTCGGGGTCCACCAGTATTGTACCGGGACCACTGGAAGGGTCCCGAGGGTCCACCGGGTGGGGCCACCTATCCCGGAGGGCCCCATGGGCTTAAGTGGGAGGGGAACCAGCCCCTAGTGGGCTGGTGCGCCCCCCCTGGGCCCCCCTCTGCGCCTATGGTTGGGAACCCTAGGAGAGGGGGCGCCTCCACTTGCCTTGGGGGCCACTCCACCCCCCTTGCCCCCCCCCCCTAGAGATCCCATCTCT
>NC_041386.1:693920272-693956322 GCF_002162155.2 Triticum dicoccoides
GGGGTCCCTATATAAAGAGGGGGGTGGGAGGGCAGCCGCACCCAACACCCTGGCGCCTCCCTCCCCTTCCTGCTACACCTCCTCCTCCCGTAGTTGCTTAGCGAAGCCCTGCCGGAGCCCTGCTGCATCCACCACCACGCCGTCGTGCTGCTGGATCTTTATCAACCTCTCCTTCCCCCTTGCTGGATCAAGAAGGAGGAGACGTCACGCTGACCGTACGTGTGTTGAACGAGGAGGTTCCGTCCGTTCGGCGCTAGGATCTCCAGTGATTTGGATCACGACGAGAACGACTCCCTGAACCCCGTTCTCTTGAACGCTTCTGCATGTGATCTACAAGGGTATGTAGATGCATCTCTCTCTCTCATTGCTAGATGAACTCATAGATTGATCTTGGTGAACGTAGGAAATTTTTTATTTTATGCAACGTTCCCCAACAGTGGCATCATAAGCTAGGTCTATGCGTAGTTCTCTATTGCACGAGTAGAACACAAATCTGTTGTGGGCGTAGATCTTGTCAACTTGCTTGCCACTACTAGTCTTATTTTGCTTTAGCGGTATTGTGGGATGAAGCGGCCCGGACCGACCTTACACGTACGCTTACGTGAGACAGGTTCCACCGACTGACATGCACTAGTTGCATAAGGTGGCTAGCGGGTGTCTGTCTCTCCCACTTTAGTTGCAGCGGATTCGATGAAAAGGGTCCTTATGAAGGGTAAATAGAAGTTGACAAAATCACATTGTGGTTATTCGTAGGTAAGAAAACGTTCTTGCTAGAACCCAATTACAGCCACGTAAAAGATGCAACAACAATTAGAGGACGTCTAACTTGTTTTTGCAGCAATTGTTATGTGATATGATATGGCCAAAAGTTGTGATGAATGATGAATGATATATTGTGATGTATGAGATCATGTTCTTGTAATAGGAATCACGACTTGCATGTCGATGAGTATGACAACCGGCAGGAGCCATAGGAGTTGTCTTAATTATTGTATGACCTGCGTGTCAATGATTTAACGCCATGTAATTACTTTACTTTATTGCTAAACCATTAGCCATAGTAGTAGAAGTAATAGTTGGCGAGCAACTTCATGGAGACACGATGATGGAGATCATGATGATGGAGATCATGGTGTCATACCGGTGACGAAGATGATCATGGAGCCCCGAAGATGGAGATCAAAGGAGCTATATGATATTGGCCATATCATGTCACTACTATATAATTGCATGTGATGTTTATTATGTTTATGCATCTTGTTTACTTAGAACGACGGTAGTAAATAAGATGATCCCTTATAATAATTTCAAGAAAGTGTTCTCCCTAACTGTGTGCCGTTGCTAAAGTTCGTCGTTTCGAAGCACCACGTGATGATCGGGTGTGATAGATCCTTACGTTCACATACAACGGGTGTAAGACAGTTTTACACATGCAAAAATACTTAGGGTTAACTTGACGAGCCTAGCATGTACAGACATGGCCTCGGAACACAGAGACCGAAAGGTCGAACATGAGTCGTATGGAAGATACGATCAACATGGAGATGTTCATCGATGATGACTAGTCCGTCTCACGTGATGATCGGACATGGCCTAGTCGACTCGGATCATGTAACACTTAGATGACTAGAGGGATGTCAAATCTGAGTGGGAGTTCATTAAATAATTTGATTAGATGAACTTAATTATCATGAACTTAGTCTAAAATCTTTGCAAAATATGTCTTGTAGATCAAATGGCCAACGCTCATGTCAACATGAACTTCAACGCGTTCCTAGAGAAAACCAAGCTGAAAGATGATGGTAGCAACTATACGGACTGGGTCCGGAACCTGAGGATCATCCTCATAGCTGCCAAGGAAGCATATGTCCTAGAAGGACCGCTAGGTGAAGCACCCATCCCAGAGAACCAAGACGTTATGAACGCTTGGCAGTCACGTGCTGATGATTACTCCCTCCTTCAGTGCGGCATGCTTTACAGCTTAGAACCGGGGCTCCAAAAGCGTTTTGAGCAACATGGAGCATATGAGATGTTCGAGGAGCTGAAAATGGTTTTCCAAGCTCATGCCCAGGTCGAGAGATATGAAGTCTCCGACAAGTTCTATAGTTGTAAGATGGAGGAAAATAGTTCTGTCAGTGAGCACATACTCAAAATGTCTGGGTTGCACAACCGCCTGTCCCAGCTGGACATTAACCTCCCGGATGAGGCGGTCATTGACAGAATCCTTCAATCGCTCCCACCGAGATACAAGAGCTTTGTGATGAACTACAATATGCAGGGGATGGTGAAAACTACTCCTGAAGTATTTTCAATGCTGAAGTCAGCAGAGGTAGAAATCAAGAAAGAACATCAAGTGTTGATGGTCAATAAAACCACCAAGTTCAAGAAGGTCAAGGGTAAGAAGAACTTCAAGAAGGACAGCAAAGATGTTGCCGCGCCCGGTAAGCCAGTTTCCGGGAAGAAGTCAAAGAATGAACCCAAGCCTGAGACTGAGTGTTTTTATTGCAAAGGGAAGGGTCACTGGAAGCGGAACTGCCCCAAATACTTAGCGGACAAGAAGGCCGGCAACACTAAAGGTATATTTGATATACATGTAATTGATGTGTACCTTACCAGCACTCGTAGTAACTCCTGGGTATTTGATACCGGTGCCGTTGCTCATATTTGTAACTCACAGCAGGAGCTGCGGAATAAGCGGAGACTGGCGAAGGACGAGGTGACGATGCGCGTCGAGAATGGTTCCAAGGTCGATGTGATCGCCGTCGGCACGTTACCTCTACATTTACCTACGGGATTAGTTTTAAACCTCAATAATTGTTATTTAGTGCCAAGTTTGAGCATGAACATTGTATCTGGATCTCGTTTAATGCGAGATGGCTACTCATTTAAATCCGAGAATAATGGTTGTTCTATCTATATGAGAGATATGTTTTATGGTCATGTCCCGATGGTCAATGGTTTATTCTTAATGAATCTCGAACGTAATGTTACACAAATTCATAGTGTGAATACTAAAAGATGTAAAGTTGATAACGATAGTCCCACATACTTGTGGCACTGTCGCCTTGGTCACATTGGTGTCAAGCGCATGAAGAAGCTCCATGCTGATGGACTTTTAGAGTCTCTCGATTATGAATAATATGACACATGCGAACCATGCCTCATGGGAAAAATGACCAAGACTCCGTTCTTCGGAACAATGGAGCGAGCAACCAACTTATTGGAAATCATACATACTGATGTGTGTGGTCCAATGAGCGTCGAGGCTCGCGGAAGATATCGTTGTGTTCTCACTCTCACTGATGACTTAAGTAGATATGGGTATGTCTACTTGATGAAACACAAGTCTGAGACCTTTGAAAAGTTCAAGGAATTTCAGAATGAGGTAGAGAATCAACGTGACCGAAAGATAAAGTTCCTACGATCAGATCGTGGAGGAGAATATTTAAGTCACAAATTTGGTACGCACTTAAGGAAATGTGGAATCGTTTCACAACTCACGCCGCCTGGAACACCTCAGCGTAAAGGTGTGTCCGAACGTCGTAATCGCACTCTATTGGATATGGTGCGATCTATGATGTCTCTTACCGATTTACCGCTATCATTTTGGGGATACGCTCTAGAGACAACTACATTCACTTTAAATAGGGCACCGTCTAAATCCGTTGAGACGACACCGTATGAATTATGGTTTGGGAAGAAACCTAAGCTGTCGTTTCTAAAAGTTTGGGGATGCGATGCTTATGTCAGGAAACTTCAACCTGAAAATCTCGAACCCAAGTCGGAAAAATGCGTCTTCATAGGATACCCTAAGGAAACCATTGGGTATACCTTCTACCTTAGATCCGAAGGCAAGATCTTTGTTGCCAAGAACGGATCCTTTCTGGAAAAAGAGTTTCTCTCGAAAGGAGTAAGTGGGAGGAAAGTAGAACTCGATGAAGTACTACCTCTTGAACCGGTAAGTAGTGCAGCTCAGGAAAACGTTCCTGTGGTGCCTACACCGACTGGAGAGGAAATTAATGATGATGATCAAGGTACTTCGGATCAAGTTGCTACTGAACTTCGTAGGTCCACAAGGACACGCTCCACACCAGAGTGGTATGGCAACCCTGTCCTGGGAATCATGTTGTTAGACAACGGTGAACCTTCGAACTATGAAGAAGCAATGGCGGGCCCAGATTCCAACAAATGGCTTGAAGCCATGCAATCCGAGATAAAATCCATGTATGAAAACAAAGTATGGACTTTGACAGACTTGCCCGATGATCGGCGAGTAGAAAAAAATGGATCTTTAAGAAGAAGACGGACGTGGATGGTAATGTTACCATCTATAAAGCTCGACTTGTCGCTAAGGGTTATCGGCAAGTTCTAGGGGTTGACTATGATGAGACTTTCTCTCCCGTAGCGAAGCTGAAGTCCGTCCGAATCATGTTAGCAATTGCCGCATACTATGATTATGAGATATGGCAGATGGACGTCAAAACGGCATTCCTTAACGGGCATCTTAAGGAAGAACTGTATATGATGCAGCTGGAGGGTTTTGTCGATCCTAAGAATGCTAACAAAGTATGCAAGCTCCAGCGATCCATTTATGGGTTGGTGCAAGCATCTCGGAGTTGGAACATTCGCTTTGATGAGATGATCAAAGCGTTTGGGTTTATGTAGACTTATGGAGAAGCCTACGTTTACAAGAAAGTGAGTGGGAGCTCTGTATACGCAGGCTTCTTGTATACGCAGGCTTCTCCATAAGTCTACATAAACCCAAACGCTTTGATCATCTCATCAAAGCGAATGTTCCAACTCCGAGATGCTTGCACCAGTCCATAAATGGATCGCTGGAGCTTGCATACCTTGTTAACATTCCTAGGATCGACAAAACTCTCCGGCTACATCATATACAGTTCTTCCTTAAGATAGCCGTTAAGGAATGCCGTTTTGACGTCCATCTACCATATCTCATAATCATAGTATGCGGCAATTGCTAACATGATTCGGACGGACTTCAGCTTCGCTATGGGAGAGAAAGTCTCATCATAGTCAACCCCTTGAACTTGCTGATAACCCTTAGTGACAAGTCGAGCTTTATAGATGGTAACATTACCATCCACGTCCGTCTTCTTCTTAAAGATCCATTTTTTTCTACTCGCCGATCATCGGGCAAGTCTGTCAAAGTCCATACTTTGTTTTCATACATGGATTCTATCTCGGATTGCATGGCTTCAAGCCATTTGTTGCAATCTGGGCCCGCCATTGCTTCTTCATAGTTTGAAGGTTCACCGTTGTCTAACAACATGATTTCCAGGACCGGGTTGCCATACCACTCTGGTGTGGAACGTGTCCTTGTGGACCTACGAAGTTCAGTAGCAACTTGATCCGAAGTACCTTGATCATCATCATTAATTTCCTCTCCAGTCGGTGTAGGCACCACAGGAACGTTTTCCTGAGCTGCACTACTTTCCGGTTCAAGAGGTAGTACTTCATCGAGTTCTACTTTCCTCCCACTTACTCCTTTCGAGAGAAACTCTTTTTCCAGAAAGGATCCGTTCTTGGCAACAAAGATCTTGCCCTCGGATCTTAAGTAGAAGGTATACCCAATGGTTTCCTTAGGGTATCCTATGAAGACGCATTTTTCCGACTTGGGTTCGAGATTTTCAGGTTGAAGTTTCCTGACATAAGCATCGCATCCCCAAACTTTTAGAAACCACAGCTTAGGTTTCTTCCCAAACCATAATTCATACGGTGTCGTCTCAACGGATTTAGACGGTGCCCTATTTAAAGTGAATGTAGTTGTCTCTAGAGCGTATCCCCAAAATGATAGCGGTAAATCGGTAAGAGACATCATAGATCGCACCATATCCAATAGAGTGCGATTACGACGTTCGGACACACCTTTACGCTGAGGTGTTCCAGGCGGCGTGAGTTGTGAAACGATTCCACATTTCCTTAAGTGCGTACCAAATTTGTGACTTAAATATTCTCCTCCACGATCTGATCGTAGGAACTTTATCTTTCGGTCACGTTGATTCTCTACCTCATTCTGAAATTCCTTGAACTTTTCAAAGGTCTCAGACTTGTGTTTCATCAAGTAAACATACCCATATCTACTCAAGTCATCAGTGAGAGTGAGAACATAACGATATCCTTCGCGAGCCTCAACGCTCATTGGACCGCACACATCGGTATGTATGATTTCCAATAAGTTGGTTGCTCGCTCCATTGTTCCGGAGAACAGAGTCTTGGTCATTTTACCCATGAGGCATGGTTCGCATGTGTCAAATGATTCATAATCGAGAGACTCTAAAAGTCCATCAGTATGGAGCTTCTTCATGCGCTTGACACCAATGTGACCAAGGCGGCAGTGCCACAAGTATGTGGGACTATCGTTATCAACTTTACATATTTTGGTATTCACGCTATGAATATGTGTAACATTACGTTCGAGATTCATCAAGAATAAACCATTGACCATCGGGGCATGACCATAAAACATATCTCTCATATAAATAGAACAATCATTATTCTCGGATTTAAATGAGTAGCCATCTCGTATCAAACGAGATCCAGATACAATGTTCATGCTCAAACTTGGCACTAAATAACAATTATTGAGGTTTAAAACTAATCCCATAGGTAAATGTAGAGGTAGCGTGCCGACGGCGATCACATCGACCTTGGAACCATTCCCGACGCGCATCGTCACCTCGTCCTTCGCCAGTCTCCGCTTATTCCGCAGCTCCTGCTGTGAGTTACAAATATGAGCAACGGCACCGGTATCAAATAGCCAGGAGTTACTACGACTACTGGTAAGGTACACATCAATTACATGTATATCACATATACCTTTAGTGTTGCCGGCCTTCTTGTCCGCTAAGTATTTGGGGCAGTTCCGCTTCCAGTGACCCTTCCCTTTGCAATAAAAGCACTCAGTCTCAGGCTTGGGTCCATTCTTTGACTTCTTCCCGGCAACTGGCTTACCGGGCACGGCAACATCTTTGCCATCCTTCTTGAAGTTCTTATTACCCTTGCCCTTCTTGAACTTAGTGGTCTTATTGACCATCAACACTTGATGTTCTTTCTTGATTTCAACCTCTGCTGACTTCAGCATTGAAAATACTTCAGGAATGGTCTTCACCATCCCCTGCATATTGTAGTTCAACACAAAGCTCTTGTAGCTCGGTGGGAGCGACTGAAGGATTCTGTCAATGACCGCCTCGTCCGGGAGGTTGATATCCAGCTGGGACAGGCGGTTGTGCAACCCAGACATTTTGAGTATGTGCTCACTGACAGAACTGTTTTCCTCCATCTTACAACTATAGAACTTGTTGGAGACTTCATATCTCTCGACCCGGGCATGAGCTTGGAAAACCATTCTCAGCTCCTCGAACATCTCATATGCTCCGTGCTTCTCAAAACGCTTTTGGAGCCCAGGTTCTAAGCTATAAAGCATGTCGCACTGAATGAGGGAGTAATCATCAGCACGTGATTGCCAAGTGTTCATAACGTCTTGGTTCTCTGGGATGGGTGCTTCACCTAGCGGTGCATCTAGGACAAAATCTTTCTTGGCTGCTATGAGGATGATCCTCAGGTTCCGGACCCAGTCCGAATAGTTGCTGCCATCATCTTTCAGCTTGGTTTTATCTAGGAACGCGTTGAGGTTCATGTTGACATGAGCGTTGGCCATTTGATCTACAAGACATATTTTGCAAAAGTTTTTAGACTAAGTTCATGATAATTAAGTTCATCTAATCAAATTATTGAATGAACTCCCACTCAGATTAGACATCCCTCTAGTCATCTAAGTGTTACACGATCCGAGTCGACTAGGCCGTGTCCGATCATCACGTGAGACGGACTAGTCATCATCGGTGAACATCTCCATGTTGATCGTATCTTCCATACGACTCATGTTCGACCTTTCGGTCTCTGTGTTCCGAGGCCATGTCTGTACGTGCTAGGCTCGTCAAGTTAACCCTAAGTGTTCTGCATGTGTAAATCTGTCTTACACCCGTTGTATGTGAACGTAAGGATCTATCACACCCGATCATCACGTGGTGCTTCGAAACGACGAACTTTAGCAACGGTGCATAGTTAGGGGGAACACTTTCTTGCAATTATTATAAGGGATCATATTATTTACTACCGTCGTTCTAAGTAAACAAGATGCATAAAACATAATAAACATCACATGCAATTATATAGTAGTGACATGATATGGCCAATATCATATAGCTCCTTCGATCTCCATCTTCGGGGCTCCATGATCATCTTCGTCACCGGCATGACACCATGATCTCCATCATCATGATCTCCATCATTGTGTCTTCATGAAGTTGTCACGCCAACGACTACTTCTACTTCTATGGCTAACGCGTTTAGCAATAAAGTAAAGTAATTTACATGGTGTTCTTCAATGACACGCAGGTCATACAAAAAATAAAGACAACTCCTATGGCTCCTGCCGGTTGTCATACTCATCGACATGCAAGTCGTGATTCCTATTACAAGAACATGATCTCATACATCACAATATATCATTCATCGTTCATCACAACTTCTGGCCATATCACATCACATGACAATTGCTGCAAAAACAAGTTAGACGTCCTCTAATTGTTGTTGCATCTTTTACGTGGCTGCAATTGGGTTCTAGCAAGAACGTTTTCTTACCTACGAATAACCACAACGTGATTTTGTCAACTTCTATTTACCCTTCATAAGGACCCTTTTCATCTAATCTGCTCCAACTAAAGTAGGAGAGACAGACACCCGCTAGCCACCTTATGCAACTAGTGCATGTCAGTCGGTGGAACCTGTCTCACGTAAGCGTATGTGTAAGGTCGGTCCGGGCCGCTTCATCCCACAATTCTGCTGAAGCAAGAAAAGACTAGTAGCGGCAAGCAAGTTGACAAGATCTACGCCCACAACAAAATTGTGTTCTACTCGCGCAATAGAGAACTACGCATAGACCTAGCTCATGATGCCACTGTTGGGGAACGTTGCAGAAAATAAAAAATTTCCTACGATTTCACCAAGATCCATCTATGAGTTCATCTAAGCAACGAGTCATGGGAGAGATGCATCTGCATACCACTTTGTAGATCGTGAGCGGAAGCGTTCAAAAGAACGGGGTTGAAGTAGTCGTTCTCGTCGTGATCCTATCACCGGAGATCCTAGCGCCAAACGGACGGCACCTCCGCGTTCAACACACGTATGGTCAGTGTGACGTCTCCTCCGTCTTGATCCAGCAAGGGGGAAGGAGAGGTTGATGATGATCCAGCAGCACGACGGCGTGGTGGTGGATGCAGCAGAACTCCGGCAGGGCTTCGCCAAGCTGCTGCGGGAGGAGGACGAGGTGTAGCAGGGGGAGGGAGGCGCCAAGACTTGGGTGCGGCTGCCCTCCCCCTGCCCTCCTTTATATAGGCCCCCAAGGGGGGGCGCCGGCCTTGGGAGATCAATCTCCCAAGGGGGGCGGCGGCCAAGGGGGGTGGAGTGCCCCCCAAGGCAAAATGGTGCGCCCCCCCACCTAGGGTTTCCAATCCTAGGCGCAGGAGGGGCCCAAGGGGGGCGCACCAGCCCACTAGGGGCTGGTTCCCCTCCCACTTCAGCCCACGGGGCCCTCTGGGATAGGTGGCCCCACCCGGTGGACCCCCGGGACCCTTCCGGTGGTCCCGGTACAATACTGGGTGACCCCGAAACTTTCCCGATGGCCGAAACAGCACTTCCTATATAGTTTTCTTTACCTCCGGACCATTCCGGAAATCCTCGTGACGTCCGGGGTCTCATCCGGGACTCCGAACAACATTCGGTTTACTGCATACTCATATTCATACAACCCTAGCGTCACCGAACCTTAAGTGTGTAGACCCTACGGGTTCGGGAGACATGTAGACATGACCGAGACGGCTCTCCGGTCAATAACCAACAGCGGGATCTGTATACCCATGTTGGCTCCCACATACTCCTCGATGATCTCATTGGATGAACCATGATGTCGTGGGTTCAAGCAACCCCGTATACTATTCCCTTTGTCAGACAGTATGTGACTTGCCCGAGACTCGATCGTCGGTATCCCAATACCTCGTTCAGTATCGTTACCGGCAAGTCACTTTACTCGTACCGTAATGCATGATCCCGTGACCAGACACTTGGTCACTTTGAGCTCATTATGATGATGCACTACCGAGTGGGCCCAGTGATACCTCTCCGTCATACGGAGTGACAAATCCCAGTCTCGGTCTGTGTCAACCCAACAGACACTTTCGGAGATACCTGTAGTGCACCTTTATAGTCACCCAGTTACGTTCTGACGTTTGGTACACCCAAAGCACTCCTACGGTATCCGGGAGTTACACGATCTCATGGTCTAAGGAAGAGATACTTGACATTGAAAAAGCTCTAGCAAAACGAACTACACGATCTTGTGCTATGCTTAGGATTGGGTCTTGTCCATCACATCATTCTCCTAATGATGTGATCCCGTTGTCAATGACATCTAATGTCCATAGTCAGGAAACGATGACTATATGTTGACCAACGAGCTAGTCAACTAGAGGCTTACTAGGGACGTATTGTGGTCTATGTATTCACACGTGTATTACGATTTCCGGATAATACAATTATAGCATGAATAAAAGACAATTATCATGAACAAGGAAATATAATAAAAATTCTTTTATTATTGCCTCTAGGGCATATTTCCAACATCCCGGAGGGCCCCATGGGCTGAAGTGGGCGGGGAACCAGCCCCTAGTGGGCTGGTGCACCCCCTGGGCCCCCTCTACGCCTAGGGTTGGGAACCCTAGGGGAGGGGGCGCCTCCACTTGCCTTGGGGGGCACTCCACCCCCCTTTCCCCCCCTAAAGATCCCATCTCTAGGGCTGGCGCCCCCCCTGGGGTCCCTATATAAAGAGGGGGGGTGGGAGGGCAGCCGCACCCAACACCCTGGCGCCTCCCTCCCCTCCCTGCTACACCTCCTCCTCCCGTAGTTGCTTGGCAAAGCCCTGCCGGAGCCCTGCTGCATCCACCACCACGCCATCGGGCTGCTGGATCTTCATCAACCTCTCCTTCCCCCTTTCTGGATCAAGAAGGAGGAGACGTCACGCTAACCGTACGTGTGTTGAACACGGAGGTGCCGTCCGTTCGGCGCTAGGATCTCCGGTGATTTGGATCACGACGAGAACGACTCCCTCAACCCCGTTCTCTTGAACGCTTCCGCACGCGATATACAAGGGTATGTAGATGCATCTCTCTCTCTCTCGTTGTTAGATGAACTCATAGATTGATCTTGGTGAATGTAGGAAATTTTTTATTTTATGCAACGTTCCCCAACAAGGCACAACCAACAAGTCTCGCGGATCGCCTCTCGCGGATCGCCCAACGATCCAACAATGTAGATCTATCCATGTGATCCAACGGCGTGAAGCCTGAACGCGGCCTGCCCTCAGAATTCCTTCTAGAAGACCACATCCGATGGCTGTCGCTTGGCGCTAGGGTATGATCGGACGGCTGACGTTCGGAGCTAGGGTTAGGCGAAACCCCGCGGGGTTTAGAGGGGTTTTAAGCTGGTCAATGGGGTTTCCAAGGCTTTGACTGAGCATAACTAATTTAAAAAAATCTAAAAAATACGAAACCTTCGTCGTTTGTCGTTTTATAAGACAAACTAACAAGGAAAAAATACTAAACTTGGTATACAGACATTTACAAAAAAAACTAGCTAGCACGAGCGAGGTCAAATGAGCACCATTAATTTAAAAAAATCAAAAAAATATGAAACCTACACACAATGTTTTCTTGTGTGACATGTTACCCACTAAAAAGCATAAACTTTGTCTATGGACATTTTCATGAAAAAACCTTCACACATATGAGCTATCACGTACATGGTTTCATAGAGACCAAGGAGAGGAGGTAGGGTTCCCTTCGGGTTTTGAAAATTAAAAAAAAAATAAAAAAAATCACCAAAGCTTGATTTCAAAGTGAATAAGAAGGATCTGAGTTTAGTTTTCCATTTTCATATTTTAAACGTATTTTTTCATGGTTTTCTATTAAAGTATATTTGTTTCAAAAAATGTAAAAATAGAAAGATTAATTCAGTAAATAGTGATTCTTCGAATCTACACTATATAGATTGAATAGGTGTTAATAAAAAATATTCGGCTCATTTGGAGCAGGTCCAAAAAAACTTGATTACAAATGGGGTTGTTTACCTTAGCTTGGGAGCTCATTTGGAGCACATTCTCATGACTACAAGTTTTACCATGCAAAAGAGATCGAAATGATCACCTAACATTTATAATAGTTCAGCAAACTTTGCAACTCACGCCATAGGGGAATGGACTTCAAGTGTTGGTTCAAATTCAAAGTTTTCCTAAAATTCAAAGTTTGCCTAAAATTCAAATTCTACCTCAAATTTCACATGAAATTACAAATAGAATTATTACACCTTAGAAGTTTTCACCCTTATTACGAATCCTTAAACTTCAAAGTTTATGACTTCCATTCAAGTTCAAATTCAAATCTTTGCCTTGCTCCTTGTGTTCCGGGATGGGTTAACCGTCTTACTTCTGGTTTCCCTGGCTAGGATATTTTGTGCTTTCGAAAGCTTTGTCTTGTTGCTTCTGATCTTCACTTCTGGTGGTGGCGGTTTAGTTGAGCTTTGACTGACCGAGAAAGTGATGACCAGTTGACGGTCATCTGTGGGTTCACTCATCCTTAAAGGAACTTCAGACAAAATAACTTCGTCCTCTCTTATAGCTTCAAAACCTTCAAAAGCCATGGTTTCAAATTCTACATCGGATGATGGTTCAACCAATGACGTTTCTTCCTCTCTTGGTCTTTTCTGTCTTGTGCCTCTAATTAACCTAGACCTTGGTCAAATTGAGCTTAGTCATCGATAAAAAAAGAGAACAAATGCAAAAAAGGGGAAATGTTGCACACGTACCCCGCTGCTACTTCAGTTGCTTCATTCAACTCTGCTGGTGCATTCTCCTCTGATGTTGCATTCTCCTCTAAACTTGCTCCATTCTCTTCTGCTGCTGCATTCTCCTCTGCATTTGCTGATGCCCATTGTTCCTCTTCTCCAAATGATGCATCAACTGGATTGGTACAATGCCTAGCAATATGCCCTAGGATACCACATCTTTTGCACTTATGTTGTTTTTTTACGCGGCCCTCTTCACCAGCTCTTATTATATTTTTCCTTGGTCTTCCTGGTGGTCTAGTCAGTATAGGGGAATAGAGTTTGAACCCTGGGTCTACTATGTTCCATTGGTCTTTTCCCAAGAATGCATGCACATTTTCAGCATAAGCAGCCCTAAATTTGGCAACGGAGAAATATTCAGAGCAATATTGATCAAATTCACCGTCTTCTCCTCCCATAACAGTCATGAGATGTAGCGCATGTATGCATGGCTTCCCACGAATCTGCCATTGCCTACAACTGCATTCATTAGTTGCAAGGTTCACTGGATATCTCCATTCCCTATTTTTACTGTCTGTGTGTATGTCACCTCAGCCTCGTATGTCGACGGTCGAATGCATTTCATACTTAGTCCTCTTGCCTTGGCATGCAATGCCTTAATAAGAGATGGGAGAGCATAAGATGGCCAATATATTGTGTTTCTGCAATTCTTTTACGAAGAGCCATCTTTATCATGATCATCTGCCTGACCTTATCAAATGCTTTCCATAACAAAAGCGCTTTCACTGACTTGAACTTTGCATTGAAACACTCAGTGAGGTTATTGGTCACATAATCTACTTTGCAGATTTCATTGAATTTGATTCTTGACCTCAACTTTCCATGATGTTCATCCATGTAATCCTTCACCAAAGATTGTGAGCACACAACACTCTCAAATGGTGCTCATGCTTCCTCAAGCTGCATGTGTATGATGCTGGCCATAGGTTCTCATCATAAACTTTGTCTCTAAATTTCTTTTTAAAATTCTGCACTCTATGTCGCATACATTCCCTATGTTCCACTCCAAGGAATACAATTTGTACTGCAGTTTCTAGAACCTTGCAAGCATCTGTGTGTATAACTAAACCTGAGGGTGTACATATAATGTTGCGCAACTGCTGCAGAAACCCGATCCAACTCTCCTCGGACTCTACCTCCAACACACCAAATGCAACTGGGAATAGCCAGTTGTGTCCTCAACTGCAGAAGCTGCTGCTAGCTGGCCTCTCCATCTTCCATTCAAAGCAGTTGCATCGACAACCAAATAGGGCCTACAACCATTCAGAAACCCCTGCCAGCAAGCCTTGAAACAAACAAAAGCCCTCTTGAAGCACTCTTTCTCTAGTGCCTTCCCTTTTATTTTGTACTTAACTATATGCTTGTCAATCTCTACAACACTCCCTGGACTAGCCGTCTCCACTTCAGCTTTGAAGGTGTAAAGCAACTGAAAACTCTCATTGCATGGACCATTAATCCTATCAAGAGCCCTTTCCTTAGCATAGAAAATCCTCATGTAAGGTATATTAATCTTGTACTTCTCAAATAGCTTCCCATGGAGTGCTGTTGGACCAATTGTTGGTGTTTCCCTCACCCAATCCGAGATTGCATCTGCCACCCACCTAGTCTTTGCAAGCTTTGATTTGTCCTTTCCCCCTCCCCCTCCAAGTGGACAAGTGTGCCCGTGTGGGTCGCTTTTTACCCGAAACAAAATGAAAAATGATGTCAAATACAATTAAGAAATAGTACACATGATCTGAATATAGAATGGATAAATAATCTGTTAAAAAGATTTAGTTGTAATACCTAAATCAATTTGCTCTTTAGCATAGTGGATGCATGCAACCTCCACCTACACATATCATAAGGGCAATGAACAGTGAATCTTCTGGGCTCACTCCTATCAACCTCATAGGAGTTTTCAATGAGAATGCAATATGTAGTCACTGCATTACGATAGTCCACCATCAATTCGAATATGGTTCCTGGAGTAAGCTCGGGATTCTCCCTGTTCCACTCAATTGTTGGCATGTCCTCCCCATCATATTCTTGTAAAACTAAGGAGTCGATGTTCTCCTCCCTCTCTTCATCGTCAGTGTCATCAAATCTAGCACGACTGCTAGGCTCCTCTGCATATTCATATTCCACTGCTTGTTAACTAACTCTATCTACCAGTTCAGGGAATAGAATCTCATCCTCATCATCATGTCGAGGCACTTCCTCGTCAGGCTCTGCATCTACTTCTACATCAGGTGCGGAAGGGAGAGGAGAAGTGGCAGAATTAGCGGCAGCCGACATGTTGTGGCTTTCAGAACCACTAGCTTTACTTTGTCTCGACCTACAAGGAGTGCGAGGACGCTCGCTATTATCAGAGACAGATGATATCTGAACATCCTTCCCCTTCGGGATACGTTGTTTGCGTGCTTGAAGCACACCGATATGGATTTTAACGAAACGGTTGTTAGCATTCAAACTAAATAGCAATCCCATATGCTCATCACAAGTTGATGGGACAAATCTATGCTCGATACTATCAAAATATCTCACTTCAACAGCATCGGCAGGGCTCCACGTATACTCACAACAGAGTGTCGCGCGGAAATCTGTGAACGGAACGCTAGTTTCTACAACTTTAGGATAAAAAAACCCAGAAATCAGACACGGTTTAGTTCCACGCAGCTCGCTAGTTTCCATTCTAACCACCAACTGAAAAGCAAGTGCACGATCAACCCTATTCGATTGAAATAAGATAAAGGGCACAGTTAGGATGAAAATTTTCAGATAAATTGCACTGATTCACGCATACGGTGGTCAAATACAGCCTAATTTACGGATCTCCTAATCAACTTGAGAGCAAAACGATGCTTACCCAGGTGGAATCCATGAATTATCCGCCTCTGATACGACCCAATCATCTCCACGGTCGATGGGCCGGATGGGGTGCTCCCCCGACATTGTTTCCTAATCCTAGATGGGGAGAGAGGGTGGATGCGGTGAAGGCGGCACGATGGCGGCAGAGGCGGCACGACAGCGGCGAAGGGGGCGCCGCAGAAGCGACTCGATCTGATTCAGGTTATAGTGAGGGGAACCTAAAGTGAGTGTCAGTTTCGCGGCCCCACTAGTTAGCATGTAACGATCAAAATGTGGACTCGGCCCTACGCAGCCCCACTCGTCAGAGTTAACGGTCAGGCCATTGACCCGATGGCAACGTCCGTTGTGACCAGTTCTGAGGGTTTCAGCCAAGGGAATGGGGAAAAGTGAGCAAAAGTTAAGATCGTGGGGATGAATGAGTTGAACTAAGGAACCAGGGGCACAGAAATAAAAATCCCTATTTTTTATGGAACTTTTGGAGTCGGTTTACTTACTGTATCACATGCCTACTCTTTTTTGGGGTTCTGGAGTGTTCCAGAAGTCTCTTCTATATGTTCCTCCGGTGTCATCACTTCAGTAATATTTGTTTCAACATTAATGGGTGTACCTGAGATATAATGTGCACATTAACCACTCTTGGATTAGTCCCTTAAGCACTGTTCATCTTAATAGCTCCGGAGGATAAACTTATTCGACGATATATGGTCCTTCCCATTTAGAGAGAAGCTTTCCTGCAAAGAATCTGAAGCAAGAATTTTACAAAACAACTTGATCGCCTAATTTAAATTCCCATTTTTGGATTCTTTTGTCATGCCATCTTTTAACTTTTTATTTAAATAACTTGGCATTTTCATAAGCTTGTGTCCTCCATTAATCTAAAGAGCTAATATCAAATAACCTCTTTTCACTAGCAAGTTTGAAATCATAATTAAGTTCTAAAATTGTCCAATAAGTTTTATGTTCTAACTCAAGAGGTAAATCATACTATTTTTATGGTATACAACTTAAATTTTGGTAGTTAAATCAAAGGTTAAAGTTTGACTCAGAATAGAAGGGGCACTAATAAATCCGGACGGAGGTAGTATCTCCAACCACTAGCGGAGAAAGGGGGACTAGGAGGGGGCTGCCGGCCCTAACATTATAGATTTGTTGCTAATTAGCTAGTGAACAATGCAAGATTAGTTAGGATGTGCTCCTAGAAACCTACATTGCGGTGATTTGGCCCTCCCCAACCAGTTCAAACAACACTCGACCCTGCTAATACAATTTCTCTGGCTTCGCCACTGTCTCCAACTACAGCAACAAGTGCAATGTCAAAAATCATAGTTGCTAGAGCTACATCTTAAAGCCTTGTAGCAAAATAGCCACTAAATAGAAGTAGAATGGGCTCCATACAACTTCAACCATATGAACTCCTTGTCCATGCCCCGAGTCTACTTCGGCCCTGATTCTAACCATATGGATCAAATATATGGCTACAATGCCCATCGACCTCTTGTGGAAGAGGCCAGAGGGATCAAATCACTCTCATTGGTATACAGTGAAGCCGTAAAATGATTTATGTTGCCTTCCAAGCCTAGACAATCTATTCATATATGAGCCGATTTCTAGTCTTTGAATGTATGCATGATCTCTATCCATCAACGTTGTATTGGTACTGGAACGAGGAGTACTAGAAGGGATCTATATTTATATACATTGGGCATTGTTGGACTGAGCATAGTGTGTAGATGCATTTATTAGCTTAGGTGAGTGCACTTTTCTTCAATTCTAGCACATTGTGGTATTATCTTCTATTATGTTTTGATTTTCTATATTTGTATTTATGTTAGAGTTGTATCACCGTCTTGTCATAGGCACATGTGCTTTTTATACATGCGTCTCAACCATGCATATTTCATCTAGTGGGCACATTGTTGCTAGTCTTTTATTATTACCTAAGCCCACAACTAGTCAATTCTATCGAATAGTTTTGTGACTTGGTGGGAGGTTTTAGTGTTAGGATCTTTTGGTGTATAGGTCATACGGCCCCGTGGTCTGTGGCACTACTGCCACCTCCCGACGATCGGGCCACAACCTTCCTACCTTGAATTCCTACCATCTCCTAGGACGGTGAGATATATGAAAACTAGTATGTAATTGACTATAGTTAGGTGTTGTCTAGATATACCTTGTTTAGATTTTTGTATGGTTATATTAGGAAGATCCCCTGGTCTAGTAGTATAAAAAGCCAGTGATTAATTTTTATGCATGTCCATGATTAAATGAGTCTTTTGCATTGTATAGTGTCTCTTTTAGGAGCAAAGAAATTCTCATTGTAATTTATATAACCTCATGGACTTGGTTGAATGTAGTTTGTGATGAATGAGACTTTGCCTTGAAGGATTTTGTGAGGTTAATTGTGACCCTGTGGGCGATGTGGGCAGCCAGACAGAAGGTAATTCATGAGATATTTTTCAAACACCATATGTAATACACTACTTGATCAACTACTACATCGACGAGATCAAGTTTCTTGAGAAACCAACTACTATAGATGTTGTTTCTTCCACAACTTTGAGGCCACATCATTGGCTTCCCCCTGTGGATGGACATTCAAAAGTTAACGTCGATGCAACGGTAACAAGGGCCAGTGGCAGAGGAGCAGTGGCGGCAATCTATAGAAGCCAAACAAGAGCGCGTGAGGGGGCGTCGACAGCGGTGTTCAACTACATCTACGACCCAACGGTTGTCAAGATATTGGCGACCAGGGAAACTTTGGCCTTGGCAAACGACTTGTACATCACAAGGATCTCGGTGGCATCGGATTGCAAGGTGCCTATTGAGGCACTTGAAGAGGGAACTACAGCAGTTTATGGAGCCATTACACACAAAATCATAGATAGATCTCTTAGTTTTACTTCTTGTTTATTCAGACAAGAGTTTAGTGTTGGGGAACGCAGTAATTTCAAAAAAACATCCTACGATCACGCACGATCTATCTAGGTGATGCATTTCAATGAGAGGGGAGAGTGTTTCCACATACCCTCGTAGTCCGCAAGTGGAAGCGTTTCAATAACGCGGTTGATGTAGTCGAACTTCTTTGTGATCCAATCGATTCAAGTATCGAACGTACGGCACCTTCGCGTTCAGCACACATTCAGCTCGATGACATCCCTTGTGCTCTTGATCCGGTTGAGGACGAGGGTGAGTTTCGTCAGCATGACGGCGTCGCGACGGTGATGATGATGTTACCGGCGCAGGGCTTCGCCTAAGCACTACGATGGTATGATCGAGGTGTGTAACTGTGGAGGGGGGCACCGCACACGGTTAAGAGAAACTTGTGTGTTCTAGGGTTCCATCCTACCCCTGTATATAAAGGAGGGAGGGGGAGTCCGGCCGGCCCTATGGCGCGCCCCAAGAGGAGGAGTCCTACTAGGACTTCCTAGTCCTAGTAGGATTCCCCTCCAAGGAAGAGGGGGGAAGGAAGGAGTGGGAGAGGGAGAACGAAAGGGGGCGCCCCCCCCTCCCTTGTCCAATTCCGACTGCTAAGGAGGGGTGCGCGGCCTGCCATGGCCGCCCTCCTCTCTCTCCACTAAGGCCCATGGTGGCCCATTAGTTCCCCCGGGGGGTTCTGGTAACCCCTTCGGCACTCCGTTTTTACCCGGAACACTTCCCGTGTCCGAATAACATGGTCCAATATATCAATCTTTATGTCTCGACCATTTCGAGACTCCTCATCATGTTCGTGATCTCATCCGGCACTCCAAACAAACTTCCGTCATCAAAAACACATAACTCATCACTACTAGGGAAAACCTTATACACAGAATCTTACCAGTAGCGCGTGTTAAAATGAGGCGCTACTGCTAATTAGCAGTAGCGCGTCTGCCAAAACCGTGCTACTGTTACCACCTTAGCAGTAGCGCGGCAGGAACAGAACGTGCTACTACTATAATTGCCACACCGTTCCCGACGTGCTAGGTATAGTAGTAGCGCCCTTCTAGAAACGGCGCTACTACTATGGATTTTAGCAGCAGCATGTTTTTCCTCCCCACACTACTGTTAAAGCTATTTTCACCTAACTCCCCGTGCGGCATGATTCCCTCTCCTCTGCTTCCTCCACCAATTCCCCACTCTCTCTTCTCCCCCTCGTCGCCTCCGCCTCACCGCCGTCTCCCCCGACCCTGCCTCACGGCCATCTCCCCCGACCCCGCCTCGCCGTCGTCTCCCCCGACCCCGCCTCGCCGCCGTCTCCCTCGACCTGCCTCGCCGCCGTCTCCCCCGACCGTACCTCGCAGCCGTCTCCCCCGACCCCGCCTCGCCGCGCCTCGGTGCCGCCGTCTCCCCCGACCCCATCTCTCTCACCGCCCTCTGTAAGCACTCTCCCCTTCCGATCCCTCTTGTTTGCTTAGTATGAACCCTAGCTATTTAGTGCTAGTTAGTATAAACCCTAGGCTATTTTTAGTGCTAGTTAGTTAATTACAATTAGTATTAACCCTATTTAATTAGGGCAGTAGTTCCTAGGTACTAATTAGTTAGTAAGAACTAGGTACTAATTAGCTAGGTATTAGTTTATTTTTATTTATAGTAAGTTTATTTTCAGTAAGATCTAATTGAATTAATAGAACTAGTTAGTAAGAACTTTTGCTATTTTTTTAGTTAAAGCAATTTTTCCTGCATCGACGTGGACAATGCCTATCCCGCATCCTCGTCGTCGAGTCGGTGGAGGACGACACCTGCTTGACCAGATGGGCCATGTCCGGGACTGGGCTCCGCCGGGGTGGTACTGAGAGGCACTACCTACCGGGGGGCGCAGGTTGGTGAGGAGCCAGCCTGTCGTTGACCCGAACCTTCTTTGGTGGCGGTCGCGTGGGCCAGTGACGGTCCAGAGGCTCGAGGACCCCACGGAGGTGGTGCGTCACCGTGTCAGTGAGGAGGACGCGCACGTCCGTCGCTACTTGTTTGCGTTGGAGCACAGGTTCTCCAATACCTGGTAGGTTCTCCAGGGATCTCACTGGAGCTATGATCCTGTGATGGTTCCTTCTCTGTGGGTGTCCACCGCCCGCGCCGATACCCGTCGTGTGCTAGGGTTTTAGTTGTATTACTGATGTTATATGTATGGCACTATTCAGGATGTATTAGTGATAATATTCGACGATGTACGAACACGCATGAGATGATTTACTTTTGCTTATTCAATGCATGCTAATTTGAGTCCTATAAGATATTTTGAAATATATATCTTGTGTTGCTCAAATAGGATATGTGCTTGCCCAAGTGGCCGGTCATGTTTGCAGGTTACACCTCCGAGTGGCCTATGTTTTGCCGGAGTGTTGATTCATTTCCGTTCCGGCAAATTTCAGGCGCTGAATATGTCCTATTTTAGCAAAGGTCATGCCGGATTTTTCCGTGAATTTTGGCATGACTTGTGCCAAAATATGTAGGAAATATCGAGTGCCCCAGATTTGTGTGTTGAGTATCCTGGTAGTTGTCTTCAATCGATTTTCAATTAATGTTTTAACGATGAACATAGGAAATGTCTGACGACGAAAAGGATTTCGGTATTTGCAAATACTGCAAAGACGAGCGCGGCCTATGCGACGGAATCTTCCTAGATGATGATAGGCGCTTCAGCATCAAGCTGGACGAGAACTTCGAAGTGGATACAGTAAGTCACAACGACAAGTCTTTTTTCGTAATTAAGCATGACATATGCTTCATTTGCTTCAACTTATAATTTGTTTTTACTATTCTACTAGCGTATCCCCTGCCATGCAAGAGTTTTTGTATTGGATAAGATAGGTTGCAGTCGTACTATGGAGGTAAAGAAATTTTACTTGAAGACCCAGCATGGTTATATTTTCCACACAAAATTATACAATTCAGACGACTACACCTATTTTGGATGCAAAACATGGCGAGCACTATGCAAGACTTATGCATTTGTGCCTGATATGGTTATCACCTTTGATATTCGTCCAGAAGATGATATTGAAGGTAATACCGACATCTGGGTCGATGTGCAGACGCCTCCAGTTATACCAAAATGTGAGTTTCTCAACCATATTTATGTCTTTGATATTGTTTATTCAAAAATAGTTGACAATTAATTTATATTGATAGCTTATTTCGGTGCAAGCAAACATGTCCAGCGCTTGGTAGACAGGACCGTATACTATGTCGGGGCTGAACTCAACTGCGAGGAGCTCAGTCATTATGTTTCATGGCTTGCGGATCTTGATACTGTCAAGACAAATTTTCTTCCTGCATTTAGAAATGTTAGTACTGAAAACGTGCGAGCAATAGTGTTCGTACTGAACTACGGTCACATCTATTTAGGAAGGATGGTAAGATTTTCAATATTTGTCCTCAGTGCATCTTTTCCATACATTATTTTTGAAGCTAAACTTCATTGCTAAGTATGTTACCATACGATGTTCTTGAACAGGGAGTCCCGATGAATGTCGTGACTTATGGGATCGAGACTAAACGTACCATGAGTATTATTAGCTTACGGCCAAGATATCCTACAGATTATTGTAGTGCATTCAAGATTAGCGACGGATGCTTAATTGTGCAAGACTGGACCAAATATGTGATGGGAGAGCGCAGAGAAGTACTAGGGGGCAACAAACAGAAGCGCAGCCCACGATTAGGAGACAGGTTCATCTGCATGCTCCAACTTGATCAAGGAGGAGAGCTACACATGCTCCAACTAGTTATTTTACCTAAGAGAGAGCAGCAGGAGTGATTAGCTAGCTAGAAATGAGTATGAGTATGATGATGTGCTACACTATTACTATGATGATAAAATAGCTAGTGTTGGTGATAATGACTATGATGATTATTATTAGCTAGTGTTAGTGGTGATTAAATAAATAATGTTGGTGGTTGAGGGAGTCCTGGACTAGGGGGTGTCCGGATAGCCGAACTATCATCATCGGCCGGACTCCAATACTATGAAGATACAAGATTGAAGACTTCGTCCCGTGTCTGGATGGGACTTTCCTTGGCGTGGAAGGCAAGCTTGGCAATACGGATATGTAGATCTCCTACTATTGTAACCGACTCTGTGTAACCCTAGACCTCTCCGGTGTCTATATAAACCGGATGGCTTTAGTCCATAGGACGAACAACAATCATACCATAGGCTAGCCTCTAGGGTTTAGCCTCCTTGATCTCATGGTAGATCTACTCTTGTAATACCCACATCATCAATATCAATCAAGCGGGACATAGGGTTTTACCTCCATCAAGAGGGCTCGAACCTGGGTAAAACATTGTGTCCCTTGTCTCTTGTTACCATCCGCCTAGACGCACAGTTCGGGACCCCCTACCCGAGATCCGCCGGTTTTGACACCGACATTGGTGCTTTCATTGAGAGTTCCTCTGTGTCGTCACCGATAGGCTCGATGGCTTCTTCGATCATCACCAACGACGCAGTCCAGGGTGAGACTTTTCTCCCCGGATAGATCTTCGTATTCGGCAGCTTTGCACTACGGGACAATTCGCTTGGCCATCTGGAGCAGATCGAAAGCTACGCCCCTGGCCGTCAGGTCAGATTTGGAAGTTTGAACTTCACGGCTGACATCCGCGGAGACTTGATCTTCGATGGAATTGAACCACAGCCGAGCGCGCCGCACTGTCACGATGGGCATGATTTAGCTCTGCAGCCGGACAGTGCCCTGGAGGCCGCACACGAGTCCGCTCTGATCTTCAATTCGGAGCCGGCTGCGCAGATCGAGGACGGGTGGCTAGACACCGCCTCGGGGGCTGCAACCTCTACGGCGATAGAGCCGAACACTGACCTTGTCCCTCATGAAGCCCGTGACTCCGAGGTGCCGGACTCCTCGCCGGACTTCGAACCTCCCGCGCCCCCTCCAATGGAATCCGATTGGGCGCCGATCATCGAGTTCACCGCTGCGGACATCTTTCAACACTCACCTTTTAGCGACATCTTGAGTTCGCTAAAGTATCTCTCGTTATCAGGAGAGCCCTGGCCGGACTGCGGTCAGGACGGTTGGGATGCGGACGACGAAGAAATTCAAAGCCCACCCACCACCCACTTAGTAGCCACTGTCGACGATCTAACCGACATGCTAGACTTCGACTCCAAAGACATCGACGGTATGGACGACGATGCCGGAGACGACCAAGAACCAGCCTACCGGGCACTGGAAAGCCACCTCATCATATGACATATACCTGGTGGATATCCCAAAGGATGGGAACAGCGGAGGAACAGAGGAGGATGACCCCTCCAAGAAACAGCCCAAACGCCGGCATCAGCGGCGCCGCTCTAAATCCCGCCAAAGCAAGAATGGAGATTCCGGCACCGGAGATAATAACACCCCAGACAGTGCCGAAGACAACCCCCTGCAGCAAGATTCAGCACAGGAGGACGGAGAGGCCAGCCCTCGCGAGAGAGCGGCAGACGAAGAGGTAGAGGATGATAATTACATGCCTCCCTCCGGAGACGAGGAAAGCCTCGACGACGACGAATTTGTCGTGCCTGAGGATCCCGCCGAACAAGAGCGTTTTAAATGCAGGCTTATGGCCACGGCAAACAGCCTCAAGAAAAAGCAGCAAGAGCTTAGAGCTGATCAAGATCTGCTAGCCGACAGATGGACTGAAGTCCTTGCGACCGAAGATTATGAGCTCGAACGCCCCTCCAAAAGCTACCCCAAATGCAAGCTGCTGCCCCGATTAGAGGAGGAGGCATATAAACCCGCATCACCAGAGCACGATACGGCTGACCGGCCACCCCGTGGCCGCGACAGAGAGGCCTCTAGGCCCTCCATTAGAACCATACCCCGGCGTCGCTCGAAAAGCACAAGACCACAGGGGAACGCTCCGGACTTGTGAGACATATTGGAGGATAAGGCAAGACAATCAAGATCGATCTACGGATCGCGGGGGCGTCCCATGATACGTGATGACAACCATCGCGCCGGACACAGCAAGTCCGGCCGGGCCGAACACAGTAGACAAAACTCTTTTGAGCTTCGTCGTGATATAGCCCAATACAGAGGCGCCGCACACCCACTATGCTTCACAGATGAAGTAATGGATCATCAAATCCCCAAAGGGTTTAAACCCGTGAATATTGAATCTTATGATGGCACAACGGACCCCACGGTTTGGATCGAAGACTATCTCCTTCATATCCACATGGCCCGCGGTGATGATCTCCACGCCATCAAATACCTCCCACTCAAGCTTAAAGGACCAGCTCGGCATTGGCTTAACAGCTTACCAGCAGAATCAATTGGGAGTTGGGAGGAGCTGGAAGCCGCATTCCTTGATAACTTCCAGGGCACGTATGTGCGACCACCAGACGCTGACGACCTAAGCCACATAATTCAGCAGCCAGACGAATCGGCCAGACAATTCTGGACACGGTTCTTAACTAAGAAAAATCAAATCGTCGACTGTCCGGATGCAGAGGCCCTCGCGGCCTTCAAACATAACATCCGTGACGAGTGGCTTGCCCGGCACCTGGGGCAGGAAAAGCCGAAATCCATGGCAGCCCTCATATCACTCATGACCCGCTTCTGAGCGGGAGAAGACAGTTGGCTAGCCCGCAGCAACAACCTCAGCAAAAATTCTGGTAGTCCGGATATCAAGGACCACAATGGCAGGTCGCGTCGCAACAAGAACAAATGCCGCATTAACAGCGACAATAACGAGGATACGGCAGTCAATGCCAGATTCAGAGTCTCTAAATCCGGTCAGCGGAAAAAGCCATTCAAAAGAACTACTCCGGGTCCGTCCAATTTGGACAGAATACTCGACCGCTCATGCTAGATACACGGCACCCCCGAAAAGCCAGCTAACCACACCAACAGGGACTGTTGGGTATTCAAGCAGGCAGGCAAGTTAATTGCCGAAAACAACGACAAGGGGCTGCATAGCGATGATGAGGAAGAGACCCGACCGCCGAACAATAGAGGACAGAAGGGTTTCCCCCCACAAGTGCGGACGGTGAACATGATATACGCAACCCACATACCCAAAAGGGAGCGGAAGCGTGCACTCAGGGACATATACGCGATGGAGCCAGTTGCCCCAAAGTTCAATCCATGGTCCTCCTGCCCGATCACTTTTAACCGAAGGGACAACCCCACCAGCATCCGCCACGACGGATTCGCCGCATTGGTTTTAGACCCAATCATCGACGGATTTCACCTCACCAGAGTCCTGATGGACGGCGGCAGCAGCCTGAACCTGCTTTATCAGGATACAGTGCGCAAAATGGGCATAGACCCCTCAAGGATTAAATCTACCAAGACGACCTTTAAAAGCGTCATACCAGGTGTAGAAGCCAATTGTACAGGCTCAGTTACACTAGAAGTGGTCTTCGGATCCCCGGATAACTTCCGAAGTGAGGAGTTAATCTTCGACATAGTTTCGTTCCGCAGCGGCTATCACGCTCTGCTCGGACGTACCGCGTTTGCAAAGTTCAACGCGGTGCCGCACTACGCATACCTCAAGATCAAGATGCCAGGCCCTCGAGGAGTCATCACGGTCAACGGAAACACTGAACGCTCTCTCCGAACGGGGGAACATACAGCGGCTCTCGCGGCAGAAGTACAGTGCAGCCTCCTAAGGCAATTCTCGAGTCCGGCCGTTAAGCGACCGGACACGGCTAAACGCGCCCGGAGTAACCTACAACAAGACCACCTGGAACGTTCCGAGCACGCGTAGCAATGCGGCCCCAACCCCAGCCCCTGCAAAATTGCAAGACCGGTCCTTCGCGTACATCATTACGCTCTGAAGATACCATGGGCATAGGGGGAGGGGTACGACCACGATAGGCCCAGAATGCGGCTTAACCACACCAGGGGCTCTCAAGTGTGTCGTTCTTTTTTTTCTTTTCCTTTTTTTACCCACAGGACTCCGTTCATCAGAGGCCCTGTCCGGCAGCAGACCTGCCGAACTCACGATGTAACAGCCAGGGAAGGAGAAAGGCTACGATGAATATCCAGGTGGTCTCCATTACGAGCATTAAATCTGTTTTATACACCATTCCGCAGCCTACCCCTGGAGGGGGACATGTTTAATAGTCCCATCCCTTGCTTATCGCATCATTTGTATCGTTCTGCATTCACAGCAGTATCTCTTAAGCAATGTAGCACCTTTTTGCTTACAATTGCATTTCTTTCTTATACATATGTTCATTTATGACATGTTGCATCCGTACACTTTGGTACGGCTAAATACACCAGGGGCTTATGTTTCCCGCATCATGGTGTGATAAGTCCGAACACTTTCACCAGTGCGGCACCCCGAACTTATAGCATTATATGCATCGGCTCCGAATCATGTCTTGGGTCAATAGTTGGGTTTGCCCGGCTCCCATGTTTTGGTACCTTATGTTCCGTTGTATCGGCTAAGGTAGCACTAGGAGAACCACTGCGATTGCGCCCCAGCTGAGCTGGGCGAGCGCCTTAGTGGAGAAAGCTAAAACTGACCGTCATGATGAGGCGAGAGCCGGTCGCTGTTCGAGAGGTTTTTTGCGAGTCCCTAAAGACTTATGCCGCTTAGAGCGAGGAGCTGGCTTTGTCTGGCTCAGGCGTGGATAGCGCCCCAAATTCGGCCTTTCGAACACTAGGGGCTTCGCCGAAATTTAAAATTACAGAATTCTATGGCTAAGTGAGAGTGTTCAAGCATTATAAGTCCAGTTGCCTTGTTCGTTGTGTTGAGCGCCTCCCTAGATGGACCCAAAAATGGGAACAAGAGTGCTCAAATTTATCCCGAACACCCCAGCACTCATGGCATGGGGGCTGAAGCCGACGACTTGCCATCTCTCAGATTTGATAAACAGCCGCACAGAAGGTAATATTTTAAATTAACAAGCGTTGCTTAGCGCATATGAACAAAGTTTTCAGCGCACAGGATAACAAAATGCGAGTCTACTCAAATATTACATATTTGGAGCACTCACCCGCAATAATGCGGGCACCCTTCAGGACACTCTTATAATACATCTCGGGTGTGCGATACTCCTTGCCCAGCGGTGGCGCGTCCGTCGCAAGCTTCTGAGCATCCATCTTGCCTCAGTGCACCTTAGCGCGGGCAAGGGCCCGACGGGCACCTTCAATGCAGGCGGAGTGCTTGATGACTTCAACCCATGGACAAGCATCCACCAGCCGCTGCACCAGGCCGAAGTAGCTCCTAGGCATGGCGTCCTTAGGCCACAGCCGAACTATGATGCCCTTCATGGCCTGTTCGGCCACCTTGTGGAGCTCGACCAGCTGCTTCAACTGGTCGCTAAGGGGCACCGGATGTCCGGCCTCAGCATACTGAGACCAGAAGACCTTCTCCGTCGAGCTCCCCTCCTCGGCCCTGTAGAAAGCGGCAGCATCGGACACGCTGCGGGGCAGATCTGCGAATGCTCCTGGAGAGCTCCGAATTCGGGTAAGTGACAGGTAATTCACACTCACATGCTTACTCTGCATGAAAAATTCCTTACCCGCCGCTATTTTCTTCAACGCCTCGATTTCCTGGAGGGCCTTGTAGGCTTCGGCCTTAGCGGCTTTGGCTCTCTCAAGAGCCGATGCAAGCTCGGACTTTCGAGTCTTCGAGTCGCGCTCCAAACTCTCATGTTTTTCCACGAGAGCCTGGAGCTCTTGCTGTACCTCCGCCAGCCGCGCCTCCTACTTCTCTCGCTCGGTGCGCTCCGCGGCTGCATTACGTTCGGCCACGGACACCGCCTCCTTCAGGGTCGCCACCTCGTTTGTGGCCCCTGCAATACTCATGTTATCCTTGTCATTTTTCTTGCAACCAAATCCTTTTCTGTAAGGTACAATTTTAATAAGGTGTTACTCACCTTCCTTGTCCTTGAGCTGCTTCTTGGCATGGACGAGTTCATTCTCGGACCGCTCGAGGCTTTGCTTCAAAGTATTGACCTCCGCAGTCAGTGCGGCAGAGGTCAGCAGCACAGCCTGCAATCCCATATTGACATAATTTTTATGACTCCTGCGTATATCTTTTTAGATCCTCAGTCCGGTTTTTCTTTCCGAACACCGAACCGAGCATCAGGGGCTACTGTCTATGCGGTACTATTTTACACATATCACAATTCTTACCTCAAAGCCTGTTAGAAGACTGTTGCAGGCTTCGGTCAGCCCGCTCTTGGCGAGCTGAACCTTCTGAATCACCGCACCCATGACGGTGCGGTGTTCCTTTTTAATGGAAGCGCTGTTGAGCGCCTCCAGCAAGCTATCCGGCGCCTCCGGTTGGACGGAGGCCACCGGCGTCACGGTCTTGCCCTTCTTACGAAGGGGCCGCCCGCCGGACTCTGGAGCCACTACAGGTTCCAGTGCGGAGTCCAGTCAAAGTCCGGGAGGTTGCCCTGCGGCACCTCCGGGGCCTCCTCCTCCTGGCGGGTCCCTTCCCGGGATCCCACCTCGGCATCGTCCGTATCACGAGGGGAGGAGGCGGTCGGAAGGGAATCCATATCCGACGCACCCAAGGACCCGCTCGACGAAGCGGGAAGATCCTCCTTGGGCGGACTGCGGGGTTCTATGCAGCATTAGAAAGACTCCATGTGGCGAAAATAAAAATCATGAAGTTATTCGGGAGTCCGGATACTTAAGATCTCGCCAGGGGCTTGGCCCTTGGAGGCCAATCCTCGTCGTCATCGCTGGCGTGGGCAGAGCAGTCCGGGGGAAGAGTCCTTCCCTTCTTGGACCCTTCGGCCTCCCTCATTGGGGAGGCCTTCCTTTTCTTCCCTCCCCTTGCTGGGGGAGAGGCCTCTTTCTTCTCCTCCTCGCCTTCGGGGGAGGAGTCTGCCTCGGTGTCATCATCCGATGACACCTGAAAACGGGAACTCTTTCGAGTGCCCGTGGCCTTCTTCTTGGCCTTCTTCTCCGGCACCATATGGGGTGCCGGAGCCAGCAGCCCCGTTAAGTGGGCATCCGCTGGGTCTTCTGGCAAAGGGGCCGGACAGATAGTCTGCTCGGCCTTCTTCATCCAGTCCTGTCAAAGGAGAGGGAGTTTAGATCTCGCATAGAGTCAAACTATGGAAAACAAGCGTCCCGTAAAGGGAAAAATCGCTTACCTCGCTAGCCAGACGCTGCGAGCTGAATCCGTGATCTTCGGTGGCGGATGCAGGAGCCTCGGCGCCCTTAAACAGCACCCTCCAGGCCTCTTCGTACGTAGTGTCGAAGAGCCCGCTCAAAGTTTGGTGTTGCGCCGCATTGAACTCCCACATATTGAAGTCCCGTTGTTGGCACGGGAGAATCCGGCGGATGAGCATGACCTGGACTACGTTGACAAGCTTGAGCTTCCTTTTCACTAGCTTTTGGATGCAGGCTTGAAGTCTGGTCAGCTCCTCCGAATCGCCCCATATCCGGCCACTCTCCTTCCAGGAGGTGAGCCATATGGGGATGCCAGATCTGAATTCGGGGGCCACTGCCCATTTAGGGTCACGCGGCTTGGTGATGTAGAACCACCCCGATTGCCACCCCTTAATGGTTTCCACGAAGGTGCCCTCAAGCCAAGTAACGTTGGGCATCTTGCCCACCATGGCGCCTCCGCACTCCGCTTGGCTGCCCTTCACAACCTTCGGCTTGACACTGAAGGTCTTGAGCCACAAGCCGAAGTGGGGCTTAATGCAGAGGAAGGCCTCACACGCGACGATAAACGCCGAGATATTGAGGATGAAATTCGGGGCCAGATCATGGAAATCCAGGCCGTAGTAGAACATGAGCCCCCGGACAAAGGGATGGAGTGGGAAGCCCAGTCCTCGGAGGAAATGGGAAAGAAATACTACCCTCTCATGGGGCCTGGGGGTGGGGATGAGCTCCCCCTCGTCGGGGAGCCGGTGCGCAATGTCGCTCGACAGGTATCCGGCGCTGCGCAGCTTCTAGATGTGCCCCTCCGTAACGGAGGAGGCCATCCACTTGCCTCCCGCTCCGGACATAGTTGGAGAAGGTTGAGGTGAGATGTGCGGACTTGGGCGCTGGAGCTCGAGTTCGCAGAGATGGATAGGCAAAGGAGGAAGAAGGCGTAGGTAAAAGGGTAGATCTTTATCCCCTTATATGGGCGGACGAAACCATGCGTCCCCACCAGCCTAATGAAACTCGCTTATCTCCCAAGCGCCGCAATCAATGGCGCGGTTGGGTTACCCACGTCCGTATTGATGAGAATCCCGGGATAAGGGGAACACAATCTCTGCTTCGACAAGACGTGCCAAGGAAACCGCTTCGCTAGACGCGCGGAGGTGGTATAATAAAAACGATTCGAGTAAAGGCTTGGTTGTGGTGTGACGTCACGCTACAAAATACGTCAGCAGATTGAACTTGTGTAAATATTATTCTCTCTACGGTTGTATGTGGAATTTATTTTGCAGAGCCGGACACTATCCTGGTTTTCACAATCTTCTATAAATTATTCGGAGGAGGAACCCGCCTTGCAACGCCGAAGACACTATGCGCGCCGGACTCGTCGTCATTGAAGCCTGGTTCAGGGGCTACTGAGGGAGTCCTGGACTAGGGGGTGTCCGGATAGCCGAACTATCATCATCGGCCGGACTCCAAGACTATGAAGATACAAGATTGAAGACTTCGTCCCGTGTCCGGATGGGACTTTCCTTGGCGTGGAAGCAAGCTTGGCAATACGGATATGTAGATCTCCTACTATTGTAACCGACTCTGTGTAACCCTAGCCCTCTCCGGTGTCTATATAAACCGTATGGCTTTAGTCCATAGGACGAACAACAATCATACCATAGGCTAGCTTCTAGGGTTTAGCCTCCTTGATCTCGTGGTAGATCTACTCTTGTAATACCCACATCATCAATATCAATCAAGCAGGACATAGGGTTTTACCTCCATCAAGAGGGCCTGAACCTGGGTAAAACATTGTGTCCCTTGTCTCCTCTTACCATCTGCCTAGACGCACAGTTCGGGACCCCCTACCCGAGATCCGCTGGTTTTGACACCGACAGTGGTAATTACTATGATGATGATTAAATAGCTTGTGCTGGCGGATTAGATTCAAGTGGAGGCAACATGTGGTGCACATCGAAAGTACTACTAGTCCAAACTAGATCAAGTTTGGATTAGTAGTATACTTTTGACAAGCACCACATATTGCCTCCACTTGAACCTAATCCACCTTCATTTGACACACTGGACATAATAATGTAAACCTCATAACTGGTATTGTACCAATATTTGTATGATGGATAGAAAACCGCATAAATACACTAAAAATAAAAAAATAAAAATGAATACTAGTAGCGATGGAGAGAAAACGCGCTGCCACTAGTTTCATTAGCACTAGCGTGGGGGTGAACAAACGCTGCAGCTATTTTTCCTAGCAGTAGCGCGCGCCGGCACGCGTTACTGCTAAGCAATAGTTGTAGAGCCTTATTAGTAGCGCGCCTACCCACACTACTAGTGAGCACAAAACCAGCGCTACTGCTAGGGTTTTCCCTAGTAGTGCATAATACATATCGTCATCGAACGTTAAGCGTGCGGACCCTACGGCTTCGAGAACTATGTAGACATGGCTGAGACACATCTCCGATTAATAACCCATAGCGGAACCTGGATGCTCATATTGGCTCCTACATATTCTACGAAGATTTTTATCGGTCAAACCGTATAACAACATACGTTGTCCCCTTTGTCATCGGTATGTTACTTTCCCGAGATTCGATCATCGGTATCATCATACCTAGTTCAATCTCATTACCGGCAAGTCTCTTTACTCGTTCCGTAATGCTTCATCCCACAACTAACTCACTAGTCACATTGCTTGCAAAGTGATGAGCATTACCGAGAGGGCCCAGAGATACCTCTCCGAAACACGGAGTGACAAATCCTAATCTCGATCTATGCCAACCCAACAAACACCTTCGGAGACACCTGTAGAGCATCTTTATAATCACCCATTTACGTTGTGACGTTTGATAGCACACAAAGTGTTCCCCCGGTATCCGAGAGTTGCATAATCTCATAGTCTGAGGAACATGGATAAGTCATGAAGAAAGCAGTAGCAATGAAACTGTAACGATCATAATGCTAAGCTAACGGATGGATCATATCCATCACATCATTCTCCTAATGATGTGATCTCATTCATCAAATGACAACACATGTCTACGGTTAGGAAACTTAACAATCTTTGATTAACAAGCTAGTCAAGTAGAGGCATAGTAGGGACATTATGTTTTGTCTCTGTATTCACACATATACTAAGTTTCCGGTTAATACAATTCTAGCATGAATAATAAACATTTATCATGAAATAAGGAAATAAATAATAACTTCATTATTGCCTCTAGGGCATATTTCCTTCATTTAGGGCCTTGAATATCGAGGCTCACCATCTCGCAAAGCATGTGCTCTCTTTAGGAGTTGGTCGCCATACTTGGTTAAGCCACCCCGGTGATCTTTTGTCCGTCCCTGTAACAGTGGTGACACCTTAATAAAGCTCTTGAGTTTGCCTCAAAAAAGAAAACACATTTTGTGTCAACTGGTGATTAAACATCGGTGGTTAATTTTTATTCAATGTCTGCAATAAAACAGTCTTTTGCCTGCCAATGGTGTCTCTGTTGGGAGCAAACAATATTCTCACTATAGTTTATATAGCATCTTGGAGCTGTTTTTTTTTTAACTTGCCTCCTAGAGCCGTTGGCTGCATATTGTCTGATGCAATGATTTAACCCCTTTGGGGGGATAAAAGCCCTCCTGGAACTGTGGCTTCTTTATACCCTTTTTTATTCCATTAGAAACCATCTTTATGTATGATTCTTACACTTTGCAATAAGGTAGTTGCATGCATTATCCGATCAAGAGCCTGGGGTCTCCTTCCCTTTTAGAAAAAGCTGGCAAAAAACAATTCATGCAATTAATATTACAGCATTTGTACCTATTTGTGATGAATGTCTAGAGAATACACAATATAGGCTGCAGTAATATTTGCACAAATCTAGACATAAATGACCATATGTGAGTAACATTGCACTTGTCCACTTGTCTGTACAACTGATGCACTGATTATGTAGACAATCCTAGCATCACGGTCATCTCCAACACCAATATTGGCATCAGGGATTGGAAGAACCACATTGAGAAGAGCTCAACCTTAAAACCTAGCATCAAAATAGCCACGTGATATAAGTGTTTTCTTACAGCTTCAAGCATTTGTCGGATTCCTTGCCCGTACAATTAGTTACCTTTGGACAGGATGGCAATTGTTGTGGTGTGAAAAGGATCGAAAGAATCAAATGCATGGATTGGTATCCTTGTCGTAAAATTATTTCCAATGGCTTCTAAACCTAGAAACTCATTCATATAAAAACCGATCTCTACTCATTAAATATATGCACTGTCTCCATTTGCGTTGCAGGAATTGGAATCAAGAGTAATCCCTCCATCCATTTATATAGAGCCTAATATGTTTTTCGAGGCTACCTTTGACTATTCATAAGATTAATAGTACATGAGATATATAATGTGAAAATTGTATCATTGTAAGCTTCTTTCACATACGAATTTGACATTATGCTTTGTGTAACTTGCATGTCATATATTATTCCCTAATATGTGATCAAAGTTAGCCTCGAAAAACGCATTAGGCCCTATATATATGGATAGAAGGGGTATTGGAAGGGGACCTAAATTTATATATTGTTGGAGTGAATGTAGGGTTTCAATGCATTTATTAGCTTTTGTGAGTGCAGTCTTCTTTAATTCAAGCACATGTGTGCTAATCTCTTATATTTTGCTTTGATCTAGTACTGTATTCACATTTATACGCAAATTTGCAGAAACAGTGACAAAAAACAATTATCCAAGCTGTCGTGTTGGTGACTCTATATTTGCATAAATTCTCGGCCCCTAAAAAATTATAAAGCAAACGGGTTTTAAAAGCCACGGATATGACCATTATTTTAAAATTTGAATGAAAATTTTGAAACGGTCAATGGCAGTCTCACGCAGCCAATTGAATGGTATATATCCCTACTTAAAGAAGACGTAAAGTTTTATCGGCCTCTTATCCTTTGTTAACTTTATGCATGTTCCCAGGAAATGCTTACCAAATAAGTGTGTACCAATAAAAGTGTATTCCTTTCAAACAATCACATCAATATAGACAGATAAGTCAAGAAATAACCTACTACAATATTTATTCCGGATGTTGTTTCCTCCCTAACACATGCTCTGCTCTGCCTCATGAAATTGAGTTCAGCAACAGTTGGACCTGCAAAATTGTACTGCGCTCACAGTACTCCTGGCATTATCATATTAGGTTAGTTATACTACATCGATCATCATCAAGTTCACCTTTCCTTTTTGCCCAACTGTTGCCACTAACCACATACTACATCCACCATCAACATCATGGGCATGCATACTAACCGTCGACAAAAAGGTAGTGATCTCCAAATGCTCTCCACTCAAATGTCCATCAATCCAGAGTGCAGTATCTTTTGCCCAATCTTCAACTTCATCCCTGGACACACAACCATCCACACGGGTAGGTAGGTGACAGGATAGGGAGGCTTTGGAGTGGTGACTTTTCCAGCGTCCACTCCATCGAGCGTTGATCTATCTATCATCTGCCACGCCCCTAAAATGGTAGCACCAGCCTTAGCTTCGATTGCCCATCCACCCATGGCAGCCACTTTCTGCAACCAAGCTACTAGGTACTACTACAAAGAAACTTCACATCCTACTTAATGCTAGCTCCAATACCGGTAGTGCACAAACAAACATACACAAAGCCATCTCATGTCAAGACGATCGAGATCGATGAAGCATGCCATTCCAAGATGGATCGTGAAATGCCTCAGTTTTTTGGGGGCACCCATGTATGTATGGACGTATGGATGGTGGTGTGGGACTCACATCCCATCACTCATTTGTGATCCATCTCCTCCCTTTCCTTCGTATACCAATTGGAGCGTGTATGGAAGCAGATTTCCTCTGCTCCATTGGTACGGCATGCATGCTAGCGAGTGAGTGCACCTCCCTCACACTCCCCTAGTAGCAGTGTAGTGCATCACAGAGATCAGTAGCCTGCCGCAGGTACAGAGCATTGTCTTGTACGTCCTATGGGTAAAATCCGTTTTGACCAGCGTATGTGTATTGCACTAGTAATTTATCACGCAACTAAAAGTTTCTTTGACGTGAAAGACCTGCATATTTTATCCTCTTTTTCGCTTTGCAATGTTTTCACGACAAAAAAGAAACAGATTTAGAGTCTCTCTCTCTCTCTCT
>NC_041386.1:693956822-693982518 GCF_002162155.2 Triticum dicoccoides
ACAGCAGCCACATAGGATTTCGACACCCCCGGCCCACAGAATCCTCCTCTTGGTCTTATTTTATTTCAATCCGCCCCTTCTTCGCCTTACTTTGGATTCTAAACCTCCACCTCCTACGCTGCCGCCGTACCTCTCCGGCCACCACACAAGCATTGCCGGACCTTCACAACCAGCACCGACGCGCCCACTCGTCTTTTACAACGGCGTCGTCCACCCAGGACCCGTCCGTAGCCAGGTACACTCCTCCCCTGTCGGCGACGTCCATGGCAGACACCACGCCTGGCAGGTGTTCGGTCAAGCCATTAAGCTAATTTTGGAATGTCATGTCATTCTTTAGAGTACAAAGGATGGCGGGGTACTCGAGCATGGAAGCTGAGTTTGTTGTGCGATGCGTGGTTGGCCGTATCGATTGATTTTGTAGGCATGCACAATAAGGGGCTCTTCTGGTAGCGTGTGCATGACTCGTTTCACGCCGAAAGCACATTTGCGCCTTATGACTTGCACATCATCCAACAACGGAATATGAGGTCATTATCATATCAATGATACGTCGTCCAGACCACCGTCACCAAAATTCTGTGACACGGTTAATCGGCTGGAGGCAAGGTGGCCCTTGCACGCAGCGTTGTAGGAGATCATAATTTTTGCTTAGCTCAACTTGTCAATTGAATCATTCATTCACTCAATGTTGCTCTACACATTGTGTAGTTCGTAAGCGCTGCCGTGATGTACCACACGATGGGGAGACGGCCATTTAGGTACATACATTATTGGATCAAGCTTAAGGGGCAGTATGTGTGGGATGACATGATCTGTTTATGAAAAACTTGTTGATCACCTGCTTATCTCGTTGAATTTGAACTATTGTTGTAGTAAACTTATTTGCATGTTATGTATGGATGATTTGTGCTATTTTATATCCGGAATTTGGTAAATTCTGTCGGATTTGCATGAATTTCGGCCGGTCTGTTCAAATGTGGTTTAAGTTTTATGCGGGTTGGGTTGGATGGCCGGCTCTCACATCTATGGTGCGGGACCAAATTTACGGGTTAGGGATGGAGATGCCCTTATCTCTTCCTGATCAAAACTACCAAACCCTTCTCATCTTATCTCCCCCTGCCCCGGGCCATCAACATGCATGCAAATGATGCATTGCAAGCTCTGCCTTCACTCACATGGCCTGTGCCAACAATAATATGTCCACGGGGTACCCTACTAGCTCTTTGCTGCGCCCTCCTTCAATCTTGCTTCTCCCTCTCTTTTTTTGGCCTCCCCCATTTTGCAAACCCACCCCTAAACATCTGAATTCCGAACTATGACAACGCACTGTACAGTTAGTGACTTTCTACACGCTGCATCCTTCTTTTCTTTGGCTAGACATGGAGCAGGAGTAGGTTTGCATTGTGTGCATGACTAGCTAGATCGATGGAGATGGGCAGGGCATTGGTGGTGCACGGCATGTGGTCCACCGTGTGGCTCATTCACTCTCTTTGTTGTAGAGGTGCTTCTTAGTTATACGGATAATGGCAAGCATGGATGGGAGATCCTCACACACAAGTTGCAAGGTTTAGGCCACGTGTATATATGCCCTATATATGATGGTTTGTTTCGTTGATCCCTACCTAGTTATGTAAATAATTGCTCCATGCACGAACGGCAGTTCTTACATTTCCATGTAAAAATTTTACTTTTTTGTTATGCAGGAGACACACAGCTTCTTCTTTTTTTTGCGGAAAAGGAGACACACAGCTTCAGTGTGCACTGAATTGCACCCCAAGGTTAACCTTCTTTTCTAAATAAAAAGGACACCCAGCTTGAAATGTCTCTTTCCCTATAGAAACTCAACAACAAAACGATTCTCTCAGGATCTCACATACACAGTGACACATGTGCCGCATGAGACTGAGAGAAACAAACTTTTCGGATGATATATATGCATGGCGGCAATATGTTTCACATTTCACTCATATCTAGTTAGCCACGGGGGAGTAAGAACGAGCGACCTTACCCGTCACGGATTCAGTGATGGGTTCCATCGATGTATTCGCCCATCCTCCCCATGCATGGTCTACATAAACACATATACATGCCATAAATAATACATGCTGAGCTGGTGCATTATCCAGTGTGCACTGAGATGCAGCAACCTCCATGAGGTCCGTCCATCCATCCAAATGGAAGGAACCGATAAAACATAAATTCAATTCACATCGTTTTTTTTTTGTGTGTGTAGAGAGAGAGGGAGAGAGAGAGAGGGTGACAAAGATTTCGTGAGTTATGATTGCCGGATGGGACATGTGATCTTGCATGGATAAGGAGCCTGCGCGCACCTGCACGGCAACCTCTGACGTACTCATTGCGCCCCAAATTTGCAGCTCGCACCAGGTTTCAGAACACGCACAGCTATCTTTTTCTTTCTTTTGCGACAACAGGCACAGCTATCCACACGAGAAAAGAAGTGAAAACCTCACCCCGTGTTGGGACAAGTTAGGCTAAAAAAAACTGATCATGCATTGGGATTAGCTAACAGATCGAGTAATTTTAACATGGTTTTGCCAAACAAATTTGGAAGACCGATTGATGCAGTTAACCAAGCATTGTTTCGGAGCAGAGAGTTGGCGCTGTCACAGAAATTAACCGCCATTACATCAGACCCTGAACAGAAGATACGAGTTTTTTGCTGCTTGCTTGCTAGCTAGCTGCCGCTGGTCCCCTACTAACACCATCCACACACAGACATCTCTTTCACCTTTTATCTTGAGTGATCCATCTCACGCAGTACAATGCTGCTGTGATCTGGTTGATCTCCATGGCGATGTGCTCCCTTGGGACAGAGTGGGAAAAAAGAAGAAGGCACAGTGGGGCTTTTGACTTTGTCCAGAACTAGGCACGCAGGCATCTCTCAGATGCAGAGGCCGGGGGTCATCCTCCTTTTCTAAAAAAAAAAGGCACGCAGGCATTGTCCCATGTGGCCGTGGGCTGCATGCATGTGAGCGGGTTTCAGCTAGCCAGCCATTGTGACCTGCATGGAGCTTGCTGCCATTGCCATTTGCTCGCTAGCTGCTCCTGCGTGGCTGTCCGTCACGTCACGGCACGGCGCCCCACCTTTGGGCTTTGGCATGATGAATCTCGTTTAGCATCTCATTAATGAAGGCAATATATGTTTGAGATGAAAGATGCATCTTTTAAATATATAGAGAGAAAGTGACAAAGGAGAGGGGAGAGAAGAGTCTATATTTGTTCGTTAATTTGCGGTGTGCATATATCTGCATGCACAAACTGTGAACCTCCTGCCGGGTGAAATAAAATTCTAGCGAAACCAGTTTCAACCAGGGTCCTGCATGCATGCCATGTGTGCATGTATGTATTTTGCATACTAGTACTCTACTGAATTTTACTGTTTTCATGGGCCACCCGTAGTATAGGAGCAGAAATTTATTGGACTCAGCCTATTTTATTCTTTCATCCAACGGTCCATCCACCCATATTCTAAAATTTGTAATACCTTTAACTTTTGAACCAGTTATCCAATTTAGATTTCGTTTGCAGATTCATGTTTATGACATTTAAATCTTTAAATCAAGATTGAACTTGGACATGTTCAGAACAAGTTCAAATTCAAATTTTATACCTTAATAAACTTATACGGAATGTGAGATGATACGACGATGAAACCGAAGTGAACCAATAATGTAAACATGCAAAAGGGAATGTAATAAATCATAATGAAACTTATATCAAATCCAAGATGAAACATCGATGAATTGTGGAGTGAAACAATAACAAAACACGCAAAGGATAACTTATGCATAAATAATGAAAACATATAAAATTGCGATATGGACATGATATCGTAAAGAAAATGTGTGAAGAGAACACTTTAATTGCCTGCCCAATCATGAAAGATAATTTAACTAAATGATATATTTGAAAGCTCCCAAAATAAAAATGAAACCTGAATGAAATAGTACTGAAATCCGGAATAAAAAAAATAGTGAAACCACGTAAAGGGAAAAAATAATGAAAATGTAAAAATACGATGAGACACACATGTTATAGTTTCATATAAGTTTCAATATGGTTGCATAATTTAAATTCAATTTATTCAAATGTGTTCAAAATTTATTTGATTTTGAAGATTTAAATATTGTGAATACTAATATACAAACGGTTTGTCAAAGATATTTGGTTCAAAAGATATAATTGGTACAAACTATATAATAAAACTGAAAAACGTGGGTGAGTGAGATGTAACTCTGCTGTGGGTTGGTTCAAAAGATGTCATACTCACCTGCAAAAAAAATGACATACTACTACCTTTTGAATACAAGCTCGTCCACTGGTCACTTTGCTATGGGCCCTCCTCCCTACATGTCTCACACATCAAGGAAGGAAGGTACTATAATGTGCATATGTCACACATGCATAATTTAGCAATCAATACTTAGTATCTACTGCGTTTCGGATGGACCTGGAACCAGTTTCTACTGCGTTTGATTTACTACCTTGTGTGAGAGTGTGCTCCCCTCCCTCTCTCTCTTTCTATAATTTACTTTATTTACTGATAGGCTTTGTATGCAAGGCAGGCTATAGCTGGCAGCAAGGCTGCAAAGCATCAGCATAAACCTGATCGAGCTCGGCTGATTTAACATGACATGTGCATGTATGTCTGCATGTTGCCTTGTTTGTCTCTTTTCTCAGCGAAGGCTGCATGCTGCCTTGTTTGTCTCCCGTCGGGGCTGCACCTCACTGTCATTGGACAAAGTTTTGGTGCGTCTGCTTAGGGCATGTACAATGATGGCATATGGATACATATGTCTCATGATAAAAAGTAATTTGAAGCATCTACATTTATTTTTTCTTCTCAATGCAAGCTATCATTAGTGGGTAACATTAAAAAATAAAAAATAAAAACTCTAGTACACATGCATCTCTACTTTCCACTCCATCTTTTCAGCTTTTGTCATCAGACCACACTTTTTCTCTTCAAGCACCCGCCTCCTGGAGAGGATTCCGCTTCCCTATCTGAACCTACTTTACGTCATATCCGATCTTACATGGCATGCGAGGCATCACCTTGAGGCTATGCATTGTACATGCCCTTAGCGCTGAGGGATGCCTAAATCTTTGCAGATACGGATTTTTCCTCTCTCAGTGATTAAAACTTTTATGTCAAATTATGCATCCGTCCAGTGATTAAACGGTTCTTCTGCCTGCCAACAACTCGTTTCAGTGCTTGTAGTCGTCGCTGGGTGGTCTACGGATCTGAATGTAATTTTTATTATTACTGGTATTCGTTGTACTGCAATTATTGAAGATGAATAAATTGAAAATTTTCTTGCAAAAAAAAACGCATGCCTATGTTAATGTTACGACAAAAACAATTCCCTATTGTGACCCATGTGCCCTTTCGGAGCAATGACACCTTTATGTTCTTTTTAAATTTGTGTTTAGCTGGTTTATGTAAAAATGCAAAACCTACAAGTGGTACTCCCTTCGTAAAGAAATATAAAAGCGTTAGTGATCTATAGACGCTCTTATATTTCTTTACAGAAGTAGTAATTGTCTAAGAAAAAAAGTACAATATAGGCTGCGAGAAGATATACATAACTTGATGAATTGGATGACTATATGCGAGTAATATTGCTATGCATTTCTTGTTTGTGCAAGTGTATTACCACCTCCGGTTACATAGAGAATCCTAGCCTCGCAGCTATCTCCAACTCAACAGGAATTGCAAAAATCTAGAGCATCGTCTCACAACCTAGCAGCAAAATAGCCACGAGGGGATACTTACAACTTCAAGCATATGGACACCTTGTCTGTGCATTGAGTCTACTTCAGGCCGATTCACGTCAAATGGATCAGAAATATGGGCATGGTGCCCATTAAAGTCATGTGGAATAGGCCGAAGGGGTCATATTGCTCACATGGACAAGCTTGAAAAGCCATAAAATAATTTTCGATGCCTTCCAAGCCTAGACAACTCATTCTAATGACCCGAATTCTAGTCCTCAAGCATATGTACGATCTCTATCAATCAAAGTTGTCGGAACTAGAACGAGGAGTATTGGAAGGGACCTATATTTATATATCTTGGGCATTGTTGGAGTGTGTTTAAATGCATTTAGTAGGTTATGTGAGTGCAGGCTTCTTCAATTCTAGCACATTGTGGCAATATCTTCTATTATGTTTTGATTTTCTATGTTGATATTAATGTTCGAACCATAGCATTGTCATGTCATAAGCTCATGTGCTTTGATATGGTTGCATGCATCTCAACCATGCATATTTCATCTTATGGGCACATTGTTTCTAGTCATTTTTATTACCTAATCCCGCCACTTGTTCATTGTGTCAATCATGTTGTCCTGAGTTGGTGGGAGGTTCTATTGTTAGTATATTTTGGTGTATGGCTCATCGGCCCTGTGGTCGCCGACACTACTTCAACCTCCTTGTGATCGGGCCTCAAGTTCCCTGACTTGGCTTCCTACCATCTCCTTGGATACTGAGATATAGAATACTAGTGTGTATTCGAGAATAATTATATTTTGTCTCGATATCCATTGTTCCGGCTTTTCTATGGCGAATTAACATTCGAAAAAAAAGTCTGGCGGTACAAAACAAGGCTAGTTGTTTGACACTCGATTATTTTCCCAATTATTCAATTCTCAAATCCAATGGTCTAGATCTCATGACATATTAGTATTCAGCATCCTTGCCAATCCCGAGCCATTCACTCGCTTCCTCACCTTCCATACTTTCGGTAATGCTGTTATCACCATTGTATATATTATGTGGACGCCACTTGGTCAAATCTTCCACATAAAGCCTCCGACACCAGTAAAACCTCATCCACCATATCCTTGAACTACTTGCCTCTGCCTCGCACATACCACGGCGCCACCAATTCATCTTTTAAGAAGATAATTATAAGGTTTCTGCTATGTATATTAATTATTTTGTGTGTTGGAGGGAAATAAATAATCCCATTAGGGGGGCCCCACTAGTCCTACTTGGTTTGTCAACAAAAATACAAGACACTCAACAAGCACCAAGGCGGTCAACAAAATTCCAACCTAGTCAAGGAGGAGAAAGACCGATCAACGAAAGTCTAAGCAAATAGCCATGGTCAACAAATCAAAATCAAAATAAAAGGACAAAGTCAACAACGAAGGCAAGAATCCCAAGTCTACATGAGGCCCAACCAACCATAGGCCATTCATGCTTGGATGAAGGGCAGTCGAGCACCATGGACAATAGACACCCTAATCTTGACACATCGACCTAGGTTACATACTTCATCTCCTGCCCACTAGCAGCATGGGTAGCCTTGGTCATTTTACAAGGCATCCTCACCTGTATAAGCCACCTATGGGAATGTGCAATCATTCCATCTTCACTTGAATAAACTTTTTTTTTGCGGTGATGGGGAGGGGAGCTCTTCGACCTATTTTAGCTCTCCAGTCGCTCTAGGATCAAGTCCGGGGAGTCACGCACAACTCGGATCAACCTCGGCCAAGAGTTCAACAGAGAGTCACGCAAGAGTTAGAGCCTTGTGATCACACAACCCCACTTGAGGCCCTCCTAACAAAGCACTACGTCACACTCCAATGAGGCGGTTGAACCTAATAAAAACGGTGTTACATCACTCTTGTCATGTGTACATCGACCTTTGCTATAAGTCCATTGTATGCGCCCTTGCTAACACTAACTTACTTACATCGTGATACTAAGGATACACCTAGTCGAAAGTTGTTTCCCCGACAACAACAGTGTTATGACATATTACGAAAGAAAAGGGGAAAATACAAATGGTTACAACCAAATTAGGCTATAGATCCATGATTCAAAGTAAACAATCATAAGCTCTTCCTTAAACCTTCTCTTGTATCCAAAAATAGAATTCAAAATTATTCCTTAAAACAATTAATCACTTGCGATTGTTCCAATACAATAATTTCCACAAAGCTCCTCCATCATAACCCGATATCCCACGAGTGTTGGGGACCAATTATAGATCTTTTCAATAAAAATGATGTAGAAACTCTAATGAATGCCTCTGGCGTGTACGAGGATGTGCAATGATCTAGTGTAGCATATTTGAAACAATAATGAACAGTAGCGTTGCCACACTAATATCATGTCAGCTCTATATGATCATGCAAAGCAATATCACAATAAAAAATAACATCTATATATGAGCGTGGAGTACAATAAAGGTTTTGAATCCTGATGTCTCATCTTCATGGTTGCACCTGGACTTCTCTGGCTCTTCGTCGTCGTTGTCATCATCGTTGTTGTCATTGTCATCGAGGTTCATGACAACCGGAGTCACCGCGACCGGTATTACTCCCGATGCTTGGCAGTCGGTGGTGAGGTGCTCTGCCACCACGTGCGGATCGGTGTGAAGGTTGGCAAGGGCCGCAACGTCAGCATGCTCCACTGCAAGCTGTGCCTCGACGGCGAGGTGCTCCTCCACCTCCCATGGTTGGAGGGGCACCACGACACCACCGTCGTGCACGATTACACCGGCGTGGGGCTGCTCCCCATCTACCTCCTCCCCCTATGAGGAGCTCCAATTGAAAGCCTCCTCCTCGTATTCGTCGCCCGATCTCTGGGAATCATCCGACAAGACGATGGTCGGGACATGTTGGAAGGAGTAGGCGAAATGGTGGGTCAAGAGCAGCCTCACCATGGCGAATTCCGACCAGATATCAACGTGATTTGGAAGAAATGGGTGGTGGTGAGAAAGAACTCGGGTTTGTGTAGGGTGCCGGTGGGAATTTATAGCGGACGAGAGGTGAATCGTCCCTACGGCCGGTGAGCCAAGGGAGAGGAGCCGAAGTGGTGATCAAAGGAAATTGAAGTCCGAAGCAGTATGTAAAGAATAAACATCATAGACCGGCAACTAAAAACCAGTGGTGATTAAAAATATCAGAGACAAGACACTACTTAAAGAGCAGTCGGCACTAAGTTAGAGTCATAGATAACCTGTGAATCAGTTTTCTCTTACCGGCCATTTTGTGGCCAGTCAGTGATGACCGACTAGGATAACCCCTCGACGGTCATCACTGACGATTAACCTCATCACTGACACATGGTTAGAGACCGGTCAGTGATGAGGGGTTAGTAGTGCTCGGATCTGTAGTAGTGTAAGCGTGTCTTCAACATCATCATCTCTCATCGCCATCTGACGGGAAGTATAAGGGAGAAGGGAGAGTGCAATTTTTCTAATTAAGAAAACCCCAAAAATTACTGAAGAGAGAAAAGGAGCCAACTAAGATTGAATCATCGTGTCAGGCCTCATATGAAACCTTTGGCTGGTCACTTATTTCTCGGGGAACACAGGTGGCACGTCACCGTTGGTGCTCCCAACGTACACATAACTCGGATCCTGTCTCATCATCAGCAATTCAACAGGACGTGCGTCGTACGTGGCTGATCGATCAACCCACGGATTAATGCGCATGTACGTACGTCGTCCTCGCAGAAAAAAGCAAACACAACTCCTATGTGTGTGTGCATGATGCAGAGCCAGCCGTCGATCGATATCGACGATCATGGAGCAAGTGTGAACCATGCACGCAGCATGCATGCAGCAGCGACTTGAATGGCCGCCTGCCAGCAGAGCGTCCTGATAATACTACATACATATGCAGAGTGTTGCAGGCAGCGGAGAGAGTACGTCGTACGTACGTCGATATGCGTAATTGCATCGCACACTTTGCATGCAGGGAGCAGTAGATGCTACGTACGTCGCAGAGGAGGAGGAAGAGGGGGTCAGAGCTCCTGTGTGCAGGCTATGTTTGTGTAAATGGCTTTAAATTGGTATTTGGTGTATGGACTGGACCGGACCGTACGTGTATATTTCTGCAGCACTGCGCCTGCATGTGTCGCGTACGTACAGGTGCATTGCATGGATCGATCGGGTAAAGCCCGCCGCAGAGTTTGAATTTTGGAGGGAGATCGACCGAAGTTTTTATGCGCGTTTCTGAAAAATAAAGGGGCATGCGTGTAGAGCTAGAGGAATATTTTGTAGCGCCTCTGGTGTTCCACCTCCACGTACGATCGATCTACTCCCACCGTCTCGTGTCAAAAAAACATCTTACATTATCAAATGGAGGGAGTACTCCCTCCGTCCCATAATAAAACGTCTTACATTATGCGACGGAGGGAGTAACTCTTTACGAAGTCTTCTTGTTTGATTGTTCTTGTCGGCGCATGTGCATTCGGAGCCATTTTGATCCTCTAAAGTTACTCGTCTTCAGTTTGTCACTCTGAGACACAATGAGGACTCTGTGTGTGTGTGTGTCTGTCTTCTCTCTCTTCTCCTTTCATTCATCACTAAATGATCTAACAAACTAGTGATTTGATTACTAAATATTGAGTCATTAATTTGACTAAATTCACCTTTTTTTTTCTATGAATTCAAGGTTGAGCTGTGTTGCTTATCGTCGTCATGGAGGAACCCGCATCACGTTTGGCATGGAGAACCATTCGGAAACCCGATATCTTTTTCCGGAGCAGTTTCATTTCCCGTAGCCTCGCCCCTCTCTTCTGTATAATTTTCTAGGGTTCAATTGGTCTTCCCTGGGTATCTTTTCCCAGGGTTTGTTGCCTCCCTCCCTCCGATGTAATTTCTGAGGGTTCATTCGGTCAAGAGCAAACTTTGCCTGATAATTACTTTTATTATGCGACACAAAATCGGTAACATCGTATTCATGTTCAAATGTTTGCATTCAACATAAATATGATGCACCCCTAAAGTGAAGTTCTTCATCTGGTTAGCCATCCAAGATAGAATTTGGACTGTCGGTAGATTAGCAAAGAGCATATGGCCGAATTGTGGCCTTTGCCCCCCTTGCCAAAGAGAGCAAGAGCCGCACCTTTTCGTCAAGTGTCGGTTCACCCTCCGCCTTTGGAACTTGGAAATTGAGTGGCTCCACCTTGGGACCATTGATACTTTGACATGGCACCTGCCCTTCCATTAAGGAGTGATGGATCAACCTTTCTAGCAAGAGTACTGTCGGTGTCAAAACCGGCGGATCTCGGGTAGGGGGTCCCGAACTGTGTGTCTAAGGTCGATGATAACAGGAGACGGGGGACACGATGTTTACCCAGGTTCGGGCCCTCTCTATGGAGGTAATAGCCTACTTCCTGCTTGATTGTCTTGATAAATATGAGTATTACAAGAGTTGATCTACCACGAGATCGTAATGGCTAAAACCCTAGAAGTCTAGCCTATATGATTATGATTGTGTATCTGCCTCTACGGACTAAGCCCTTCGGTTTATATAGACACCGGAGGGGACTAGGGTTGTACAAAGCCGGTAACAGAGAAAGGAATCTTCATATCCGGTCGCCAAGCTTACCTTCCACGCCAAGGAGAGTCCCATCCGGACACGGGACTAAGTCTTCTATCTTGTATCTTCATAGTCCATGAGTCCGGCCGACATCAATAGTCCGGACGCCCGAGGACCCCTTAATCCAGGACTCCCTCAGTAGCCCCTGAACCAGACTTCAATGACGAGGTGTCCATCACGTAGATTGTCTTCGGCATTATAAAGGTGGGTTCCTCTTCCGAATACTCCAAAATAATCTTCGAACACAAGAACCGTGTCCGGCTCTGCAAAACAAATTCCACACACAACCGTAGAGAGTATAATATTTCACGAGTCCAATCCGCTGACAACTTTTTGGTAGTGTGACATCATGTCACTGCCCGGCCATTATTCGAACCGTTTTTTACCCTGCCACTCCATATTTCGAGATGCGGTTTCATTGGCACGTCTTGTCAAAGCAGAGATTGTGTCCCCTTATTACGGGATTCTCATCAATACAGGCGTGGGTAACCCAACCATGCCGCCTGCACGACCCTTGGGGAATAGGCGAGTTTTAAGGTGAGTGGGGAGGCGTTCGGTATCCACTGTCTTTATAAAGAGATAAGGATTTACCCCTTTCACACACGCCTTCTCTCTCTCTCTCTCTCTCTCTCTCTCTCTCTCTCTCTCTGCCTCTCCCATTCTCAAGCTCCAGCGTCCAAGTTCTCATCCTTTCCGCCCCAAGAAAGCACTCTAGCCATGTCCGGATCCGGAGCACAGGGCAAGTGGATGGCCTCCACCATCAAGGAGAAGGATATTACCAAGCTCCGGGAGGCTGGGTATCTGGACAAGGAAATTGCCCACCGGCTTCTGGCCAAGGGACATATCGTCCCTACCCCGTAGCCCCATGAGAGGGTGGTGTTCATCCCCCACTTCGTCCGTGGGCTGGGATTTCCTCTCCACCCGTTCGTCCGCGGACTCATGTTCTACTACGGGCTAGATTTCCATGATCTAGCCCCAAATTATTTCCTCAACATCTCGGCATTTATTGTCGTTTGCGAGGCTTTCCTTTGCATCCCACCCCACTTCGGACCGTGACTGGAGATCTTCAGTGTGAAGCCGAAGGTGGTGAGTGGCCAAAACGCAGAGTGCAGAGGCACCATGGTGAGCAAGATGCCCAACGTCACATGGCCCGAAGGCTCCTTTATGGAGACTGTTAAAGGGTGGCAGAAATCATGGTTCTACATCACAGAGCCACGCGGCACCACCTGGGCCGCGGCTCCTGCATTCCGGTTCGGACACGCGATGCGTCTTACCTCCTGGCCAGAGAAGGGCCTGGACTGGTCTTCGACGGACGAGCTAACGGTGCTTCAAACGCGCATCAAGAGCATGACGGTGAAGAACATCAAGCTTGTCCATGTGATCTAGGTGATGCTTATTCGCCGGATCCTCCCGTGCCAAAGCTGGACATGCCATCTGTGGGAGAACGATCCGGCCAAGCACCAGACTTTGCTGCAGTTCTTTGGCTCTACGCACGAAGACATCTGGAAGGTGCTATTCAAGTCCAGTGAGACATTGCCGGACACCGCCGAGGACCGTGGGCACGACTTGGCCCATCCTACTAGTCCGGTAAGTTTTTTCATGTTTGCAAGGTGTATCCTTTACTTGCATACTTGAGGAAGACACCTAAGCCTCCCTATTGATTTTCTCAGGGCTGGACAAAGAAGGCGGAGCGGATTCACTGTCCGGCTTTGCTGCCCGAAGACCCAGAAATCCCGCTTCTAACGAAGATGCTGGTTCCGGCCAAGAAGAAGGCCAAGGGGACCAGGGGTGGTCTCTGTCGCAAGGGCACTTCGGACGTGACGTCCAAAGACGGCGAGACTCATTCCTCCGCCGCCGAGGACGACGAGGAAGAGGAGGAAGAAGAAGAAAGCCATTCCCCATGAAGGAGGGAGGAAGAAAAGGACGACCTCCACGCACCTGGAGGAGGAAGCGTCCAAGAAGGGGAAAGCTTCCCTCCCAGATGACTCCATCGCGGCTACCGACAACAGCTCGGAATGGCCTCCCAGGGTCAAGCCCCTAGCCAAATCGTGAGTACTCCAAAACCCGGAAACATTTATATATCCGGCCTCACTACTTTATAGTATTAACGTGTTGAATCATGTATTTGCAGTCCGGCTCGATCCAACCTCGAGCAATCCTCATCTTCGAGGGATTCGCTGGACCCCAAAGCGATGGACAGCGGGACCCTTCCGGCGGACTCCTCTCCCAAGGCCATGGATAACACCCGAGGTGTTGTCTTGAAGGATCTCATGCCAGGGAGAGACTCAGGAGGCCGTCAGGGCGGCGCCAGAGGGTGAAACCTTGGCGGCCCGGCATAGGGGACCAGACCCCCATGGACACTGACGATGGGGGCCATATCGAATTAGGCCCCCAGCCGAATACAATTCCGGAGACCCATACGGCTCCGAAATCAGGCAAGCAACCTCTTTTAAGAGAAGGAGGTGTGCCTATTCCACCGGTGACCTCTGTCCATCCAGAGGCATCAGATACTTTGCTCGAAGCGTTGCAAGGCGCTTCCATTGTCGAAGAACACTGTACCCTTATGGGTACGATGGTTGAGAGGATCTAGTCCACGAAAAATGAACTGACCAAAGCCTGCACAAGCCTTCTAACTAGCTTTGAGGTAAGCAACGCAATTATATAAAAAGAATGTCATAGTATAGACAGTAGCCCCTGAGACACTGTCCAGTGTTTGAAAAGAAAATCCGGACAGAGGATCAAACAAGTTTCGCAGGATACTAACCAGAAATTTCTATGTGAATAAGCAGGCGTCATTACTGGCTGCGACCTCTCATGCTGCTGAGGTCTCTAGACTGAAGCAGAGTCTGGAGCGAACCAAGGAAGAGCTCAGCCGCATGAAGAAACAACTGGAGGGTAACCAAGGTATGTAATAACCTTGTCTATATTCAGGAAGGATGAATGATTTATTCTGAATAAAGTGCCATGATATTGATTAGGAGCGGCGACCGAGGTTGAGACCCTCAAGAAGGCGCTGGCCGAGGCCGAGGAGAGAGCAGCCAAGGAACAAGCCACCCGTGAGAAGCATGAGGTCAGGGTCAATGAGGTTTAGCAGGAGCTCCAGGATGCCATGAACAAATGTGAGTCCTTGGAGCGCAATATTGCGGATCAAGAGTCTGAACTTACCAAGGTACGCCAAAGCGCACACGATGCCCGGGTTGAAGCCCAAGGCACCCTCCAGGAAATCCAGGAGGCCAGAAAAACCGCGCCTGGTAAGGCCTTTATTATGTAGAGCAAATATGTGAAGAAAAGGTTCCTCTTGCTGACCCGGATTTGGAGTTCTCCAGGGGTGTTTGCGGATCTGTCGCGCAGCATTTCATACGCCGCGGAGTTCTTCCAACACGAAGAGGGGAGCTCTACGGAGAAGCTGTTTTGGTCACAATACCTTGCGCCAGAACATCCGGTGCTCTTTAGCGATCAGCTAAAACAGCTGGTCAAACTGCATAGGGCAGCCGAACTAGCCATGAAGGATTTGATAATCTGGCTATGGCCTACCGAAGCCATACCCAGCAGCTACTTCGGGCTCGTGAAGCGGATGGTCAATGCCTGCCCTCGGTTTGATGCTATCAAGCGGTCGGTCTGCATCGAAGGTGCGTGAATGGCCTTCGCCCGAGTCAAGATGCATTGGGTGAAGGTGGACGCCGTGAAGCTTGTAACCGAGGAACCGCCCACGGGCAAGGAGCACCGCACCCCTGAGCTGTATTTTGAGAATGTCTTGGAGGGGTCCCGCATTGTGGCGGAGCAATGTGCTAAGGATGTTAGTTTTCCATGAATACATTCATGTTATCATGTCATGTACTATGAAACAAGATCGTTATGTAATATAATGCTTGTTATTTAAAATTTTACCTTCTGTGCAGCCGTTTTATTAAATCTGAGAGTTGGCCAGTCGTCGGCTTCAGCCCCCACGTAGGTAGTATGGGGGTGTTCGGGATAAATCTAAACACTCTTTACTCCAGAGTTTGGTCCTTAAAGGAGGTGTTTAGCGCAACGAACCAGGCAATCGGACTATATGGCTTTATCACCCTCACTTAGCCATAGGAGTTTGACAATAGAAATTTAGGCGCAACCCCTAGTGTTCGTAAGTCCGAACTTGGGGCGATGTAAACACCTAATCGGATAAAAACCGATTCATCGCACAATGCGGAAAAAATTGCTAAAGATGTGTAACCTCTCGAACAGCTGACCGGCTTGCGCCGCATTATGACAGACAGTTTTCGGCTTTCTTTACTAAGGTGCTCATCCGGAAGAACCAGGACACAATTGCAGTAGTTCTCCCTTTATTACCCTAGCCGATATAGCGGAATGTAAGGTAGTAAGCACAGGAGCCGGGCAACCCAACTATTGACCAAAGACATGATTCGGAGCCGATGCATATAATGCTATAAGTTCGGGGTGTCGAACTATACTGTAAAAGTGTTTGGACTTTGTTGCCGTATTATGGGGCATAATGAAGCCCCTGGCGAATTAAGGCGTACCAGAGTGTACGGGTGCAATTGATAAGAATATCAAGAAAAGGAAAATCCAAGTAATAAGGTGATGCCGCAAAAATTGAGCCGCAAACTATTTTCCATTGTAATTTGATTAATACGTCAAAGCGTATTTATACAATTAGTGCGATGAGCAATAGGGCTATTTAACATGCCACGACCAATGGAGAGCTGTGTGCGGGTCCTTTAAAATAGACATAACCATCGTTAAAAGAGACCACCTGGAAATTCCCTTATACGTAAAAGCTTCTTGTCGTCTTGGTGTATCCGTCCCTTAATAGGTCCGATAATTAGGTCAACAGTAAAAGGCCTGGGTAGAAAAGAAATCTGAAAAAAGGAGTAAAAGTATGGGGGTCCGGGAGCGGTTGAGCCGTATTATAGACCATGGTCTAGTTGTGCCTCTGTCTATGCCCATGGTATTTCGAGTGTGTAGTTATGTACGCGCGGTACGAATGCCACCGTTTGGTTGGGACTGGGACGGAGGCCGAATTGCTAGTCAGGCTCTTGACGAACTGGATTGTCCTGCTGCAGAGTAGTTCGGACTCGTTTGACAGTGTTCGGGAGCTTGGCTGCCGAATTAAGGTTTTGCCTGAAAAGGCCGCTCTGTGCTTCTGCTGCGAGGGCAGCGGTGTGCTCCTCGGTACGGAGGGAGCGTTCCGTGTTTCCATTGACTGTTATAACACCGCGTTGTCCGGGCATCTTGAGCTTGAGATAAGCATAGTGTGGCACCGCATTGAATCGAGCGAATGCAGTTCGTCCGAGCAGTGCGTGATACCCACTGCGGAAAGGGACGATATCGAAGATTAACTCTTTGCTTCGGAAATTGTCCGGGGATCTAAAGACCACCTCCAGTGTGATTGAGCCCGTACAGCGGGCCTCTACACCTGGTATGAAACCTTTAAAGGTGGTTTTTGTGGGCTTGATCCTTGAGGGATCAATACTCATTTTGCGCACTGTATCCTGATAGAGCAGGTTCAGGCTGCTGCTACCGTCCATGAGGACTCGCGTAAGATGGAATCCATCAATGATTGGGTCAAGGACCAGTCCGGCTGAACTGCCATGACGGATACTAGTCGGATGGTCCCTGCGATCGAAAGTGATTGGACAGGACGACCATGGGTTGAATTTTGGGGCGACTGGCTCCATCGCGTAGACATCCTTGAGCGCACGCTTGCACTCCCTTTTGGGGATATGGGTGGCATATATCATGTTCACCGTTTTAACTTGGGGTGGAAACTTCTTCTGTCCCCCTGTGTTTGGTGGCTCTTCTGTCCCCCTGTGTTTGGTGGCCGGGGCTCCTTGTCATCGTCCTCGCTTCGCGACCCCTTCTCCTTGTTTTCGGCATTTAACTTGCCAGCCTGTTTAAAACCCCAACAATCTCTGTTGGTATGATTGGCTGGTTTATCAGGGGTGTCGTGGATTTGACATGGACGATCGAGTATGCGGTCCAAGTTGGACGGGCCCGAATTGTTTCTTTTATATGGCTTCTTCCGCTGACCGGACTTAGAGCCGCTGAATCCGGCATTGACCGTCGTGTCCTCGGTGTTGTCACCGTTGTTTTGACGCTTGTGTCTGTTGCGTCGGGGCTTGTCGTTGCTATTTCTGGCTTCAGAAGTGCCAGGTTCGCTTGCATGATTATTGCTACGGGCTAGCCAGCTATCCTCGCCCGCACAAAAGCGGGTCATGAGTGTCGCGAGGGCTGCCATGGACTTCGGCTTTTCTTGGCCGAGGTGTCGGGCGAGCCATTCGTCACGGATGCTATGCTTAAAGGCCGCTAGGGCTTCGGCATCCGGACAGCCGATGATGTGTTTTTTTTAGTTAAGAACCTAGTCCAGAATTTCCTGGTTGACTCTCCGGGCAGTTGAACTATGTGACTTAAGTTGTCGGCATCCGGAGGTCGGACATATGTGCCCTGAAAGTTGTCCAGGAAGGCATCTTCCAAGTCCTCCCAGCTACCAATGGAGTTTTCGGTCAGACTGTTCAACCAGCTCCGAGCAGGTCCCTTGAGTTTTATCGGGAGGTATTTGATGGCGTAAGGTCATCACCACGGGCCATATGAATATGGAGAAGAAAATCCTCAATCCATACCGCGGGGTCTGTTGTCCCATCATATGATTCAATGTTTACGGGTTTAAACCCTTCCGGGAATTCATGTTGCATTACTTCATCAGTGAAGCATAGGGGGTGTGCCGCGCCTCTATATCGAGACAAGTCGGGACGTAGCTCGGATGGAGCTCGTCTGCGGTTTTCATCTTGGATGTGGTTATATTTGTCACATCCGGCCGGGTGGCCATTATCGCGCATCGGGGCACGCCCCCGCGATCCATAGATCGATCTAGTCTGCTCTGCTCTGTTTTCCAGGTCATGACGTAGGTCATATGTATATCCCCGAGCTGGTGTGTCTCTGTTCTTATGGCAAGGTAGTGGGGGTTGGTGTTCGGCTTGAGTTGCCGCTTTATCTCGGCCACGCGGTGGTCGATCAGCCGCATTATGCGCTGGTAGGACGGGCTTCGACGCCTCGTCATTGAATTGAGGTAACAATTTGTGCTTCGAGTAACTTTTGGTTGGGCGCTTGAGGCCGTATTCCTCGGCTGCCAAGACATCAGTCAATCTATCATTGAGTAGATCTTGATCAGCTTGAAGCTACTCCTGCTTCTTTTTCAGGCTCCTTGCAGTGGCTATTAGCCGGCGCTTAAAGCGCTCCTGCTCGACGGGTTCCTCAGGCATGGTAAAGTCTTTGCCGTCAAGGCTCACCTCATCCTTGGAGAGCGCAAGGTAATTACTATCCTCTGAGTCTTCATTCATGGCCTGTTCATCAGGGCTAACTCGCCCATCTTCCCGTTCGTCCTATTCGGAAGTTGGCTCAACGGGGTCTTCATTGTCTTCGGCATCGTCTGGACTGTTATTTTCTCCTGTGACGGTATTGCTATTTTTACCATGGCGTGGCTTAGAGAGGCACCGCTGACGCCGGCGCTTTGGCTGTATCTCAGGAGGCTTATCCTCGACTGGATTTTCATTGTCACTGTTGTTCTCTTTGGGTGTATCCACCATGTATACGTCATACGAGGGGGCGGCTGTCCAGCGCCCTGTAAGCGGTGGTTTTTGTGCCTGCTCCTCTCCGGCATCGTCGTCCATACCGTCGATGTCTTCGGAGTCGTAATCGAGCATGTCGGTAAAGTCTTCGACAGTGGCTATTAAGTGGGTGGTGGGTGGGAAACAGAATCCTCCGTCATCAGCCTCAAATACAAACCGGATATAGTTCGGTTGAGAATCCCCTGATAAGGAGAGGGCTTTTAATGAGTTTAGCACATCGTCTAAAGGTGAGTGCTGGAAGATGTCCGCGGAACTGAACTCAACAATCGGCGCATGATCAGTTTTGATGGGCGCGGATGCACGCGGTTCGGAACCTATGTCCGGAGACGAATCCGAGGTTCCGTTGACACAGGCCCCGTTGGAGGTCGGATCTGTGTGCGGCTCTAACGCCGTTGAGTATGCGGCTTCCGCGGCGGGGTTGAGCTTCCCGTCGTCGGATGGCGCGATCTGCTCCGGATCTAGGGCCGGAGTAGTTACAGGCACTATCTCCTTGACATAGTCCGATGACAGATTTAGGTCATGTTCATCGTGGCGGCAGGGAGCGGCCGTCATGGGCTCGAATCCGTCGAAGATCAAGTCTCCGCGGATGTCGGCAACGTAATTCAGACTTCCGAACCTGACCTGATGGCCAGGGGCGTAGCTGTCGATCTGCTCTAGATGGCCAAGCGAGTTGGCCCGCAGTGTGAAGCCGCCGAATACGAAGATCTGTCCGGGGAGGAAAACCTCCCCTTGGACTGCATTGTTGTAGATGATTGATGGGGCCATCAAACCTTTTGGTGACGACGCAGCGGAACTCTTAATGAAAGCACCAATGTCAGTGTCAAAACCGGCAGATCTCGGGTAGGGGGTCCCGAACTGTGCGTCTAAGGTCGATGGTAACAGGAGACGGGGGACACGATGTTTACCCAGGTTCGAGCCCTCTCTATGGAGGTAATACCCTACTTCCTGCTTGATTAATCTTGATGAATATGAGTATTACAAGAGTTGATCTACCACGAGATCGTAATGGCTAAAACCCTAGAAGTCTAGCCTATATGATTATGATTGTGTATATGCTTCTACGGACTAAGCCCTCCGGTTTATATAGACACCGAAGGGGACTAAGGTTGTACAAAGTCGGTTACAGAGAAAGGAATCTTCATATCCGGTCACCAAGCTTGCATTCCACGCGAAGGAGAGTCTCATCCGGACACGGGACGAAGTCTTCTATCTTGTATTTTCATAGTCCATCAGTCTGGCCCACATCAATAGTCCGGACGCCCGAGGACCCCTTAATTCAGGACTCCCTCAAGTACCCCAATAGAAAAGTAATGGCCTCTCTCACAATGCTAATTGGTTGGACCATTTGGACCAAGGGGAACACCCATGTATTCCGCCACAAGAGCACCCCGCCTCCTGTCTTGCTCAACAGAGTTAATTGCATAGAAGTACCACAATTGGGGCATTGGAAGCAGATTGGTACCAAGATTGGTAATTTTTATGTGTCAGTACCAAGATTGGGGCGAGCTGTTGCAAAAAAGACTAAAAGTGTGTTTTATACGTATTGACAGAAAAGCTGACTGTTTGGGCCCGCCCGTCAGGCACCACGCTGGCCAGTGTGCGCGTGCCCGCGCGCTGACTGGGACGAGGCCGGCTCGCACCGTTTAGGTCTCGCTGGTGCGACCGAGCCAGACCCCGACCCCACCCCCTCTTCCTTCTCCTCGCACCCTCGTCGGCGGCTGCCTTCCCGCCCGCCCCGCCGCCCGCCCACCCCGCCGCCCGCCACACCACGCCACTGTAGCCATGGATCGAACCTCTTAGGCGCTGTCACCTCCCTCGCGGCTGCTCCTCCTTCGCGCCCTCCTCTCCCCCGCGGCTGCGGTGCCCTAGGCGACGATGGCCTCGGCTACTCCGGCAGGCGGCGATGGCCGGGGCGATGCGAGTGGCGGCGACCTCCCCCGCTTAGGCCTCGATGGCAGTGGCGGCTACTCCAGGTCGGAGTACAGTAGCGCGGACGAAGATTTTGCGGAGCCGGTGTTGTCGATGGAGCAGAGGCTGAAGATGGCTCGAATTTGGGTGGCCAACCCTAGCACCGCCCATCACTGGACTCATGGCTTCAGTGGTGTTCTGTAAGTGTTCCACTGTCCCATTCTTGCAAACTCAAATTGGGGATTAGGGTTAGGGTTTACTGCCTGGTTTACTGCCTGCATGTTAAGCACTCTAATTGCTAGTCCTAAGTAGAGCAGAGAAGTATAGTGGATTACATGAGTCCTAACTAGAGCAGAGCAGAGCAGCATTAGTGGATTACATTGTTTTTGTTAGTCCAAATTGTCAGAGCAGCATTAGGTGTTACCTAGGTAGAGCAGAGCAGAGCAGAGAAGCATAGTGGATTAAATGATTCCTAACTAGAGCAGAGCACCATTAGTGGACAATTCTGTTAACTACTTATCTGAAAATACAAACCATCGGTTTGCTGTCAGTTAAGTACCCACTCTATAATAATTGTTTACATTGTTTGATTTTGTAGTAATTGTTTAGTTTATATGTTAACTTAAACAAAGCTATGTTTATATGTTAACTTGTATATATGTTAACTTAAACAAAGCTTTGTTTATATGTTAGCCTATCTGTTAAGTAAAATTGTTTATTAACCATTTTTGTCTGTTATTTCATTTTGCAGTTTGTATGATGACATTTTGGATGTTAGGTTCCATTTTGATGCTTCAGAAATGTTTGAGCTGAAGCTCTGCAGTTCAGATGTAACATACCTGAATATGATTGCAGTGATGGAAACCCAAGGATTTAGTGAATATGATCTGTTGTTTCACATTGAGAATCCACAATTAGGGGAGAAAGGATTGGAGATGGTAGAGTGTAATGCTAAGTTGCAATTAGTAAAGAAGCAGGTTGAGGAGTCTAAGATCTTAAATTTGCTAGTGGGGGCATGTCCACCTCCTTGCAGCCAGTTTGAGAGGCAAGAATTATCCACTGTTGTGTATGAAGAGCCTGTGTTATATGATCTCAGTGAGCCACCCATCTATGCTGTTAATGAAGAAGGAGTTGCATTTGAAAGTCAGAGTAGCAGCTGCAGTGTAGCTCATGGTACTGGTGTTTGCACACAAGAGAGCAAGAATGTAAAAGGAAATCTGAAAGCTGTTTTGGAAATAGAAGAAGAAGAGGGATATGATGGCAGTGGTGGTTCTGATTGTGAAGGTGAAGAGGACAGTGAAGTACCACCTTTTTATATGGGTGATGCTGATGACATAGAGATGGCTGAGGGAAAGAAACAGAAAGAGTATGATGAAATGGAAGAGGAAGAAACAGATGATGAAGAATCTGAGGAGGAAGAAGTGGTGCATTATGAGGGTGACACAGAGGTTGAGGAACCTTTTCAAATGGATGAAGATGACAAAGTTGTTTCACAGGATGAAGAAACTGTAATTGTACATGAAGAGAAGAAGAAGAAGAAACAGAAGCTTCCAGTTAGGAGAGGGCCTACAACAAGGTCACATTCAAGTGTAGTACCAGAGGAGGAACCTGATTTCAAACCTTCATCTGATGAAGAAGAGAAAGGATTGTTGAAGGAGACTGGTGATGATGGTTTTGAGCCATTGTCATTTGTGCTGCCAAAGAAAAGGAAGAGCAGGGCAAAGCAGAGGCCTCCTAGAAAATGGTACAATGAGAAAATGGATGCACCACATGAGCAATTATGTCTACACATGTGTTTCTTGGATCAACATCAATTCAGAGAGGCTTTGTTGAACTTACACATCACTCAAGAAAGAAACTTCAGATATCATAGGAACTCAGATCAAAGAATAATTGTAGAATGCAACCAAAAACATTGCAACTTCTTTATGGTGGCAGCAGTTATAAAAGGTGAAACTACTTTTGTGATTAAGAAGATGAGAATTAAGCACACTTGCCCTACTAGTACAGAGACAACAAGGGTAAGTGCCAAGTGGCTTGCACAGAAGTATGAGTCACTGTTCAGATCTGATCTAACAACTGGCATTCAGACTTTGATTGATGCTTGCATGGAGAAGTATGGTGTGGATGTGCCCAAGTCAATGGCATATAGAGCAAAGAACATAGCTATTGATGTTGTGCTAGGAGACCACAAGAAGCAATACCCTAGGTTGAAAGACTATGCTCAGACAGTGATGGATACAAACCCTGGGAGTAGAGTGTCACTACTGTAACTCCAACACCCACTGAAAAAATCCCCCATCAAGGTCCAAGATTCCATGCTATGTTCTATTGCATCAATGGAGCAAGGGAGGGGTTTCTCAAGGGGTGCAGACCATTCATTGGTTAGTTTGTTCACCTTGTGCATTAGTTACATATTGTTTCATCTTGAAATGCATTTGAATGTTTTAAATATTGAATTTGCTTGCTCATTCAGGTGTTGATGGGTGCTTCATTAAGTTAACTACTGGTGCTCAACTACTTGCTGCCACTGGTAGAGATGGCAACAACAATATATACCCACTAGCATTTGGTATTGTTGGGCAAGAGGACACACCTAACTGGTGTTGGTTTCTACACCAACTTAAAATCTGCCTAGGAGAAGAAGAGGGACAGTTTGGTCCATATACAATAATGTCAGATAGACAGAAGGTATGTGCTTGCATCTTATGTCCTTGTTCCTATATGGTTGTTTTGTGCTAGATAGTAGCTTAGCTAGTTTAATTGTGTGTCCCAGGGCCTACAAAATGTAGTGAATGTTGTCTTTCCTAAGTGCAACCAAAGGTTCTGCCTTAGGCATATCTATGCAAACTTCCAAAATGTTGGGTTTAGCGGGGAAGATCTGAAGAAGTGTATGGATAATGCTGCCTATGCATATAGTGAACACAAATTTAACATTGCAATGAATGACCTTAGAGGTGAATGTCAGGAAGCTTGGGAGTGGCTTTGTCAAATACCCAAGAAAACATGGGCAATGCATGCATTTGACACAAACTGCAAGACTGACCTTGTAGTAAACAATTTGTCTAAGGTGTTCAACAAGTATGTCCTAGATGTTAGGAAGAAACCAATTAGGACAATGTGTGATGGAATAAAGGATAAGCAGATGATGAGGTGGCATAGGAATAGGGAGAGTGGAAAGACCGCTAGATGGGACATAACACCCCATTATAGTGAGAAGCTAGAGGTTGAGAAGGAGAGGGCCAAATATTGCAAGCCAATTCAAGCTGGTGTGAACTTGTGGCAGGTTACAAGTGGGCAGCAAACCCATGCTGTTAACTTGCAACTGCACACATGTGGGTGCAGAAAATGGGACCTCACTGGCATCCCATGTAACCATGCCATCTCAACAATAAACAAGGGCAAAAGAAAACCAGAGGATTATGTCAGCAAGTTCTTCAAGAAAGAATTTTATGTGGCAGCTTATGAACCAATGATCTATCCAGTTCCTGGTGAGCATGACTGGACAAAGACGCCTGGTCCAGACATTGACCCACCTGCATTTAAAGTGAAGAGAGGAAGAAAGAAAGAGAAGAGGATCAAGGGGAAATTTGAAGTTCCAAAGCCTAAGGACACATCAAGAATGGGGACTATAACATGTGGCAATTGTGGACTGCAAGGACATAGGTACACAAGCTGCCTCAAGCAGTTGAAGCCTGAGCTGGCTTTGAGGGAGAACAAACATGTGGTAATCCTCTTATAAGTGGCTTTCCTTCTTGTACATTCCATTTTTTAAGTACTAACTCATTTTCCTTCTTGTTTATGCAAGCCTCTTGCAAGGAATTCCAATGGTGGTGGTGCTGCTACTACACCAGCAGCAAGAACCTCTCATGCAGCTCCTACAACAACACCAACAGCTGGAACAGGAGGTGCTGGGAGAGGAGCTGGGAGAGGTGCTGCAGCTGCAGGAGCTGGGAGAGGTGCTGCAGCTGCAGGAGATGGGAGAGGAGCTGGGAGAGGTGCTGCAGCTGCAGGTGCTGGGAGAGGTGCTACAGCAGCTGCATCTGCTGGAAGAGGTGCCGGGAGAGGTGCTGGGAGAGGTGCTGCACCAGGTGCTGCAAGAGGTGCTGGGAGAGGGAGAGGTTCATTCTCTGCCCCAAGACAATCTGGTCCCTCCACATCTACTGCTCCCTCCACATTTGCTGCTGGGAGAGGTGCTGCTGGTAGACATAGTGGATGGGGAAGGTACTTCTATGCAAGTGGTAACTAGATACTTCATGTGTGTCTTCTTGCATCCTATGATACAATGTCATCTTTGATTTGGTGGTGTACTTTAAGAATCAATGCCATATATGGCTTTTGTTGATGTGGATGCAACTTATGAGTGAATGCCTGGAATGGACTATCTTCATGTGATATGTTGCTGGAGTTATTGATATGCTGGAGTTATTGATGAGTACTCATTATATTATGCAAACTTGGATGGTTCTTTTTATGATTGATATGTTGTCTATGCTCAAAATGGTTCTTTTTATGATTGATATGTTGTCTATGCTCAAAATGGTTCTTTTTATGATTGATATGTTGTTTATGCTCAAAATGGTCCTAAAGCCATCATTTTGGGTTTTGATGGTTCGGGGTCGACGGAACCACCTAAAGCCATCATTTTGGGTTTTGGTGGTTCGGAGTCGATGGAACCACCTAAAGCCATCAACTAGGGTCTAGGATGGCTCGGGTCGATGAAACCACCTAAAGCCATCAACTAGGGTCTAGGGTGGCTCGGGGTCGACGAAACCACCTAAAGCCATCAACTAGGGTCTA
>NC_041386.1:693982711-693986314 GCF_002162155.2 Triticum dicoccoides
GTGGCTCGGGGTCGACGAAACCACCTAAAGCCATCATTTTGGGTTTTGATGGCTCGGGGTCGACGAAACCACCTAAAGCCATCAACTAGGGTCTAGGGTGGTTCGGGGTCGACGGAACCACCTAAAGCCATCAACTAGGGTCTAGGGTGGCTCGGGGTCGACGAAACCACCTAAAGCCATCACTCTAACATATGTAACTATTCCTTTTGCAAATGCATTTAAGCATTTAACCATCAGTATAACATAAGCATCAGTATGTCATCATTTTCAGTCTAACATAGGCATCACTATGTCATCATTTTCGGTCTAACATTGAAAGCAAATGATACTAACTGGAGTTCAACACATTATAGGAATACACAACCATTGTTCACATTACATAGTGGAGTTCAAATGCACAATCCATCCTTTTCTCACAAAAAGATGGATAGCATAACTACTAGGTACATAAACAGCCAGAGTTCACAATTAGTACTAGAACCATACATTACACAACCATAATTCTAAGTTAGTAGGTCATTGCACAACCATCCTTCCCAAAAGGTCTGCAATGCCCACTAATCTAAATTCATCTTGTTTAGTTCTGCAAGATGGCCTGGATCCCCTTGATCTTCTCCTTCAGCTTCTCCTGTGCCTTAATGACCTCAGTAATCTTAAACTCTTGCATCTGCTTCTCTTCATTATAGTTTTCCTTGAGCTTCAGCAGGTCAGCAACCTGGAACTTCAACTCTAGCTTCTCTTGGGTGAGCTTCTCCTCAAACTGTGTGAACTCTGCATTCTTCAACTCCAAATTCATCCTAGCCTCACTCAGCAATTCCTTCTCTTTCATATTCTTCAACTTCAGGTTTTGGATGACAGTTGCTTGAGCACTTGTCAGGTTGCACATGATTTCATACTTCTGTTGAACCTTCTCTGCAGCTGCATCTTTCTTTGCCATTTCTGCCTTCATACTAGCAATCAACTCAGCTCTGCATTCCTGCTTATATGTGAGGTTGGACTGCAGATAACTGAAATCCACAACCCTATCAGCCTGGATATCCACAAGTTGATGCACATCGTTCACCAACTTGTCAGAGTCTGCATCCAGCTTGTTCTTTTATTCTGTCAAATGGTGAATAGTTAAAGAACTTTCAAGATTATCATTCACCCTAGAACACTTGCTCTCTTCAACCATTGACCAAAGCTTCAACAATGCATTCTCCATTGTTGGGGGCCACTGCTCATCAACCCACTGAACAAACCCACAATTCTGACCTTCCTGGAAAAATTAGAAGGCCAACATTTAGTACAATACAACTACTAAGCAACAAGAACACATTTAGTTGTTGGCAGTACCTAATGTTGGCACTGACATTAACTGATTTGCACAGCCATTTGCTAAGCAACAAGAACACAATGTACCTAACCCCTAGCACAATGGAGTAACTAACCTGGTCCAGCCCATCGGTGGAGGTTTCGGAGTACATGTAGGAGAGGCTTGAGTTGTCATCGCTGCTCTCGTCCTCCAGAACCATGGCTGCGGCGGCGTGGTGTGGCGGCCAGCAGTGGCGGGCGCAGGCGACGGCGACGCAGGGAGTAGGAAGAAAGGAAGAAGAAGGCGAGCGGGGTCGGGGTCGGGATCTGGCTCGGTTGCACAACCGCGACTTAAACGGTGCGAGCGAGCCGGCCTCGTCCCAGTCAGCGCGCGGGCACGCGCGCACTGGCCAGCGTGGCGCCTGACGGGCGGGCCCAAACGGTCAGCTTTTCTGTCAATACGTATAAAACACACTTTTAGTCTTTTTTGCAACAGCTCGCCCCAATCTTGGTACTGACACGTAAAAATTACCAATCTTGGTACCAATCTGCTTCCAATGCCCCAATTATGGTACTTCTATGCAATTAACTCTGCTCAACAACATCGAACACGAGACTAAACTGTGGGTGATTGCCAGTGCCAAGAAGTTGGAAAATATTATTTCGAGAGATTGATACGTTTTAGTGTACTTTGGTCACTGTGAGTCAAATTCTTTCCTCCCTTAATTAATATACGAGGAAGATATATTTTCTTCCATTTCAAGAAAAAGAATATTCATGTTCAAGTACAAACTTAGATTCTGACTGCATATTCTCAACCACATATTAACCGAGTTGGTATGTTACTCAAACTCTTATCTTTTACCAATCACTGCACGTATACCCCATGGATCTGGACAGAAGAAGCATACTTCCTATACTCATAAACTTTATCTGTATATACTCATTGGTTGGGTTCAAGCGAACTCAACGAAAATTAGGCAACCTCGTTTACAAAGTCCCAAGCGTGCATGTCTTTCCTCCTCCCCAGGGAAAAGTCTTCTTCCTCCTCCCGCTGGCGCCGCCGCCGGTCTGCCTCGACTCCGATGACCTTTGGGCCATGGAAGGGTGAAGGATCTCGGGCCCCCGCTGGCGGTGGGACCTCGCTCTCGATTTTGTTTAGGTTCGGCGTCTTAGCTGGGGTTGTGTTGCACTGGTGATGTTCCTCGGTAAGAATAATGTCTCCCACGTCATCTTTGTCCGATGGTGCGTATAGCATCATTTGAGGGCGTGTGAAGATTGTCTTCGTTAGATGTTGTGGGATTTGGTTGGTGCTGGTTTCTGGTTGATATTTTTGCATCGAGTTTCCGTTCATCTTTGTTCGTGTGGTTACATGTTTGATCCTTCATATCCACGACTCTCTTCGTTGGCGATGGTTCCAGCTCTGGTGCGTTGGTTCTTTGGGGACTTAGCATGACTGCGGCTCCGGTGAGGGAGGAGCGAAGATGGCAGCGCGCCTTCGGGTCCCTGCAATGCTTGGAGTCGTCTGATAGGTGGTTCATGGACCTAGTCGTAATTTTATCACCTCTATTATTCTCTGTAGTGCCATGATTTATGAATAGGTCAAAAATTTCTCTTGCAAAAAAAAAAACTCTAATTACTTAACGTTTATTACGAAATTTTAAATAATTTTACCACATAATGAACCCAATGATGAAATTTCTAGTTGTGTCCCAGTTTACCGTCTATAATTATTATTTGAATCCTTCTTAGTCAATCAACCATAGGTCCAAAGGACACAGGCAACACAGGTAACATGGCCTACCAAAAATTAAGGCAACCTAACATATAGTTAATCTGATCGGCCACACAACATTCATGCATTACCGTACATCACAGTACCTTAGCTAGCTCGATCGGTCATGCCACGCAGATACAGAGCACACGATGCACGACCGTGGTATGATCCTCGCTCCGGTCGTGCGCTCTAATATATTCTCTCTGTTTCATAATATAATGCATATAGTTTTTTGAAAACTCAAACCTCACAAACTTTGATCAAGTTTGTGAAGAAAACATTTATATCTAGAGTGGCAAACATATATCATTAGATTCATCATAAGATGTAGTTTCATATTTTATATTTTGTTATTATAGATATAAATAGTTTTCTCTATAAACATGACCAAAGTTTGCAAATTTTGACATTTTAAAAAATGTATACGCACACGGTTAGGGCCCACCTGCAGCCTCTCCATCATTAGATTCATCTCAACACGTGCTACCAGAAATCGTAAGAAAGAAAAATTGATTTTTTTGCCTATTCTTTTT
>NC_041386.1:693986648-694055957 GCF_002162155.2 Triticum dicoccoides
GAAAAAGAAAACCGATTTTTTCCGCTTCTATACCTACTATTAAAGGGAATAGGTATTCTTAGTTTGGTTTAGTTTGATTTAGTCCTTTTCATTGATTTTCGTTTGGTATGAGCGCACGCTAAAGTTTCGTAGGGTTCGATCATACACACGGTAAGCGGTCTGGGCCAGGTACTTGTATGTGGATGGGCCTTCTATGGACGGTCTACAAACCGCAAAAAATAATTGGATCAATATAAATCAATATTGTGGGAATTAACCGTGGCTTAAATATGATATTTAAATAGATATGGCTAATCAAAGAAAGGGTTGTGGGTAAACCGGTGGAATAATTAAAAGAACGATTGTGGGAATAGGTATAGTTTGGTTTAGCCCTTTTCATTGATTTTCGTTTGGTATGAGCGCACGCTAAAGTTTCGTACAGTTCGCTCGTACACACGGTAAGCCGTCTGAGCTAGGTACTTGTACGTTGATGAATGCTTATCGAGGCACTTGCTATACAGATAAACATGGATGCTTACCGAAAAGCCGGATTGTTTCTATAAGCATTTGTGTAAACACTTGGCACTGTAGATGTCTAATAATGATGTGTTTCCCTTGCTAGATAGGATATTAAAAATATTTTTTTTAGAAAAGGAGGATGACCCCCGGCCTCTGCATCTGAACGATGTATGCATCCACTTTATTAATTATTCACACAAGACCTTATAAAGTCATACAACAGTAAGACTAAAGTTATTGTCTAGGCAACATCTGTCGCTACTCCTATCCAGTTGATATAGGGATGCAGATAGTCTGGTCTAATACCAAACAGACCTCACGGCCAAACTTAACATCTAAGACCTGAGGTCCCAACCAGGACGCTTGCCGGGTATGGGGCACCCACCAGTCCGACGCACTTCTCAACTAGGAGGCTTGTCGGGTATGAGGCCGTCGCAGCCACCTGCCATCAATCCATCTTCAGTGTTGTACTGCTGCATCTACCTTGCCCGGTCTAGCTGCCGTCGACGCCACCATGATGCCAGACAATGCCAACATCCTGCGCTTGTCCATCATCACACTCCCACCGGCGAGACCCCGCAGCTCCATGCCGCTTAGACCCGCCGTTATCGACGTGCCAGATGCCACGCTGCTCCTCCGACGCGAAACACCACCTGTTGCCACTGGTCCCATCCCCTCCGCCTGCAGTTCCTCAAACCGAGCACCCAAACGCCCCAGGCGGCGCCTCCAAGAGTACGACACACGCAGTGCCGCCCAATCTAAGGAGATTTAGGGTTTTCACCCGGGCATGGGGTCGAGGTGGAGGGCAAGGACCTCGACGACGCCTGCAAGGAGGAGAACGGCCACCCTGATCGTCGCCACCGTCGAGATGCACGAGTCATGCAGAGTTTCCTCTGGTTTGATGTCACCTCTACCAGCCCCCGCGTACACAACGAGACCGACGACCGCGATCGTAAGCCACCAAGTGCAACGGGAGAGAGTCTGCAGCGCGGAGGAGGTCCACCGGCGACTCACCGCCCACGCGGTCAAAACACCGTCCATCCACCCCCATGAATGTCGCCAGCCGAGGGCGACGTCGCCATGCCTAATGGGCCGCTGCCCCTGGTCCAGGTCCCTCCATGAAGGCCGGAGTGGCGAGATCCGCCATGAGCGACGAGATCCGGCACCGCGCGGTCGACGCCATCGCCCAAGCTCGCCGTCGACCGATCCCGCCGCCGCCGGGAGCCCGCACGCTGCCGAGAGTCCCACACCCATGGATCTGGGCACCCGTGCACCGCCGCGAGTCCGCCACCTCCGGGATCCGCCACACCGTTGGAAGGGCCGCACCCCGCGGATCAGGACGCCCACGCCGTCGCGGATCCGGGAACGGGGGGAGAGACCCTCCGCCACCGTCGCACGCACGGGCTTTGCCCAGCACCGACCATCGGCAGCGGCGAAGGGGGAGAAGGGCGCTGGAGGGACTAGGCGGCGGCGGCTGAGCCCTCCCGAGTCGCCCACAGGGAGGCGACGCGAGAGGGACGCGAGACTCTCGGTTACGTGTTTTGATTTTGATTTCTTTATTTTTTAGAGGTAGTTTTTTTTAGGGAGTTGGTTTGTTTCATCCGGCCGGGTGCGAGTGCATCAAGGAGCCATTTTGACCTAGTAAAGTTATCCATGTTTTTCTACGAATTAAAATTGCCCACCTCACTACTCTAAAAAATAGTCTGTTGATGTCGCTCTTGTTTATTTTCACATCAAAGACTTGCAAAAAGAAGCATCTGCAACTATTTATGGTCTTCTGCTTTCTCTTTCGATCGGGGTTTTAATAGTTTTAGTTTTTTTTGAGGGATTTTAATAGTTTTAGTTTGCTCCTCCTGCATGACCGATTTAGCTTGATTAGCTACGACAAAGCTTTCTACGTATAAAAGAAAGCCGCATGCTACGCCTTTTTACCAAACAACATAATCTACCTGTAAAGAAATATAAAAGCATTGGCTGCGTGCTATGTTTTGTTGGACAGAAAGTGAACACCGACTCGGCCTCTTCCGTCGCTCGCGTGAGAGTGACACGGGCGGAGCCAAAAACCTAGCGCCGCCACCGCGAGATTCCACCCCTCCTCTCCCGCCGCCGCCGGAGGAAGCTGCAGGGCGAAGCCGCTGCAGCCGACGGCGGCGGCGGGGGGCTTGCTCGCGTCGTGGGATGGCTCTGGTCACGGCCGAGCCACCCTCGGTGACCGCGGCGGCGGATTTGGCGCAGGTCCTCGGATTCGGCTCGTCCGGCTCCGGTGGCCTGCCTCACCATCGACGACGAGGTGTTGCTGCTCGAGCGCCCCGTGGTCTGCTAGGTGCCGGGGGTGGCGGGGTTGGCGCTAGCACCTAGATCCACCTCGTCCTTCTCGGGTGCGTCGGGGGCTGGCCTGCTCCTTTCCTTCGGCGTTGTCTCGATCCGGCCTGCCTCTGTGCACCACTGCATCTTGCGGAGGCCCTCAGCTTCTCCGGCGAGCGGTTGCTCCAGCCCGGGGAGGCGCGCCCCTGGATGTTCCTGTGCTCCATGGGGCAGACTATTTTCTGCCTAGATCCGGCGGGCGGCGATGTGGCCTTGCAAGATCCGGGCAGCATGCGCCTGAAGATGCCGTCGTGGTTTGTTGGTTGCTCACGCTCCAGATGCAAATTTCTGGGTCGACTTGGTCGACGCCCGCAGCAACGACGGCTGTGGCTGTTGTTTTCCTCGCAGAGGTGCCGCCCTGGAGCTGTTTTTAAGCCGCAAACCTCCTGTTTCGTTGTTTTCGGGTGAAAACCTATGGTCGGGCTTGCCGGATCGGGTGGCGGCGGTGTCTCTGGCATCATTCCCTTCTTGGAGGCGCCATCTTGGAAACACAAACTCCGGCTGGTGTTGGTGTGTGTGGATGAAGGAGGTGCGGCTGGTGGTGTGTTTGTGCGGCCGACTGGGGTTGACGATGGTGTGTGATGTGGTGGTGGATGCCTGCTGTAGGTGGTGGTGGCGTGGCCGGCTTGCGCTGGTGTGCACGGTGAAGCGTTCTGAGTGTAGACTCGGCTCCTTGATGCCCTTCGGCTTCGCCGGCGGTGCCGTTGTTGTGATGTAGCCTCGGCAGTGTGTGACTTTTCGTCCGGGTGTGGACTCGGTCGCTCCTGTTTGCTCAAGACCCTCTCATGGTTGTCGTTGTGTTGCGTCGCTTAGTGCTCTTGGTGTTGTCTCGCCTCATCTTTGCTCAAGGTTGGCGCAAGATGCCTTTCAAACTTGCTAATCGTTCCGATTTTCTGTGGCGGAGCCCCAGTCGAGGTTCGTGTCTGGGATGACACTCGCTGATTGTGGATACTCCTGAGTTGTGCCAATGGGGGCTGGTATGCTCGCCATGCGTTCGGCTGTTTGCAAAGTGTTGGTATTGTGATCTCCCGACGACACCCCATATCTACTTGCGTCTCTCGTGGTGATAGTCTTATGTCTGCTAGCTTGGTCGTGCCTTGTACGGTTTTCAGACCGGTTTTCCTTATAATCGGGTCAATTTGTTAAGGTTTTCGATCCGGTTTTCCTTATAAACTGAATCACTCCTCTGGCATTTTGGTCACTTTGAGTAATATATTCAGGTGGAGGAACTCCCTTTCCCGGTGATTTTTAAAAAAAAAAAAGAAATATGAAAGCATTTAGATCATTAATACAGAGGGAGCACAACTTGGAGACGACTTATCTATCGACAGAAGTGTGCTTAGAGTGCAGTACCTGTCCTTGTGCGCTATTGCGGTGAGCCGAACCTTCTTCACTACGTAGTAGTACATGATCGTCTAACGAACCACACTCAATCCAAGCCCCAGCCAGTTATTGTGATTCTGATGGGCCACGCAACATTCATGCACGCTCGTACCTCCTTCACCCACCTTCCATCGATCACGCCGTCGATCTCACCTCACCTTGAGATCCGTCGACCGATGCAGGGCCGGTCCGTCGCCGTCCGTCACGGCCGCCGCATGACCCCGGCTCCCTCCCCGTCGTCCAAACCCGCCCGCCCTTAAACCCCAAGCCGGGCCCACCCGCAGCCGCCGCGGAAGGCAGCCCACGGGAGCCAATCCCGTTTCGCGCGCGAACCAGGCCTTCTCAACCATAACCCCCTCCCCCCTAAACCCCGGTGGTAATCACCGACGCCTAATCACAGCCCACCAATCTACTACCTACACAGCCTGGCCACCGGGCCCGCCGGGGCCCGCATGTCATCGTCGCGGTAAAAGCCGCGGGGGGCAGGCAACAGGCGGGCGTTCGAAAGGGAACGGGAGATCCACGCTCGTACACGACGTATAGCTGGCCATCTTCGCTGACACGGTGGGCCCCGCAGCGCCAGCCTTACCCGCCTCCTCGCTCCCCTCGCTCTCTCTCTCTTGGCACCACACCACCCGCGCTGGCTCTGCTTCCCCTGCAGCCCCCCGAAAGCAACCACAGTCACGTCGCCATCCGTCCGTCCGTCGCCAGCCACCTCCATCACCACGACAAATACATTGCCCCCCCTCCCCCTCCCCCTCCGACTCGCTCCCCATCCACTCCATCCATCCATCCATCCATTCACCAGATGGGACTGGGTCTGGGAGCAAGAGCGGCGGCGGCGGCGGTGGTGGTGGAGCAGTGGTGGTAGTGGCTTCCGCGGTCGTCCGGAGAGGAGGTTTCTTGGCCCCGTAGCGAGTGAGCAGTCGACGGAGGGAAGCTGCTCGTCGGAATGGCGCAGTCGTCGTTGCGGCGGTGGGCGGCGAGGGTGGTGGCGTTGGTGGTGGTTCTTGGGCTGTTGTTGGCGGCGGCTGCGGCGGAGGAGGGAGATGGAGGGGGAGGGGACGGGGCGGCGCTGATGGCCCTCAAGGCGGGCTTCGGCAACGCCGCCAACGCGCTCGCCGACTGGGACGGCGGCCGCGACCACTGCGCCTGGCGGGGCGTCGCCTGCGACGCCAACTCCTTCGCCGTCCTCTCCCTGTACGTGCCCCCTTCCTCCCTCCCCTCTTCTTCTTGTGCTCCTCCGGCTGGCATTGCGGCGCCATGACAAGTGTTTACCTTTGCCTTTTTCTTTTCTCTTTCCGCCGTTCGATTCTTGGCCGTCCCTCTTTCTTGTCTGTGAATGCTCGCTTGCTCTTTGAAAACTTGCTGCTTGCTCCTGCTGCACATCTGAAAACAAAATAAATGTGCTTTCTCTTTCTCAGGGGACCGATTATCCCCTCGGTTCGTTCTCGCACAACAAATGATCCTCTGTTTGTTTCGCTACTTAAGTGTCCTCGAGTACTATTATTTATCTCTGACGAGTGATTGATTTCCTCCATGAAAAATATATATATGCAGGAACCTGTCAAATCTGAACCTGGGTGGGGAGATCTCGCCGGCGATAGGGGAGCTCAAGGCCCTACAGTTCATGTAAGCAGCACAGCGCACCACCACTCCCCCCTCCCCTTGCATCTTCTTAAGATTTTGTGCATTTGACGGCGCCTGAATCTTCCCATCCCCCTCTCTCTCCTTCTTTAAAATATCCATCCGATTTGACCCCTCATGCCGTGATGTGACAAAGCTTCTATACTATTTTATATATCAAGCCTACCAGCCTACCACACCCTCCTTGATTTGATTAATTTATCTCGGCCCTAATAATGATTTGCTTGCTTTGCTTTGCTTGTGCAGGGATCTCAAGGGGAACAAGCTCACAGGCCAAATCCCAGACGAGATTGGGGACTGCGTCTCCTTAAAATACTTGTACGCCACCCAATCCGGGTCTTCTTTTATTGTCCTACTTAGTACTATACTCCCTCCCACCTTTTTGCTGTAGAGATGGATATGGTTCTTGCTAGTACCAGTAGTATTTTTATAGTTGACCTGTGCCTCTTCTTGCGTGTGTATGTGTGTGTGTGATACAGGGATTTGTCCTTCAACCTGCTGTATGGAGACATCCCCTTCTCCATCTCCAAGCTCAAGCAACTCGAGGATCTGTAAGCACTGGATCATCATTTGTTTATCTTGCCTGTCCTTTTGGCACAGCCATGCCTTCTTCTGAGAATTTGATCACTTTTTGTTTTGGGTTATACCAATGAATGATAGGCTACTTGCTTTTATCTGTTTTTATGGACATTTTTGGGGCGCAAAGCATGGTTTGGGGTTATAACAGAAATATTGCTGTGAAACTAGTTTGAGTTTTGATTCACTGTGGCTTATGGATTGCTGTCAAGTTTCTATGGTTTAGAGTGCTTCAGTTAAGATGTTTACTTTTCTCTTTACTCTGGCTGCAGGATTCTGAAGAACAACCAGCTCACGGGACCCATCCCTTCCACACTGTCCCAGATTCCAAATCTCAAAATCTTGTGAGTTTCCTAGTTACCTTTCATTCCTCGTGACTCTACTTATTGTTGGATTCTTTGGCAAACTTGATGATCTTCCTCTTCTTACCTACCCTTTTGTGTTACAGTATGCATACTGCCTTAAAAGTGTTCATCTTGGGGACATTTTCCTTTTCTGCCTCATGTGGTTCTTAGTACTGAAAATTATCATTTCTCTACTTGGAATAGGGATCTGGCGCAGAACCAGCTTACAGGCGACATCCCAAGGCTAATCTACTGGAATGAAGTTCTGCAATACCTGTAAGAAATTCCCCTGCATCATGTTGATTTTGCTTACTGATTCGCTCGGGAGTCGGTATTAAAAGAAGGTGCTAACATTTTTATCCTCTTCATTCAGAGGCTTGAGGGGTAACTCACTCACTGGAACCTTGTCACCTGACATGTGCCAACTCACTGGCCTGTGGTACTTGTAAGTTTTGTGCTTACTTGGAGGTGCTGCTTTATATCATGCAAACTGATCTTATCGGCACTGATATTTCTTCCAAATCTGCAGTGATGTGAGGGGCAACAATCTAACAGGAACAATTCCACTGAGCATAGGGAACTGCACAAGCTTTGAGATTCTGTATGTTGCTTGCTATGATTTTATCATCGATCAATGTATTGGTGCTCATTTGTCAAGATTTTTATTGATTATAAATTTCATTTATGGACTACAGGGACATTTCATATAACAAAATCTCTGGAGAAATACCTTACAACATAGGTTTCCTTCAAGTAGCTACACTGTAAGCCTTCCTGATTTTACTCAAATTCTCTATACTTTAGCTTATCTGCACTATTGTAAAGTTGTAATATACTGTTCTATTATTCAGACTTACGCTAAATGCTTGCATTTATCTTTCGTAGGTCACTTCAAGGAAATAGACTGACTGGGAAAATTCCAGAAGTGATTGGCCTCATGCAAGCTCTTGCTGTTCTGTGAGTAAAGCACAACTCTTTAGTCTGCATAGATGTTAGCTGCTGAAATATTCAATAATGACTTTTTTCGTGTCTGACTCTTGTTTCTCAGTGATCTGAGCGAAAATGAACTAGTAGGTCCCATTCCTCCGATACTCGGCAACCTATCCTACACGGGCAAACTGTTAGTATCATCTGTAAGCCCTGTTTTTTCACTGAAACAATATTCCTTTTCCATTAACACTTTCTGGCTCCGTTTATCTTCAGATATTTACATGGCAATAAACTTACTGGAGAAGTACCACCAGAACTTGGGAACATGACGAAACTTAGCTACCTGTAAGTGATTGTTCTCTGATGTTGATAATATTTTACTTCAATTGGTTTGAAACACTATCTGAGGTTTAGAACTTTTTCCATACAGGCAACTGAACGACAATGAATTAGTTGGCACAATTCCAGCTGAGCTTGGGAAACTTGAAGAGCTATTCGAATTGTAAGGACGGATCTTCGTACAGATCAATATTTCCTTTCATCTGTGCAATTCTTGACCAGTTGTATTTTTGTCTAGAAATCTTGCCAACAACAATCTTGAGGGTCCTATTCCTACAAACATCAGTTCTTGCACTGCACTAAACAAATTGTAAGTTAGAAATCAAGTGTCTTTTTTTCCTGAACCATGAGTATCTCTATCTTGGTGCTTAACAGAACTTATCCTCTTCAGCAATGTTTACGGCAATAGATTAAACGGTTCTATCCCTGCTGGTTTCCAGAATTTGGAGAGTTTGACTAACTTGTGAGTACATGCGTTTGTAGAATTTTGCTTGCATTACTAACTTAATTCATATTACAGCATTACTCTGTCTGAGCAGAGTCTCATGAATTGTTCTTGTTTCAAATATGAAATAACAGGAATTTATCCTCGAACAATTTTAAAGGCCATATCCCATCTGAACTTGGTCATATCATCAATTTGGACACACTGTAAGGAGGCCCTTGTATCTATATTTGGTTACATGTTCCTACTGCATCTACTATTCTACTTCATTCTCTAATATTGTTCACCCTTGTATCTATCGTTTTGCTTAGGGATCTTTCCTACAATGAATTCTCTGGACCAGTTCCTGCTACTATTGGTGATCTTGAGCATCTTCTTCAACTGTATGTTCAGTACCAGCCTCTTAAAATTTGTATTTCATCTGATGTGGTCATTATTTTCTGATGTTCAAAATTATGAATGTAGAAATTTGAGCAAAAACCTTCTTAGTGGGTCAGTGCCTGCTGAGTTCGGAAACTTGAGAAGCATCCAAGTAATGTAAGTGATCACCCTTGTCATGTGTGTATTAAGTTCTGTTGGTGGTCATCTTATGAAGTTGCGATGGCTGATGATGATTCATCTAATTTCAACATTGATAGTGATTTATCCAACAACGCAATGTCTGGTTATCTCCCTGAAGAACTAGGCCAACTTCAGAACCTTGATAGTTTGTGAGCTCTCTTTCATCATGCTACTAGTATGAACTACTTTGATATCTGAAGTCCATACAAGTATTTTACTGATCTGTAATTTTATCATATATGTAGGATTCTTAACAACAATACTTTGGTTGGGGAGATCCCTGCTCAGTTGGCTAACTGCTTCAGCTTAAACATCTTGTAAGTTTTTTTTTGCCAGCTCCGCCCTGCAGCATTGGCAATTACTTAGTCTGCATTAGCTTATTGATTTGTTTGCAAACTGCATTGGCAATGACATTTTTCAGGAACTTGTCATATAACAACTTCTCTGGACATGTCCCATTGGCTAAGAACTTCTCAAAGTTCCCCATGGAAAGGTATCAAATGACTCCCATCTACTCTGTTTGATGCCCCTCTTACTCCCTTATTTTTGCTGATACTAACCAATACCTGCACACAGCTTCTTGGGAAATCCGATGCTGAGTGTTCACTGCAAAGACTCCAGCTGTGGCAACTCTCATGGATCAAAAGGTATCAACCAAGTCATAAGCTGAAGTTAGCTTTTCATTCAATATGCTTTTAAACTCATGTTTAGGTACTTCCATGTTCCAGTGAATATTCGGACAGCGATTGCTTGCATCATCTCGGGCTTCGTCATATTGCTCTGTGTTCTGCTATTGGCGATATATAAAACAAAGCGACCACAGCCACCTATCAAAGCATCTGATAAACCAGTGCAAGGTTTGTGTGCATCCTGTCCGTTAAATTGTAATCTATGCCAGAAAATCATCTTGTCATAATGGCACTCATCTCGATGTTTCTTAATCATGTTCAGGACCTCCAAAGATAGTGCTCCTCCAAATGGACATGGCTATCCATACCTACGATGATATTATGAGGCTGACAGAGAACTTGAGTGAGAAATACATCATCGGCTATGGCGCTTCAAGTACCGTGTATAAATGTGTGCTCAAGAGTGGCAAGGCCATCGCTGTGAAGCGGCTCTACAGCCAATACAACCATGGCGCCCGTGAGTTCGAGACGGAACTGGAGACAGTCGGTAGCATCCGGCACAGGAATCTTGTCAGCCTTCATGGCTTCTCACTCTCTCCTAATGGAAACCTGCTCTTCTACGACTACATGGAAAACGGTTCCTTGTGGGATCTTCTCCATGGTAAGGACCGGTGCCATTTTAGTTCACCTTGTTTTCTTCCGCACAATTATGGTCTGTCTCATGATCTATGATCTATTTCAGGTCCATCAAAGAAGGTGAAACTTGACTGGGAGACCCGACTGAGGATCGCGGTTGGCGCGGCACAAGGGCTGGCCTATCTGCACCATGACTGCAACCCTCGGATAGTCCACCGAGACGTCAAGTCCTCCAACATCCTGCTCGATGAGCACTTTGAAGCGCATCTCTCGGACTTCGGCATCGCCAAATGCGTCCCGGCTGCCAAGACCCACGCATCCACTTATGTGCTAGGAACCATCGGCTACATCGATCCGGAGTACGCCCGGACGTCGAGGCTGAACGAGAAATCCGACGTGTACAGCTTCGGTATCGTTCTTCTGGAGTTGCTCACGGGGATGAAGGCCGTCGACAATGATTCCAACTTGCACCAGTTGGTAAGTCATTTACACTGAACTCATGAGTCTCAGATCATATTACAGCTATCTTTTCATTGCATTGTGCAAGTCACTCATAGGAGTGAGATTGAAGTTATCTTTTGTCAACCACACTACGATCTTCAGCATGCATGATGTGCTGCAATGGTTTCCTCATATGATTTGATGATCTGACCAGCCTGTGTGTGTGCGTAGATAATGTCGAGAGCGGACGACAACACGGTGATGGAGGCGGTGGACTCGGAGGTGTCGGTGACGTGCACGGACATGGGGCTGGTGCGGAAGGCGTTCCAGCTGGCCCTGCTGTGCACCAAGCGGCACCCCATCGACCGGCCGACGATGCACGAGGTGGCCCGGGTGCTGCTCTCGCTGATGCCGGCCCCCGCCGCCGCAAAGCCCTACTCCTACGCGGCGACGGACGCCTCCAAGAAGGTGGACTACACGCGCTACCTGGCAGCGGCGACGACGCCCGACGACACTGCCGGCGACAACAGCTCCTCCGACGAGCAGTGGTTCGTGCGGTTCGGCGAGGTCATCTCCAAGCACACCATGTGACAGGGATCGACACCTCCGAAAATTTCTCCTCCCCAAGGTGTAGTGAGAGCTGGAAGTAAGATGCAGCTAGGACAGCATAGTAGAGCACGGTGCAGGGAAAATAGGCGTAGGGTTTCTTTCTGAGTAGTACATGGATGGATGGTGCCATTGCTCTTCTTCACCCCTTCCCATTTTGTTCTTCTCTTGTTCTTGGTGTTGATGATCAGAGCTTCAGGCGCATGGAGGGCAGAGTTCTCGGGCATTCATGGTGTGGATCAGGATGATCTCGTGAGCGCCATGAAAGCCCCTAGCGAAACTTCATGCGCGGTGATGATGGCGATGACCAGACAGAGGGAGAGATACTGCTACTGCTGCTACCACTGCGACGACGATGATGGGTTCTTGGATCCTGTGAGCGCATTGAATTGAATTGATCGAACCCCATGCCCTGCCGCGTGACGCGTCGCCGGCAAAGGATTGTGCGATGTAAATGGGTGTTGTCCAGTGAGTCTGCTCCTCTGTTTTTTTTACTGTATTTATGAGCTTGCTGCTCTGCTGTGGTTTGCTTTCTGCCTCTGAATCTCTGAACATCAGTGTAGGGTGGCCGCTGCTGCTGCTGCTGCTGAACTGTAGGCTGTAGCAGTGTATATCAATTTATGTCTGTTTCGCCGCCCTGCGTGCCTGTCACAATGGATGGTGTCATCATGCACGCGTAGCTCATGCCTCCTTGAAGATGAGCGAGCTTTGGCATTTAATCTGGTGGGATGAGATGAATTGAAAAAGATCGCATGAAATGGGCCACATTCTTCCTCTTTTACAATGTCGGTATGGCTTTTGTTTGGTTTGTTTGACTGCAATCCAGGGGAAAAACAGAGGATTAGTTTCCAGTTGATTGGAGTTGGTGCTAGATTCTGCATGGAATGTAGTACAAACGATTCCTTCAGAAAAAAAAAATCTTATCGAATTCAGTCGTGCGAATCAAACAATCAGGGCTTCTTTGGATTCTGTAGGAATTTTAAAGGTTTTGAATCCACACGAATTTTTGCTATGGAAGACCTTTGGATCGATCATACGATTGGGTTTACCAAATTCCTACGGAATCCATTCCTATACGCCCCTTGTTCCATAGGCGTTCCAACATGAGCCCAGACTTCTTTTTATTTCTGTGCACCATCCAGAGGGACTCATTGCAGGAAATCGCGAATCATGTAGGATTTCACACTGCGTACCATCTCAATCCAACGCTTATTTCTATTTCTATTTCTATGCTTCGGTATTCACGCAGTCCAAAGAGGGAGCAGCAAAGATTCTAGCAGTCCTTCAAAGATCCTGTAAAAATTGCTTTGAATCAAAGATGATGCCCCTGAATATACAGCCTGAGCAGAGCAGTTCTTCCCGGCAGGCAGGGCATGCGGACAACGGGGGCTCCTGTTGCGGCGTCAAACCCTTTCGTTGGATGGCTTGTACACAGCACGCTAATGTCTCCTCCTCGTCAGCTAGTCAATGGCAGTTGTGTCCTGCGACTGCGACTGCGGCTGCGATCACACGTCCTCTCAGGCTCAGCCTCAGACTCGGGGACCCTGCGTCCCTGCAGACGACGCGACGTGCCATGCCGTGTCCGGTCTCGCCGCAGCCTGCCTGAAGAGCCTCCGGACTGAACCCCCTGCCCGCAGCAAGCTACCTACAGTGCTGCATGCCATGGCTGGCACGGCCCCCGGCATCTCCTTCTCCCGGACCGAGACCGAGCAGGGCCGGCACAGGTGTTCCCGCAGCGACGCGGGCACTGTGGCGACGCGTACTCACGACGACGGCGCCAGCGTTGCGCGGGCGTGTGGCATCGGTGCATGCGCCCGACGCGTGCGTGCCCGTGCTGTCCGATCGATCCGTCTGTGGAATGTGGAAGCGATGCCATGCATGCATGCAGCCGGCAGGCGTGCTGAGGCGCGTCCTGTGCCGGCCGGCGGGTGCGACGGCCGATGAGGCGACGACGCTTTATTCCTCGGCTCCTGCTCATGGACGGGACGGACCGATGCGCGGGCCGCTGTTGATGGGAGGATTCGTGGTGTACGTACTCGGCTGCCGGTGATTCCTCATCTTCTCGTCGTCGTCTCCGGGGCCCCCAGATCGACCTCCGGGCCGGCCCAACGTACCAGTACACTACACTTCTACTGCGCCGGCACTGCTCGATTCGTTCGGCTACAGCTGTGTCCTCTGGAGACACCCGTGGTGCCGCCAGCTTATTAAGCAGCGACGCAGCTCCTCGGATGAAGAGGCACAAAAATACATGCACACGTGTTCAGTTTTGTTGGCTTCTTCCCTTCTCCTGCCCCAAACTTTGCATCCCGTTACTTCAAACCAATGGAGCCCGGTTTAAAAAGAACAAAAGTTTTGCCCTCTTCCTCTGCGCGCTTCTCGAGAGTTGACAGCTTCGTCACACGAGATTCATTCACGATACGACCCGGGAAACTAAGGAGAAACATTTCGCAGGGCACACAAGAAAACTGGGGGATCAATGCCACACAGCAAGCGAACAACTTTGCCAGATGCTTTGAACCGGTGGTGTCGTCGTTACAACTTCAGAGCCCACCACCAGGCGCACCAGGTCAGGTCAGGTCAGGTAAGGCAAGTCGCTCTCCCCAACAATACGAGCTATGGCTGCCTGGGTTGTTTTGCTTCTCTAGCTGTACAAAAAGGGTTCGACGATCTCCGGGACGGCGACGAGCAGCCAAGGAGCTACGTTAAGCCGTGCGACAGAGGCCGAGAACGGGGCAAATCGGGCTGGTCTCTGGGAGCAGCTGCTGAAAACTGGCCGATGCCGGAGATCGCCGGGGAGGGCAGCTTAACGGCGAATAATGTTTCGCTTCATCCATCTTGTTAGACTTAAGAGTCGGAACCCTACTCTCCAAAATTAGACGCTTTAACCTACAAGGTGTGGAGAAGGGCAGTGTCAATATGCAAACTCAAGTTGCAACGTTTTCGATCTGAACAAGAAATCATACTGTTGTAATGTCTGTACACTTTTACTGCTCCATCCGATCCAAATTAATTGACGCAGTTTTAGCATAACTTTGGTACAAAATTATGCTAAGGTTGCGCCAATTAATTTGGATCAGGGGGAGTGGCCCGGTTAAATTCTTGCGGTCGTGAAGAAGAAATGGAATCAATCATGAGATGCAGTGCGAGAAAGTATGCGTTGGGAGAAACATGTTTACCTTTGTGCAGGCTGTCAAAGAGAACTGTATGATATTTTTCCTGACTAAAGTCGGTCTGAAAACAGTTTAAAAAGTGTGAGGTTGTAAATGCAATTCAGCAAAAAAGTGAGAAGCGACCTATAAGTAATAACAGCAGGTACCTTACCAGGTAGTTAAAGATACCGCTTACTAGAGCTAGCAATGAATGGCACCAATCATGTTCTCTTTGCAGTCCTTGCAATAAAAATAAAGGAGATATTTCAGCACTTTGAATTCAGATTAGATGGGAAGGGATCGCAAACGCGAAATGAAAGGTTAGCAAGTGAATAACCTTGGTAGTGATATAATTTGGGCGTTCACTGGTCTGGTGGCCCATGGTACGGCAGGCTTCGGTACTTAAAGAAAGCTGCCAGAACATGCGTCGATATCAGAGTGAACAGTGAGGTAATTTGAAGGTGATCCATTTTTGTTCTATCAGTACATACCTTGTTAAAGAGTTCGGATAATGGAGGCTGCTTGCTCTTCCGGCTTGTTGACAAGTTGAATTCCTAGGATTGCCGACGAGAAGATATGGATATTTTGATAAATGGAAGGACTAGGGGAAAAAACAGATGAAAGGATACGGCGAAAAGCTAACCTTAGGCACTGTAGGATTTCTTTTGGCAGTTTGAAATACACCGATGTCTCCTCTGCTTGCCAATATCTGTTGAAAGGAGAAAATACGACAATCATCGGTGCGTCTGTTGTCTGAACTAACTATATGGCAAGAACTATCCTATACTTATTATGTAGTTGATCATTATGCAACTTCTGTTCCAAATGGATTTGTCGCATCAATGTAAAGCAATTAACACCAAGAACATAAATTGCTCATCAAAATATCATTTCAATAGCCAATAGGGCACTCTGGAATGTACCTGTGGAAACTAGAAGGTTTGACTGAAAACTAGCTCATAAATAAATATACAAGACCTGTACAGGGCAGATACCTTTTTATCCAGTGGCAGAGCTTTAAATTTAAACGTGCCCGTCGTGCCATCTCGGTCATCTTCTGATGTTTTATCAATGCTGTTAGCAGACAACAAAGAAATAGATAGTGTCACTTTATTCCCAAGTTTCAGTGTTTTTTGCAGAACTATATGTAAGACCTTATCAGCCCTTATCTAGATCAAGACAACTCTGCCTTGACAAACACTAGAACAACAGAAATAATTATAAGATCTCATCGTAAGCAATATATTCTTCCAATTTGAATATCATATAGGATAGATTAGAATTTAGGTAACTGCACCCAAGGCAGAAAATAAGAAGCAAGCTTACTTGTGAAGACTAGTTGCACGGTTAGATGAACACACTGGCGTTTTTGGTGCAACATTGACATGTTGTATATTTGCATGCTGATGAGCCCGAAAAGGTTGCACGACCTGATTGAAGAGAAGTTCTGAATGTTGACTCACAAGATCTTGTATAAATATAAAAGAAAGACAATAAATAAGGCATGGTGCAATCTGATATCCCTCCACCTAAATGTGGGAAATGACCATTGTAGATGCACATTGGTTCAAGTTCAACTGCCGAGGGTAAATAGGAACAAACTGAACAGATTTAGGCTTTAGCCACAGGATTAGACGCAAAATAGTGAACAAGCCACAAAGACAATTAAGGCAAAGCTAATTACAAGCTATGGTGTACGAGTAAACAGCTACCATGAAACATTGATATACCTAACCTATATTCTCTGCAGATCCTTACATTTATCTGTTTCATGGGAAAATAGAACATCAGCAAAACCAGTCCTGAACTGTTCGACTATCAGTCCACAAGAGAAATGTTACTGGAAATATATCTTCAGTTTCCCACAAAGAACATATTCACAGCCTCATAACCTTGTTCCTCAATATAAGAAATTGCATGCGTACAATTCTCCCATGATTGCCAAATTATCTCAGGAAAAATGGGCCCATAAACCATGGAATGTATCAGTACATGTTAATTGTGGGATTGTGTAGGGTTTGCTAATATCCGTGAAAGGGTCCTACTGATATTCTTCATATATAGGTCATGATATGAAGAATCATCTGCCAATGAGATTAATGAGGACTTAAACTTGAATATAGATAATAAGCAGTTTTATAGCCTACCTTTCTAGTCGGTGCCGATTGGGTCGTACAAGCAGGATCCCGTCTGTTTAACTGCTTTGAATTACTTGGGCTGAAATTTGAAGGTAAAGGTGTGAAAAGGATATTAGCAGAAGTATCTTATGTTCAGGCATCAAAACAGAATAGCATGTGAAAATGACTTACACTAATCTTTGAATCCTTGACCTCTCTGCTCTCAGCTTAGTAGCCAACTCAGGTTCTCTCGGAACTGTAATCTTCAATTTAGGTAGAACGGTGGCACGATCATAGCTACTGCTGATAACATTCTGCGGGATACATGATAAAGTGACGTCAAGCAAAATTTGAGGCCTTTATTGGCATCATATATTTTTAGTACTCCCTCCGTCCGAAAATACTTGTCGGAGGAATGGATGTATCTAGATGTATTTTAGTTTTAGATGCATCCATTTATATCCATTTCTGCGACAAGTATTTCCGGACGGAGGGAGTATAATACAATGTCTTTACAGGACAGTGTACTGCAGAGTGCAACAAACATGAACCTATGCCTAGTTGCACATCATGTATTACTATATTTTTAGAAGGACAATCAAGTATGCTACTGAAAACATAAGATAAAGTCACTTGACAGAAATAGAAACATATTACACCAAGAAAACTATTCAGAATTTAAAGAATAAATGAACGGTACAAGAATCAATGTCTTTTATGTCATGCTTCGAGGGCACTTTTACCTTTTCATGGGCCTTGTGAATCAACTCATGTTGATTTGTAGCAACATCCTGTACCAAAATAAAAGGTAGCTTCAGGAGAAAAAAAAATGACATGGTTATGCAACAAAAGTGATGCAAATTAGCACCTTCAGTCATTAGGAACATCTCTAGGGATAAACAACCAATGGTTCAACTATGACGACCAGGGGCACAAAATCTACACTAAGCCCCTACGCATATACTGGACAAACTATATTTCGTGTACCAGAGTTTAACAGTAACTGTTATCATTAAGAAATAACATGTATCAAGCATTTTCAGTTCAAGTCATGGATTTTTTTTTTAAATCAAATCAAGACTATTTTACTGAAATTTCAGTGAATTGTTGGTACTTCCAGTAACAAACTAAACAACAGTACATCCCAGATTTAGCAGAGAACTTAAATGTCATTTTCGCTGGAAGATAACTACGATTGCCGTAAATTTTCATGTAAATGCAAGCCTAATCCATGTGATGTGCAGATGCAATACAGAAGACAAACTGCACTTGACTACTGACAAGGCACAAATAATCTCACGAGCTACCTAGGATCTTTTCCCTGTGGCAACACTGAAGCCCCCAAGTACAGACAAAATTACAAGCACTTGTAGAGCTAAACACTAGGAAAGTTTGTTGCCACAATTCAAGCTGACTTGTAAAGTAGGGAAAACACTCAATTCTTCTTGTGCCTGTTACTTTAATCATGCTAAGTGCATTGACAAAAGGTTGTACACGAGGTATAATCCTGTTGTTAATTAATATGTGGTCTAAGAAATGAGACAAAGTTTCTCCCCAAATAAAGAATGGGCTGAAAACAAAACCCAAGATGTGGCAATTCAAACCCCCAAAAGGAAGTACTAGCATACCTTGTTGAGATGACCTTTTTCAAGTTTCTGCCTTTTACCAGCTTGTTGAGTGCAATCATTTGAGCTAATGGTACTTCTGTCACTTCTCACTCCAACTGATTTTTTACTACTGAAAGCAAACAGAATTGAAGGTCACACAGTATAGACAGAAATAAACACATCGTACATCTACTTTATATTTCCTAGATTCAATGTAGTACAAAGGCATAACTGAAAAGAAAGAAATGTGGTGAGACAAGACAAAATGCAGATAAAGAGAATAGTAAAAGAGAGAGCTCCCCTTTGAAGTAAGACCGTTTGTGAATTGTGACTGAAGCAAAGCAGGAACCAACATACATGTATACCAGTGTTAACGACAACCTTTTAAGTATGCATGGGTGATTTAATCAAGGGGACAGGTGAACAAACCACATGAGTAACAGAGACATACAAAATTGCTAGTGTGGTTGGTAAATTTTGAAGCTAAAAGAAACAGCAGACTACCCATAAACAATAAAGCATAGAAATAATTTTTGTAGTCAGCCCTAGAGATTTTCAGAAAATCAATTAGCACAAGGAGTCGACATACGGTACAGCATTCTTCACTTCAAGTTGCTTGTGTTGCCTGGCCAATTGACTGGCTGTAGGCTTCATCAGTGTGGACCCCTTGGATAAACTCCCCTTCACAGCACTTCGAGTGACAGGTTTTCGTTCATGTTTTGATGCTCCATAGCTCGGTATCCGTCCTATTTTGCGCAGAGTACACAAAACAATTACATTTCATGAAAAGGGACGGGGAAAAGACAGGAACCATGGCAGGCTAAATTCCAGAATGATAAACAACATTTTTTTTTGAACCGGGCTATCCCCCTTAATGATAAACAACATTAGTGATCAAATTATTTGATATGCAATGCTCTGTCTTAACAGTACAATATATAAATATGAGCAAAAAGACTTGGAAAGCAAGCACTCCATCCTAAACATATAGCAAACATATATGTAGGTGACAACTGAATGATGTAACAAATCAGCAGATATAAGCATTTGGCTAATTAGTACCTTCATTTGGTACATGTGATCGATATATACTTTGTTCAGTTGCACCAGAACAACGTTGAGATGGTTTAGGGCAACGCACAGCCTCTATATCTGCAACTGTGATGCTTCTTAGGTTTGGCAGCCCAAGGTCTTCAGCCAACATCATTGCAATCAACGCTATTTAAACAAAAGAGAAATGTTAGTTGTATTAACTAGGCAATTAAGGGCAATACAAAATTATAAGAAAAGTACTGTGAGGCTTTAAGAGCAAAATAAAATAACACTGCAACACATAATGTTCCATATAGATCAACAGATGTGGCTAAAAAGTAACTGCACACAGTTTGTGCATTTTTTATCATTTAGTGTTTGCAGTAGATGAAATGTAAAGCCGGTTATAACTACTGTTGAAACTATAATTCTCCCTAGCAAGCACTAATTATGGGTTTACCCTTTTGCTCGTTAGGATGATTTTAGAAGTATGGAAGTAACCAAAACAAACTGCTGGAAATTAACACATTTCTTGCAACTTTTGCACTTCATCAGGCTTTGAACTGAGGAGGCATCAATAACACATTTCTTCTTCTGTCAGGAAAATAAGAGGTTAATATCGTAGTGGCTTGTTTGTCTGACCATCAACCCCTAGCCCCCTACATTTCTATCTACCACCAATTGCAATGCTACAAACATGGAAACCACTGCTCGCAGCCAATATCCATGTTATGTACTGACAAATACTCAAACCCAGAATGCTGCCATGATACAGCATTGCCAAAATTAAACTAAGTTCCTAGAGTTTCAGAATAGCATAGAGCATGCTGGTCTCAAAACGTCAAATCTTATCCGCACCATCATTGCCCCAGACGGACCCCAGGGGTCAGAGAATTACAATAAATGGACGCGCAATTTTGTCCCTGGTATAAGCCTAAAACCACGCCCAGCAAGTTTCTCCAAATAGGAATAGCGACGCTAGTACTTGGAAGGGGGAATACGCTACTCCGTAATTAGAGTACTAATAAATACGAAATTTCCTACTAAATCCATCGAGTTGGCCCACCCAATCTCCAGCATAATGCGCACGCGAAAGGCATGAGGCGTCAATCAATCTGCACACGGGAAGCGCAAACCCGCAATCGATCGAGTATACTGGATGTAATTTCTGGAATCGTGGACAGAGCAGGGAAACACGGAGCGCGGGGGAGGGAGGGAGGGAAGGATGAATGGGCGGGGAGGCAGACGTACGGGAGGGCGGGTAGCTGGGGGCGGTGGCGAACCAGAGCTCGGCGGCGGCGGCCTCGGCGGGGGCCTCGGCCTGCGCGAGGTCGAACCAGCGCGGCGCGTCGTACTCGTAGTCGAGGTCCACCTCGAACCACCGGACCTCCATCACCATCACCCCGTCCTTCTCTTCGTCCTCCACCTCCTCGAATCCCGCGCCGTCGTCGTCGTCGGCGACGGAGCAGGAGGAGGAGGCGTCGCGCATCTCCTCGTCGTCGCTGTCCATGGCGCGCTCGGCCGGGGGGCCGCGACGGCGCGGGGAGGGGCGGGCCGGATCCGAGCCCGCGGTCGGCGGGCGGCGGGCGGCGGGCGGCGAGGTGCTTGTTCGGCTGGGGCGCAGGCGGAGCGGAGGAGGAAGGAAGGGGAAGGCTGTTGAGGAAATTTGAAACGCGGGGTCGGAGCACGGAGGAGGCGGAGGGGGCAGGGCCTGACCTGACCTCGGCCTGTGCCGGATTTGACCCCCGCGCGTCTTTCCCACGCGCACCCCTGTCCTTCCCTCATTTCACTCCACGAAACCAAACAGCAGTGGCATTTACGAATCCCATCGTGCCCCGCACGCGCCCGAAGGAGCGTTACGCCAATTCCGCAGTGACTGAGGACCGATCTGTAAACTTGGCGTGTGCAGGCTTTGTGACTTTTTGGGGAGCGTGGGGCCCACGTGACCACGGGGCCCGCAGTCCAGGGCTCCGGGCCGTGCTCGTCGCCCGCCGGCCCGCCTCGTATGGCCGCGAAGAGAAACAAATCCAGACAATAAATGTATATCGCTGGACGACAGACAGCTCGTCGGAAAAGAAACGGAAGTCGTATTCGCTCGAGGTTTTGTCCTGGCGACGGACGGGCGTACACGTAGTACGCGGCCGGGGAGGGGAGGGGCAGGACCGTACTTTCCGCTGGGGCGCAAGTCCCTCGGCCTCGGGTCCCGGGGAGCATCCGATGCTGGCAGAGCGCCTGTCGGGCAGGCCCCGCTTCCATTCCCTCCCCCCGCCTGTGCATCCCGATCCTACTGCACATCGGGATACGCGTTTCCGTTTTGTACGTACGCACTGTACGCGCTTGCTCCAGTTGTACTACTCTAGTACGAAGGAAAATGTATGTGTAGCGGCTGGCTGGCGAGAAACAAACGAGGCGCGCACGTTATGTGTGGTCGGGTCCAGTCCGGGTCTGCGAGGAGATACATCAGACGATACGCGTGGAGAATGTGACGGAGCGGGTCTGGGCTGGCTGGTGGTGGGGCGCCGGCTTTTCCGTCACCTGCGTGCGGGGTGGGGTGCCGCCAACGCCTTTTTATCCGTTTTTGAACGCGAGAGCCACCGGCCGGTCTCGCAACGGTCACCGACCGGCGCGGCAGCGGGGCCAGGGGTGGCCGCCCCCCTGCCATATTGCGCGCTTGCGCGTCCCGGTTGGCGTACGCTTTGCGGCCCGTCGCTGCCACGACCTCGTATACTGTCGTATCGCACGGAGCGCCACGATGCGTGGTACTACGCCGGACGTGCGTGGGCAAACATAACGTCGATGCCAGATGCCTACACCTACCTCTCCGATGATGTGTAGTTTTTTCTTTTTTTTAAAAAAAGACTTCCGGTCTGTTCATCAACTGTCAGAGAGGCGGAAGGCAGGGGAAACCATAATGTCAGGTGCGCCTAGGAGCCGCGAGATCAAATCGTCATACGAACAATGGCGTATGTATGTATACCCACCGGGCATTATTTGTCTATTGTTACCGGCTTTTCTTTCTAATTAAGCCTTATTTCGACCTCTCCCTTCAAGACTCCGAGTCATTCTCAACTCCTTCCAAAACAAAACAGAAGATGCGTCCCCATTAAACACCGCGTGTAAAAACTGAATAATGTTTTTGTCTAGGTAATATCTTGCCTTCATTGGTTTCACACACGAGGAATCGGGATCTGGGACCAGCCTCCGCCCTCAACAAGCCAAAACTGCATGGTTAAACTGTGCCCTCAACAAGGCTTGCAACAGAGAACTGCATGCTGGCTTCGCAATGTGCCTAATGAGATTGCCAACATTGTAATCTCTGACTGTGATCTCCTGTGTTGATTAATGAAAGTTCCTTTCCCGCAAAAGAAAATTGTGCCATATCACGGAACCTGAAAACCACATCTGCCTAAGAATTTACTAGACGGACTAGTGCACCCATATTGTTTATTGAATCTTCTACACACTGGAATCTCATACTTATTTTTGAATAGTCCTTGTGAAACCTTGTCAGCATTTTAAAAACACTAGTCGTGTAAATTAGGGTGGATTGTGCCAACGACTTGATAAGAATATACTTTCCTTCGATGGCGGCATATATTTCTAACTAATGTAAGCCTCTTGTTAAGCATGTCTCTATAAATAGAAACATGTCCGCTTTCGTTCTTCGTGCCTTACTAACCAACCTTAACCTCGAGCGTCATGATTGGGGCTGCTGATCGACTCATTCAAGATGACGTGGTCATCAGGGCCGAGATCGCTCCGAGGCTCGCTCACGTTGTCGTTGGGGTTGCCATTGTCATCGTCGTCATTGTTGGAGTTGGGGGAACCCACCATACAGATGTCATAAGTAATGGTGGTTGTTCACAGGCTGTCTGGGGACTCGCCCGTCTCCTCTTCCATCTCTTTCACTTCATCGTAGGCACTTTTGAGGACTTCGATCAGGTCTTCAATGTTTGCAGCAAGATGGGTGGTGGGTGGGACGAACAATTGACCTTTCCCGTGGACTCCCAAATTCGATCGTACAACGAGATCAGATTGTCCAAAATTGTGAGCTGAATTCGATCTATCATCTCATTCAGAAGAAATGATGTGGAGCATCCTATGGACATCACCATGTCGAGAGTTCATTTGGCAAGTGACACGTGCGACATCTACTTCATACATACAAAGGTGAATCATCCCCTTTACACGTGTCCACTTGTGCCTTTCGAGGATGGTATACTACTTGACCCTTCTCTCGTGTGCATACATAGGTGTGAGCGGAGCTACACATTCATCGAGAAGGAGTCCAAGAAGAAGAGAACATCTACAACATCCAAGAGGGACGCCTAAAAGCGGAGAAGGAAGCGCAAAGAAGAAGGCAGCTGCTCCCAGGCGCCCCCGTGCCCACGGGCCTCCCAGGCTGGCGGTCCTGAAGACCCCGTGCGCACGGGCGTGTATCGTGCCCATGGGACCCTCGTGTCCACGGTCCTCACAAACCCCGTGCGCACGGGCTCATGCGCCAGGTCTCTGAATGCCCCATGTGCACGGGCTCCACTTACCCCGTGCGCACGAGGCCCCCCTGAATGTTGCTGCAGGCTTTGCCCATGTAATGTCCATTTCGCCCCTGCTTACTCCTTCATCTCCTAGGACTATATATACTCCTTCATCTCCTCCATTTAGACTTAGCTAAGAATAGATCTAGACATTAGAGATTAGCTCATGTATCTCCCCTTGTAGGTTCCCTCTTAAGGGAGAAGACTCCATTGGAGTACAAGACCTCCATTGGAGAAGATCCTTAGGGATTCATCAAGACCTCATCTCCTTCATAGGATTCGGGATGAACTTTACCATGTATCTTGTTTCCCTTTGATTGTTCATGTATCTTGTGGATCTTGTGTGGATTTGAGTCTATTGGATGTGTGATTGGACTTGTTCTTGAGTGTTCCTCTTGTGATTTCCCCCTTGTGTTCTTCTTGTTCTTGGGAATTTCCCCTCCAATTCATGAAAGATCTCCATCTAGGGTTCCACAACATATTGGTATCTAGAGCCACGTTGATCACAAAATTGGAGCCTCCCCTCCTTGTTTTCTAGCCTAATTTTGCTTCTTCTTGCCCAATTTCGAAAATCCCCACAAAAAGAGCCATACCATTTTTTTTTGTGATTTGAAGTTTCTTGTGAGTTTTTGTTGATTTCAATCCATGAATCTGGTGTATAGCAAGTAGATCCACCTCCAATTGCATCCCCATAGCCTAATTTTTCTTTTCCCCCCTTCGAATTTGACCTAGAAATCGCGAATTTTCCACCTACCCCGTGCGCACGGACCCCCGAAAAGTCTTTGGACACCCCGTTCCCGCGGACCTACACTGTACGCATGGGACCCCGTGTGCATGGCCTTGGACCCCGTGCGCATGACCTACATCCACCACGACTTTCCACATCGACGACGACCATCCATTGTTTGAGACCATCTTCAACCGGAAGCAAGGCCGGTCCCCCCCCAACTTCGTGAAAGGTTAAGTGTGACGAAGGTATCCATTCCGTCATAAATTTTTTCTTCCTTGCCATTACATCTTGATAACCCCACCATCTTTGCGAATACCTTCATACCTATTGAGACTAGCTATTCGAGTATTGCTGGGCTTCACGAAAACTTGTGCACCATAGTGATACGATATCATATTGTTACATCATTCGATACCTGATATTGTGCAATTGCTTGATCCCGTGCATATCTTGTGATACTTGTCCCATATTTGTGGTTGAGGCTCATTAAGCATAGTGGAAAGGAAGAGAAGAGCAAAAAAAAGCTTTTAAGCAAGAAAAAGAAAGATCATAAGCTTATAAGCAAAAGAGAGTTGAGTCCTTTGGGTTTATTTCAACATTTACAATATCTTGGACTTCAATTTGCATGAATTTGTGCCACTTGTCCTAACCAAGCCACTCGATAAGCTTTACTTTGTAGGTGTGAGTGAACAAGTCCGGTACCAATTCCATTATTCTCTCATTTCACATTGAGTGATACAAGATACGTCCTCAACTTTGGGAAAATGTAGCTTGGTATTGTTTACCTCATTTCCTACTCACCTTTGCTCGAGTCTTGTGATGGATAGGAAAAGCACATCATCTCTGGTCTACAACAACGATGACGAGTTCGATGCCGTGAAGAACTTCATTGATGCCAAGATGGACAAGCACATGGAGGAGCTCAAGTCCCTCATCAAGAATCACAAGAGGTATTCCTCATCCTCGAGAAGACGCTCAAGTGCAATGACTCCCGAGATACCATCTCCGACAAGTACACAACGACATTGACACCGACAAGACCATGAAGCTCAAGGCCATCAAGGGCGTACCACAAGAACGGAAGAGCACCCTTCCGAGAGTGCATTGGCTTCTCTACCAACCCCGTGCATACGGGCCTTCGACCCCCGTGCACACGGGACCCCGTGCACACGGCCTCCGACAACCCCGTGCGCATGGGCTATAAAGAGATGCGACATCAACACCAAGACTACGGCTTCTTCAAAAACTTTGGCATCTTTGCCAAGGGACTACAAGGCATCTTCGCCTTCGGATGTATGACATCTTCTACTCCACGAGCTCAAGTCCACTACTTCCACGAGCTACTTCGACTTCACCGGCGACGATGAGATTCCATTCTTTGGGACTCATGACCCCGAAGAGTACCTCGAGTGGGAGTGCAAGATGGACGACTACCTCAAGCTACACCAAGTCCTCTCCGAAGATCAAGTGAAGTGCTCCACAAGTACCTTCCACGACTACGCATCTACATGGTGGCTTCATAGACCTTCGACAAGCTTCACCATGACGTGGCCCACGATGAAGAAAGCGATGAGGCGAGAATTTGTGCCTTCCACCTACACGGAACATCTTCAACGCAAATTGGAGAACACCATACAAGGATCCAAGTCCCTCGATGAGTACTTCAAGAACATGAAGGAAGCCTTGCGACGTGCCGGCGTGGACGACCCCATTTGGATGAAGTTATACTTCATGATGGGATTGAACAACGACATCTCCAAGACTATCTTCCTCGAGAAACACAAGTCCCTCGACAACAACTACATTGGTGCTCTCAAGGCGGATCAAGAACTCATGAAGGCCAAGTCTACTCGACCCCAAGCACACTTCGCGACGACCGAGCTCCAAGATGACGTTCCCAAGTTCGACTTCACCGCCATCCCTCTTTGTGGCATTGATGGTGCCGAGTCTACTACTACTCTTTTTCAAGACGTTGCGGCAACAAGTACGACTACAGAACAACTCAAGGACTAAGATCTGGAGGCAAGCGACACAGTGACGAGCAAGGATGATGCTTCCATCTTTGGAGGGGAGAATGATGATGTGCCATCTTTGGCCTTCATCCATGGCGACGGCGACGAGATGGTTGAGCATGGGATTTTCCCTTCGACCACTACAACATATGATGACTTGAGTGACTTGTGCCACCATATCGAGAGTGAGAGTGACTTCACCACCAGCCACATATATGACGAGTTGCCCATTTCCCATGTGAGGAGAGCCACAACCCCCACCACTTGAGTGAGATGAGTGACTCCACCATATGTGAGTTTGAGTGGGCCTACCTTGAGGGAGTGAGTGAGCCACCACCACATAGAGAGAGTGATGTAGTTGATAAGGCATGTGAGGCCATTTTGATTTCTAACAACTTAACCTCTACCTCTATTGTGTCTTCTCATTTGGTGCTAGGTCCCATATATGATGATGCGCCGATCCTCGATGACTTCGTCCTCCCTTTGGACATGACGATGGCCATGGTGGACTATGTTGCACCCCCACATGGTTCCATCACGATGATGGCGTTGACCATGATTTGGTCTTTGTCACCTCACCTACACCACACGAGTGGAATGAGAAAGGTAACATAGGTGAAGGTGATGCTCTAGTCCCACTAGTGGACATTCTTGACATTGATTACTTGCATGATGTTGATCCACCTATTACCATGCGTCATGCTAGTATAATTTCCCTAAGCGATGATTTACCCATTTATGATGAGTTTGATGATTGTCATGTGGAGTATATTAGTTGTGATGCCATGTTACATAGGATTTCTTGTGATAATTCTCTTGGTCACATCATGTTTGATAATCCGCTTGACTTGTCATATGCTATGCATGAGATCTCCCGTATGTCATATTTGCAATATCATTGTAGTGACTATGCATATGCCATTAAAATAAACCCAATTTTCACATATGACATAGATGACTAACCCATGGTTATTTCCATTTGTTTTTCTTGTGATGATATTGATATGCTTCCTTTGCATAATTTATCTCATATGCCATGCCATGACCACCTAGCTTCGGACATGCATTGCTTACCATGTTTTCAATTTGCTCCATATTATGCTTCCTCTATTGCACATGAGGAGACCCCCATAGTTTCCTCATACATGTTAGGAGATTTTGATACATCCTATGATTTGCATGATTCCCGTGATTGTGTGCACCATATGCATACCATGAATAAAAATGCTATTGTTGTGCCACATACTTGCTATAATTTGCGTCCCAATCATGTTGAACACAATAACTATCATTGCATGATGAATGACATGTTTCTCTACCGTGCTTCAAATTTCTTTGAGCATTGCTTATCTTGTGCTAATTCTCACGATCACATACACATAATGATGGATGATGTGTACATTTACCACGCACACACTTTTTTTGGTTTGTCTCTCTTTTGTGTGGGTACCCATGCACACTCGTCAACCTCACAATCCCATGAGTTGACGAAATGAGCTCTAGAGAGCAATGATGATTTGGGATCCCGTGGATTGTCCTTACCACCATTCCCTTTGCGCAAAGACTTCGTGCATCTCTTCTACATGGCCCTCACATGGTTATGGGTTATTTATCACTTCTCGCTTTATGCCCATATTGCCATGTTCATATTGCATGATATGCTCTTTCCTATGCCTTTGCCATGCCTTTGTGACCCATGCTTTGCATTACACATGATGATTGATTGTCATACTTGTATGCGTATTTGCATGCTTGGTGGAGATATTGCTTGTTATTGCCATGTTTTCTATGTGCCCCATGCCTATGATGATACATTGATATTGTTTTGTGTTCGTGCTTGAGATATGTCATGTGCATTGTCTACACCTATTATTTGCTCACATGACATGATTGCCATGATTTCCTCTAGTGTGTGACATCTTCGCTCCACTAGTTCGCACAACGTGATTGATATGCTTGCTTATGTTGCATCACACATGATTCATACTTTCTCACCTCATGCGGTTGATGGCATCCATTTCCATGCTTTGCACATGATTGCTATTACATGTTGTCATATGTCTCCATATGTTGCCTTTCTCATGCTAGATAATTTGCCATGTATTGAGTGCAACAATTATTCTAGTCTTGCTAATGAGTTTGCCCCCATAGCATTCTCACATATATTTGGAGATTTTGACATATTCCTTGTGAATGATGCTTGTCTTACCTCTTTGCACCATATACCTAGTGCCATGAATATCTCAATTGTTGCATCATCTTATTCATGCACTTTTGCTTCTAATGGTTATGTGCAAGAGAATAGAACCATCATGATGGACGATGTGTTTATCTACCATGCACATACGTTGTTTGCTTTCTTTTGTGCATGTGTAGGATACTTGGACTTCGTGTCGACTTCCACTTCATGTGAGTTGACCATTTGAACTCTTGAGAGCGAGCCTCATACACTCGACCATGACGCGCTTCTACACCACATTTCCTACCACTTCGGCATTATGAAGGATGCACGAGGACATGCTTTTGAGGTGATATCCTTCTATCTCGAGAACACCCAAACCATGAGCATGCATATTGTGGATCATACTTCATGTGTTGCTTGCACCATGACACTTTGCACACATGCTAGCGATATTGCTTTGACTTATCATTGCCACATTGCAATGCCTCATGACATATATGCCTTGTATGTTGCATCCAATTCTTGGAGTACTTGCTTCTATTATATGTTTGGTTGCCACAATGTCATTTCTTCACGTATGCCATGCACCTTTGATTGTCACATGATTGACTTGATTGCCTCACACATGTTGAACAATTGCTCTTTCCATTGTGTTGAGTGCCACGATATCTTTACTGCACCCTATGCACATTATGCTTGGATTGTCTTGCACTTACACCATGTGTTTAGACATATCATTATATTTGGTGTTGTGGATGATTCTTATGCCTACCATAGACCTTTTGTTGAGCACTTTGCGCATTCTTGCTATGACCTTGAGGTAGATGCTTGTTCACTTCTGAAACATATTTGCATCTCTACCGGCGATGGAAGGGGAGAAGGAGGAGCAGACGCATCCCGACTAGCACACCCCTGTGCCGGTGACAGATGACGCGAACGCATCCAGGCCACCCGTCCCTCCTACCGAGCTCGCCATGGAGCACACCCTCGTGTCGCCACACCATGGCAGCCGCCCGCGAGGCCACCAACAATGGCATGCCCACCGACGAGGGGTACCAAATTGACCCGCAACAACAACCAAGGGAGCTCACGGAGATACCTCCACACGTCGCCCGCCCACCAACCACCAGAGCAACCAAAGCGGACGAGCCCGCCCACCAACCTGCCACACCACCAACATCCACGGTCGAGAAGGCCGCCGCCACTGGTCCATGCTGCCCGCAACCCTGGCCATCAGATCTGGAGCACCACCGAGCCATCCTGGAAGATGGCCCCAGTCATGCGAGGCCTCGCGGTCGCCCGCACCACATCACTGCTGCACCACCGCCCCGCAGCCGCCACAGCCCCATCGCACCACCGCACGCGAGTGCAGCCGCCGTGCCATAGGCCATACCATGGCATCCTTGCCGAGTGGCCGCGTCCCGTGCCGCAACCCGCCACAAGAGGAGGAAGAGGAGTCACCGCCACCACCTACACCGTCCGGGCTTTTCCCGGCGGCCCCTCTGGGTGACGGCGAGTGGGAGGGGTGGGGGAAGGGGGCTAGAGAGGTGGCGACTAGGGTTCGCCCGGCCTCTCGCGGCAAAGGCGTAGGGCAAACTTTTTTTCCCCTCCGTTCCCAGAGCTTTTCAACTATGTAGTTTTATCTAGATGGATGTTGATCTACATTGTTTTGTTTATGTTGTTGCATGCATTGTATATATGGATTTAGTGCGGGCATATGGGGACTAAGGTTGTAGACAACGAAGCGGTCATGTCTGGACACGTCCGCAGGTATATAGGGACTCATATTAGGCAACTATGGTTGCATAGATGCTCTAAAGAATAGGACACACTTAGAGCATCTCCAGCCACGCCCCCAACAGGCCCCCAAGGCGTTTTTGTAGCGCCGGCGGCCAAAAATCGCCCCAGCCGCGCCCCCAGGATCTCATTTAGCGCCATTTGGTCCGAAATGACAGCCGGCGAACCCGAGCCGAACCCAAGCGCCCAGAGGTCGCCTGGGGGCACCGGTAGAAGCGAAAAGGGGCATGGGGCCACTCTGTCAGTGAGAGGAGGCCCTTTTCCCGCCGTTTCCTCCTGCTTTCCCCCCTCCGCTTCCCTCTCATTCTTCATTCCTCCAGCCAATCTCCTCTTCCTTCCCTCCTAGCCGGCCGCCATGCCGCCGAAGAAGTACATGCCCCCCCGCGCCTAGACGGATACCGCCACCGCCTCCGCCCAGCCGAAGTAGAGGAAGCAGAGGGCGCCGCCATCCAAGCACCCGGGCATGTCTAACACCGACTGGAAGGCGGAAGTTCAGCTCCAGGAGGCTATCACCACCGATCGACGGAATAGGGCGAACGCCAAGAAGTCCTGGGACAGGGCGGTGCTCGCGGCTGCGGTAGCGGAGAAGGCTGAGCGCTCGGCCGAACAAACCGAGGCGGCTCGCATGGGGATGATGAACCCGACTGGTGGCCACGGCCAACACACGTCCTGGAGCCAGCAAAGCGTCGGGTCTCCGCCCGGCTTCTCGTCGTCGCCACAACCTTGGGGCTGCATGCCGTCGCCGGGCTACGCTGACGGCAACGCGCATGGCGGGTTCAACCCCAACATCACCTTCCCCCATGGTCACCCAGCCCAGCGCACACCCTCGCCCGCCTTCGCCGGCGTGCAGTACCCTCTGTACACCTACCCGCCGCCGGCCTACGCAGCCTCCCCGACGCCACCGCTCCGTTGTTGCGTGCTGCTCTTCTCACAAGCCTCCTCATCGCATCTCGGCGACACCGACACGATGGAGGCCGACATGGAAGACATCATCACGACCGGCTCGGTCGCCGCCTCCCCCGGGTTCACTGCCCAAGACGACAAAATGGGCATCATCGGCGACATGGATGGTGAGCTCGACTACGGCGAGGAAGAGCTAGAGGAGGAGGAGGAGGCGCCTGCTCCGGTGAGGAAAGGGAAGAAAAGAAGAAGCGGGCGGCCAGGACCGGCGAGCCGCGCATCAAGTGGGCGTCCAAGGAGGACGAGTGCCTCGCCGAAGTGTGGAAAGTCGTCTGCCTCGACCCGATCACCGGCACGAACCAGAGCGAAGACATGCATTGGGACCGCATCAATGCCGAGTTCGATGAGAGCAAGCTCGTCGACCCCTACTTCAAAGGCGTCTACATGCAGCGCGGGTCGAAGGCAATGGCGAACCATTGGGGGCTCATCCAAACGGCATGCAACAAATGGCATGGGATCGTCGAGGAGATCGCGACTCGCCAGTAGAGCGGCACCAGTGTCGAGGATCAGGTATGGCACGCCGGTCTCTCCCTTTCCTTTTCACCGTGTGCGCGCCCACTGAATGATGTTCCTCAACACAGCTGCTGTGGATGTTCGCCATGTTTCGCCAGGACAACAGCGACCAAGAGTTCAAGTACCTCCATGTCTTCAAACGGATCTAAAAGTGCGAGAAGTGGGCGGATGTCCGGCGCACCCTCGCCAAGGCCAAGGACACGTACAAGCCGGACACGCCGACGCCAGGCGCGGCCGACGGGCGCCCAGACGGCAACAAAGGGGCCAAGAAGGCGAAACACGCCGAGTCGGCTACCACACATGTGCAAGAGTCCATTGAGCATTGCCTCGCCGACGCCAAGACCCGGGCCGCCCAGCGGGAAGAGAAAACCGAGGCGCGATGGTCGGCGTTGATGACAAACAACACTGTCAAGCTCGACTTGCTCTGGACCAACTGCCACGCCCAATATGCGATACTATCCTAAAGAGACTCGAAGGTCCCACCAAGGATAGAACCACATATTGATACGCTTTTGCAAGGTGGATATCATTACATCAACATTACATAATAGATAGGGATACATACATAAGGCATCCAATGCCACACGAATACAACATCATCTTACATAAGAGCACCATCCGACTATGGATGAAACACAAACAGAAACTCAAACAACATCCACCCTGCTAGCCCAGGCTGCCGACCTGGAACCTATCCCCTGATCGAAGAAGAAGCAGAAGAAGAACTCCAAAACAAGCAAACATCACTCTCACGTCATGATCATCGCATAACCTGTACTTGCAACTGTTGTTGTAGTAATCTGTGAGCCACGAGGACTCAGCAATCCCATTACCATGGGTATCAAGACTAGCAAAGCTTAATGGGAAAGGAAGGGGTAAAGTGGTGAGGTTGCAGCATCGACTAAGCATATATGGTGGCTAACATACGCAAATGGGAGCGAGAAGAGAAGCAAACGGAATGGTCGTGAAGCTAGCAATGATCAAGAGGTGATCCTGAACTCCTACTTATGTCAAACATAACCCAAAACCATGTTCACTTCCCGGACTCCGTTGAGAAGAGGCCATCACGGTTACACACGCGGTTGATGCATTTTAATTCGTATCTGGTGTCAAGTTATCTACAACCGGACATTAACAAATTCCCATCTGCCACATAACCGCGGGCACGGGTCTTGAAAGTTTATACCCTGCAGGGGTGTCCCAACTTAGCCCATCACAAGCTCTCATGGTCAACGAAGGATATTCCTTCTCCCAGGAAGACCCGATCAGTCTCGGAATCCCGGTTTACAAGACATTTCGACAATGGTAAAACAAGACCAGCAAGACTGCCCGATGTGTCGACAATCTCGATAGGAGTCGCACGTATCTCGTTCTCAGGACACACCAGATAAGCTAAGTGTCGGTGTCAAAACCGGCGGATCTCGGGTAGGGGGTCCCGAACTGTGCGTCTAGGCGGATGGTAACAGGAAACGAGGGACATGATGTTTTACCCAGGTTCGGGCCCTCTTGATGGAGGTAAAACCCTACGTCCTGCTTGATTAATATTGATGATGTGTGTTACAAGAGTAGATCTACCACGAGATCAAGGAGGCTAAACCCTAGAAGCTAGCCTATGGTATGATTGTTGTTCGTCCTACGGACTAAAGCCATCCAGTTTATATAGACACCGGAGAGGGCTAGGGTTACACAGAGTCGGTTACAATGGTAGGAGATCTACATATCCGTACCGCCAAGCTTGCCTTCCACGCCAAGGAAAGTCCCATCCGGACACGGGACGAAGTATTCAATCTTGTATCTTCATAGTCTTGGAGTCCGGCCGATGATGATAGTTCGGCTATCCGGACACCCCCTAGTCCGGGACTCCCTCAGTAGCCCCCGTACCAGGCTTCAATGACGACGAGTCCGGCGCATATGTTGTCTTCGGTGTTTGCAAGGCGGGTTCTCCTTCGTGCTCCATGTGTTTGCTGGATAGTGTCCGGTTGCTTCATAAATGCTACGCTCCTTGGCTTCTCAATAATGGCCTTCTTCCACGTGTCGTACGAATGCGAAAAGCCAGGGGTATTCTTACGTTTTCCCCCTAGCTGCACGGATAAGCTGCCTATAAGAGAGGCATGGATCCAGATCCAAATCACACCACCCTCCTTCCGCAAGTACTCATCGAGGCGCACCTGACAAAAAATCCATTCCAACATGGACAGTCGACGCGGCTCCTCTTCTCGCGCTCCCAGTCCTAAGCCAGGAGATTGGAGGAGATGCTCAGTCCCGCATAGTGAGTTAGTGGCGCTCCAAACAGAGGGATATCTTCCCCCGGCCTTTATGGTTCCGGTTCGAGCCGGACTGGCCACCTACAAGGGCGGGAAGCAGGCGGAGAGCGTCCCCAATCCCTCCAAAGGAGAGCGGGTATGCTTCGTCCCCTACTTGATAAGGGGATTCGGATTTCCTATACATCCGTTTCTCCGGGGGCCCTGGAGTTCTATGGACTCCAACTTCACCACCTCACGCCTGCCTCTATTTTGCACATCGCGGGCTTTGTAGCTCTTTGCGAGCTGTTCTTGGGCATCGAGCCCCATTTTGCGCTGTGGAAGAGGCTGTTTTGGCTCGTACCCCGTTCTCACAAGGGGTCGATATATCAAGTGGGCGGAGCCGAAATATGGCGCATCGCCGGGACCGGATATCTATCCGGAACTCCGAAGAAGGCCTTCGAAGACTGGCCTTCGGAGTGGTTCTATATGGAAGACGCCCCGCTGCCGGATCCAGTTCGGATCGGCCTCCCGGAGTTTAGCAATGCTCCTCTGAAGAAATGCCTGCGTTGGCGCCCGCGGAGCCCTCAACGGGAGGAGGATAGGAGCGTCCACTATCTGATGGGTCGGATACGGCTACTAGCCCATTCTGGACTAACCATGATTGGAGTCATGGCCACATGCATTATGCTAGGGGTGCAGCCGCTTCAATATAGGGGCCACCCCATGTGGGATTTTAACAGGGAGAATGACGCCACCCGTCATGGCCGCACGGGACCGGGATCGGCCGCCGATCTGGTGAAGATCCTGTCCGGCTTGTACAACGGGGAGGAGGAGGACTCCCTCTGCACGAGTCCATTGAATGGATTCTCCATGAATAACCCTCGAAGCTGGGTAAGCGGACGCTTAAATATCTGATCCGTGCTTTCAAAGATAAGTGTCTTACCTTATGGTTTCGGCACAGGAACTGCGCCGGGATGTGGAGGGCATAAAGAGCCCGACTCCACAACCCGAGGATCCGGGAAGATCCCTTGATCCGGCCTCCGAAGAGGATCCGGACATTAAGGTGGATTTGATTGACGGGGTGTTCCACCAGCTCAGCATAGATAATGCTCTAGTCGCCATTACGGCTGACTACCCCGGTTTGTGTCCGGCTTCCCAAGTGAGTACGACCGAAGTCCTGACACCGTTACTTTTTTAATGCTTATTTCTGACCACCGTGCACCAATGGTGCTTGGCAGGAGGTGCCTTCACGGCAGGAAGCCGAGCCCGCGGCGGCTGACCAACCGAGGTCAGTGCGGCCTAGCAGGCGGAAGAGGAGTGCTGCGCGAATCGAAACGTCGCCATAAAGGTACGGGGCACCATTGTCCTTTAAGGGAAAGACTCCTAGGAGGCATATTAATGCTCATGATTCTTCCAGGAGAAAAAGCGCTCGCCGGACTGAGTCCGGAGAGGGTGCCCACCAAGCCTCCGCCAGCCAGGCTCCAACGCCTGGTCCGAAAGGGGAAGCGAGCGCAAGGCGCGAGCCGGACGCTCCTCCAACGGAGGACGCCGACAGGTTGTCCGCCACCAGATCTGAGGTGGAGAGCGCCATGAATCATAGGCGCCATCGGACAGTTCTTCGTGACGCGTGTTTCTCCCCTGAGGCGTTAAATGCCTTTAATGCGGGAGACGCGCACCTCCGTGCTGCTCAAGATGGTTTAACCAAAGCCACGGTGCAGTATGTAAAGGACATACGGGTAAGGAATTTTAATGGCTATATATGCCTGTAGCCCCCGAGACTTAAAATAGTTAAAATAACTGATTTAAGGATCATTTGTTATGCAGGATCTTACTGAGAAGAATACCCACCTGTCTCAGGAGCTTTAAGAGTGCAAGGCCCAACTTGAGGCCGCACTAGCCGCTGCCGGGGGAGCCACGGAGACCCCCTCTGGTAATTCATATTTTGTAAAGAGAAGTAGTTTATGAAGTGCGCGTGTGTGTATAGTCTGACAATAGTATTGCAGAGGGTGCCGGACTAGATCCGGACAAGCAACAGCTGCTGTGCCAGGTGAAGGCCGGCGAGAGGGTGCTTATGAGGGTGCAGCAGGAGAGGAACAAACTCCAAGATGCCAACACCCAGCTGGGCGAAGAACTAAAAGATGTTCGGTTCCAGCTGTCGAACTCCGTGAAGGAGAATCGGCGGCTTCGTCGCGGCATTTATAGTAAGTGCTTAAGCAAACTCTTTTGAAAAGAAGAGTTCAGTGAGGAAGTCGATTGACAGAAATATGTCTGTAGGTGTGCTCACGGGTCGTCCGGCGGAGGAGATACCTGGTTCCACGGGAGACCCTCTTCCCGAGCTGCTGCAACTGCACGAACGTGTTCGGCAGGCGATGAGCGGCATCGTTCAGGCCTTATGGCCTTCCGTCTCCCTACCCGAGGGTCTTGGAGGGCTTGCTGAGAAGCTTCAGGGAGTACGGCGGTGGCTCCGTCTGTGGAAGATATCGGCCTACCGTGAAGGCGCCAGGGAGGCCTGGGCCATGGTGAAGACGCGGTACCCGAAGGCTGACCCAAACCACATGGCCGAGGTCGGACCTGCGGGGCCCGATGGGAAGGAGATCCCTGTGAGCCTAGTGTACGGCCAAGTAGAGTTGGCCGCGAAATATTCCCAACATGACTGTAAATTAGATAGCCTGTTAGATGGGATTGAAGAGGAGTACAATCAGTCAGTTTGACGATGTAAATTAAAAATGACATGTAAAATGCCTTCTAGCCGGATTGTAGATCGTTTGCCTTTGCGGACCATTTCGCTTCAACCTCGGGACCCAACAGTCCGGAGTGTGTCCGAATATCCTGACGGTTATAAAAGAACCGGGGCATGCATGGAGACAAGGCGTAGGGGTCATAATTGCTTTATCAGACAAGTGCCCAACTAGCTATGTTATATTACATGGTTAGTAAGAAACATCTTCCAAGGAGAATAGTTCTGTTAAGGGTTCCTTTCCCTGGGAGGCATGCCCTAAAGTGCATGTCCGGACTGTGAAAAAAGCAGAGAAAGCATCTGGGGGCAGATAAATAAGTAAGTAATAAATCATCTTTCAGGTCACCGACCGAATATTCCCTTAAGAACGCTAGCCTTCGGCTTCACCCAGTCTGAGGTACACATCCGGCTGACCCGGCAGTAACAATCGCAGAGGTGCTCCCTTTACCTCCTAGCCGAACAATCAGGAACGTAGGGGTAAGCACAGGAGCCAGGCAACCCGGCTTGGCCAAAACTTAAGTCATATCGATGCATATAATGGTGATCAAAAGGTACATGCGGAAGTGTGGCACATGTGGTGGGCATGAAGCCCATATAAATAAGCTTCTGTTAAAGAAGCCCCCAGGTATAACGAGTGCGAGTAGCACATCGAGTAAGTGCGAACAAAGCACAGATCAACCCTCAAGAGGTTTGTGCTGAAGAAAGAGGAGGAGGAAGGAGGGAAAACAAAGACAGAAAAAAATATATGAAAGGTGGATGGAGGAAGGAGACGAACCCTGAGTCCGGCGCTAGGCGTAAAGTCTTCGGAGACGGGCTGCGTTCCATGGGTTTGGCTCGAGTCGGTTGTCGGATGCGTTGCGTAGACGGTATGCACCGCCGGTAAGGACTTGGTCAATGATGAAGGGACCTTTCCATTTGGGCTTAAGTTTGTCCTTTTTCTTGTCCGGCAGGTATAGAACTAGCTCGCCAACGTTGTAAGTTTTGGCCCGTACTTCTCTGCTTTGATATCTTCGAGCCTGCTATTGATAGAATGCGGAACGGGATTTTTCCACGTCGCGCTCCTCCTCTAAAGCGTCCAAACTGTCCTGCCGATCTAACTCGGCCTCTCTTTCCTCGTACATGCGCACGCGAGGTGAGTCATGAATTATGTCGCAGGGCAAAACTGCCTCAGCGCCGTATACCATAAAAAATGGTGTGAATCCGGTTGTGCGGTTTGGCGTGGTCCTCAGCCCCCAGAGTACGGAGTCGAGCTCCTCTACCCAGTGCGTGTTAGATTCCATGAGGGACCGCACTAATCTGGGTTTGATGCCGCTCATGATTAGACCATTTGCTCGTTCCACTTGACTGTTAGTTTGAGGGTGGTAGACCGAAGCGTAGTCGAGCTTGATGCCCATGTTTTTGCACCAGAGTTTAACCTCGTCGGCCGTGGAATTCGTGCCGTTATCATTGATGATGCTGTGGGGGACACCAAAATGGTGTACTACCCCGGATATGAAGTCTATCACAGGTCCGGATTCTGTCGTTTTAACTGGCTTGGCCTCTATCCATTTGGTGAATTTGTCCACCATGACCAATAAGTATTTGTGCTTGTGGGTTCCCCCTTTAAGGGGTCCAACCATGTCAAGCCCCCAGACCGCGAATGATCAAGTGATGGGTATAGTTTTGAGGGCGGTGGGTGGCATGTGGCTCTGATTAGCAAAGAGCTGGCAACCAACGCATCATTGGACTAAGTCCTGAGCATCTGCCCGGGCTGTCGGCCAATAAAATCCTGTACGGAAGGCCTTTCCTACAAGTGCTCGGGCTGCAGCGTGGTGCCCACCGAGTCCGGCGTGAATTTCAGCCAGGAGATTTCGCCCTTCCTCTTTGGAGATACACCTTTGATGGACTCCGGTTTTGCTTTTCTTATAAAGTTCTCCCTCATGGACCTTGTAGGCTTTAGAGCGCCGAACTATGCAGCGGGCCTCATTTTGGTCTTTGGGAAGTTCATGCCTAATTAGGTAGGCTAGGAATGGTTCCGTCCACGGGGCAATTACTGCCATTATTTTGTGGGCTGAAGGTGTTATATCATTGGCTGAGCCACCGATTGTGTCAGAATGTTCTGTGTCGGGTGGTGCAATTGGTTCCGGGTTGTTATTTCCGGACTCCCCTTCCCATAATACGGATGGCTTAAAGAGCCGTTCCAGGAAGATGTTTGGAGGGACGGCGTCACGTTTTGCGCCAATACGTGCCAGCACGTCTGCTGCCTGGTTATTATCCCGGGCTACGTGGTGGAATTCGAGTCCCTCGAACCGGACTGACATTTTTAGAACATCGTTACGGTAGGCTGCCATTTTTGGATCCTTGGTGTCGAAGTCTCCATTTATTTGGGATATTGCGAGGTTTGAATCCCCGCGCACCTCTAGGCATTGAATACCCATGGAGATTGCCATCCGGAGGCCATGTAGAAGGGCCTCGTATTCGGCTGCATTGTTGGAGTCCATGTACATTATTTGAAGTACGTATTGGACTGTGTGTCTGGTTGGGACGTCAGGACGATGCCAGCCCCCAAGCTCGCCAACATTTTGGAGCCATCGAAATGCATGATCCAATTGGAGTATGCGCCGTACTCTTTAGGGAGTTTGGCTTCGGTCCATTCGGCGACAAAGTCAGCCAGGACTTGCGACTTTATAGCTCGCCGTGGTTTGTAGGTTATGTCAAATGGTAAGAGCTCGATGGCCCATTTTGCAATCCTGCCCGTTGCGTCGCGATTGTCTATAATATCGTTGACAGGTACTTCGGAGGCCACCGTTATGGAACACTCTTGAAAGTAGTGTCGCAGCTTCCGGGATGCCATGAACATCGCATACGCTATCTTTTGATAATGTGGGTACCGGGACTTGCATGGAGTCAAGACAGTGGATACGTAGTACACTGGTTTTTGAAGAGGGAATTTGTGCCCTTCTATTTCTCGTTCGACGACGAGTACCGCGGTGACAACTTGATGTGTTGCTGCGATATATAATAGCATTGGTTCGCCCAGGTTGGGCGCGGCCAGGACCGGATATGTTGCCAATACGGCTTTGATTTCTTCGAGTCCGACCGTGGCAGCATCCGTCCATTCGAAATGTTCGGTGCGCCGGAGGAGGCGATAGAGGGGCAGTGCCTTTTCTCCCAAACGGGAGATGAAGCGGCTTAGAGCCGCCACGCATCCGATTAGCTTTTGTATTTGCTTGAGGTCTTTTGGGATATCCAATTGTGACAGAGCTCGGATCTTGGCTGGGTTTGCTTCAATTCCTCTACCGGATACAATGAAGCCCAAGAGCTTTCCGGCTGGTACGCCGAAAACACATTTTTCCGGGTTGAGCTTAATGTCATATGCTCGGAGGTTGTCGAATGTCATCCTCAAGTCGTCTACTAGAGTTTCGACGTGTTTGGTCTTGACGACCACATCGTCTACGTATGCCTCGACTGTTTTGCCTATCTGGGTGGCCAGACATGTCTGAATCATGCGCTGATATGTTGCGCCGGCGTTTTTGAGTCCGAAGGGCATTGTGTTGAAGCAGAATGGTCCATATGGAGTAATAAATGCCGTTGCGGCCTGTCTTTTTCCGCCATCTTGATTTGATGGTATCCGGAGTATGCGTCAAGGAAGCACAATGAATCGTGCCCTGCGGTAGCATGGATGATTTGGTCGATGCGAGGGAGAGGGAAGGGGTCCTTTGGACAGGCCTTGTTAAGGTCTTTGAAATCGACACAAAGGCGCCAAGATTTGTCCTTTTTTGGTACCATTACCAGGTTGGCTAGCCAGTCCGGATGTTTGATATCTCTGATGAATCCGGCTTCTAAGAGTTTGGCTAGCTCCTCTCCCTTTGCCTGTCTTTTGGGTTCAGAAAATCGCCGAAGAGCCTGTTTGACTGGCTTGAATCCTTTTAGGATATTTAGGCTGTGCTCTACCAGCCCGCGTGGGATTCCTGGCATGTCTGAAGGGTGCCAGGCGAAAATGTCCCAATTTTCCCGAAGGAATTCTCGTAGTGCGGCTTCTACATCAGGATTTAATTGTGCCCCAATAGAGGCCGTCTTTGTGGTGTCCGTTGGACGGACCTGGAATTTGACTATTTCGTCTGCTGGTTTAAAAGAGGTGGATTTGGACCTCTTATCGAGTATCACATCGTCCCTATCCACCGTGGAGCGCACCGCAGTTAGTTCTTCTGCCGCTAAGGCTTCGGATAATGCCTCTAGGGCCAGTGCGGCTGTCTTATTTTCAGCGCGGAGTGCTGTATCTGGATCACTGGCAAGAGTGATTATTCCATTGGGTCCGGGCATTTTGAGCTTCATGTACCCGTAATGGGGTATAGCTTGGAAGATTGTGAATGCTTCTCACCCTAACAAGGCGTGATATCCGCTGCCGAATGGGGCCACTTGGAATGTGACCTCTTCGGACCTGTAGTTGTCTGGCGAGCCGAACACTACATCTAGCGTGATTTTTCCTGTGCAGCGTACTTCTCGACTAGGGATTATTCCCCTGAAGGTTGTGCTGCTTCGCTCAATGCGACTCCAGTCAATTTCCATTTTTTGAAGGGTTTCTTCGTAGATGAGGTTTAATCCACTGCCGCCATCCATGAGTACCTTGGTAAGACAAAAGTCGTCCACTATCGGACTGAGGACCAATGCGGCTGGTTCTCTAGCTGTTCGGAATTTAGGTTCGTCGCTGGCATTGAAGGTGATAGCCGTGTCGCTCCATGGATTTGCTGTTGCTACTTGGTAGACTTCGGCGAGGCTGCAGATTGTTCATTTCCGCATGTTATTTGATGCGAAAGTCTCGAAGACTGTTAATACCGTATTGGTACTGTTGGGCTGGTTGCCTGGGGCTAAAAAGCCTTCGCCACTTTTGGCCACCTGCCGTAGTATCCAACATGCTCGAAGGCTATGTGTTGGAGTGGCGCCCTCCGTACTGTGGTTTTGCAGGGTCCGTTGAGCCATCCCTCCAGTACGGTTCTGTACCCTTTAGGGGGTTTTTGCTTGTTGGTTTTTAACCCAGGTGCTTGAGTATGACACACTTTTTTATTTCGGACTAGGGTTGTATTCAGGGCCGGATTGTCCCAGAACCTAGTTTCGGTTTTCCAGGTACTCTCCATCGCACAGTATTTTTTACAATGGTCGCTAGGTCGGCGAAGTGTGTAACTTCGCGATGACTGATGGCGTTTATGATTCCCTTGTCCGTGCAATTGTTGCAGAAAATTGAAATCGTGCTTTCTTCACGGCAGTCCTTTATCCTATTCATAACCAGGAGGAATCTGGCCCAGTAACGACGTACTGTTTCATCGGGCTCTTGACGTATTTGAGATAGATCGCTTATGTTTGGGTGGGCGGGCGGAATTAAGTTCGGAACCCCGCCCGATCTGAGGCTCAAAGGCCAAGAAGCTTCCGTATTTGGAAGCTTGGTTTGTTGGATGCTTTCCAACGAATCTAGTCCGATGCCTGACTCTAAGTTCAGTATTTGATTGGCGTCCGTCCCTCCACGGGAATCCGACATGGAGGGATCGGGAATCCGAACATAGTTGGTTTTCAACATAGAAGAAGAGTTGCCGCATTGTTCCTCTACCACAACAATGCGGTGGGTAGCCTGGGGAGAGTTAATTTCTCACAGATCGGTTTTAAGCCCAATCTGATCGTAGTCTGTAGCGACTCCCAGGGCAGCGATGCGATCCAAGAGCTCGTTTATAGAGGAGAGCTCAATCGGATCTAACTGCTCGGCGAATTCCGAGCTGACGTGAAGATCGCTTTTGATGACCTCAGAGGTCACCGTCGGAGCGGTGGCCGAACAGGCGGTCATAAGAAAACCACCTAGCCGGATAGTTTGGCCGGCGGCCAAAGCTCCCTTGACGACGGCGCCATCTTTAAAGACGGGAAAAGGCATCCTTCCTGATCGCGACGGCACAAAGGAACTCTCAATGAAAGCACCAATGTCGGTGTCAAAACCGGCGGATCTCGGGTAGGGGGTCCCGAACTGTGCGTCTAGGCGGATGGTAACAGGAAACGAGGGACACGATGTTTTACCCAGGTTCGGGCCCTGTTGATGGAGGTAAAACCCTACATCCTGCTTGATTAATATTGATGATGTGTGTTACAAGAGTAGATCTACCACGAGATCAAGGAGGCTAAACCCTAGAAGCTAGCCTATGGTATGATTGTTGTATGTCCTACATACTAAAGCCATCCGGTTTATATAGACATCGGAGAGGGCTAGGGTTACACAGAGTTGGTTACAATGGCAGGAGATCTACATATCCGTATCGCCAAGATTGCCTTCCACGCCAAGGAAAGTCCCATCCGGACACGGGATGAAGTCTTCAATCTTGTATCTTCATAGTCTTGGAGTCCGGCCGATGATGATAGTTCGGCTATCCGGACACCCCCTAGTCCGGGACTCCCTCACTAAGCGTACAGGTACCAACGTAACCCAAGTTGCCAAGGGATGGTCCCGCACGGTGCTCTAGTTTGGACCAACACTTAGACAAGCATTGGCCCCGGGGGGCTAAAATAAAGATGACCCTCGGGTTAATTACTCCCAAGGGAAAGGTATAGGTGGTAGGAAAATGGTAAAACCAATGTTGGGCCTTGCTGGAGGAGTTTTATTCAAGGCGAACTGTCAGAGGGGTCCCATAAATCACCCAACCGCGTTAGGGACGCAAATTCCGGAACATAATACCGATATGACGAAAACTAGGGCAGCAAGAGTGGAACAAAACACCAGGCATAAGGCCGAGCCTTCCACCCTTTACCAAGTATATAGAAGCATTAATAATATAAGAGATATTGTGATATCCCAACATAATCCTGTCCACCATGGAGCAATCTTCAACTTCACCTGCAACTAGCAACGCTATAAGAGAGACTGAGCAAAAGCGGGAACATAGCCAAACAACGGTTTGCTAGGAAGGGTGAAAAGGTTAGGGGCTGACATGGCAATTTGGGAGGCTTGAAGAACAAGTGATAGGTAGTGCAGCATAGCGATAGAACGAAGCAACTAGCATAGCAATGATAGTAGTGAGATCCAAGGTGTCGGTCATCTTGCCTGAAATCCCGCTAGGAAGAAGACCGAGTCCATGAAGAAGACAAACAAACGTAGTCGAACGAATCCTCACAACTCTGGAACGAAACCGAAGCTAACGAGAGAAGCAAACCGGAAAGAAGCAAACAACATGGTAAACAACCATCACATAAACATGGCATGATGCACAAGCAAGTATGATGCATGTCCGGTTTAAAGAGGCATGGCATGGCAAAGTGCACAAACAACACTACAAGTTAAGTGGAGCTCAATATGTAACAAGTTGCATATTGGTGAAACACCACATTTGATTATTTCGTTCACTCCCATTTAGGTACTTAACAATATTAAATGTTGTTAAACATGGCAAGGGGTGAAGCATAATAAAACTACCTATCTAGGCAATTTAAATGAGGCTGGAAACAACAAACAAGAATTCCAGAAAATCCCCATATGCATATTTAGAATTTGGTACTGTTCTGCCCTAAAACATATTTTATTGTTGTTAAACAGGAAAATAAAGTGCACCATGTTAAACTAGGCATTTTTCCACCCCATTTACACATAAAGTTTATTAAATTCGGAGCTACATTTATTTAGTTATGAATTAAAGCATTTTAACATGGCATTTAAGCAAATTTAATCAAACCACAATTTAAACATTTTCAACATGGATGAAAGTGGCATTTTATTAATCTACACAAAATTCTAAGCATTTTACATGTTTAAATCATTTTAATCCGATGCACAGTTCATGAGTTATTATATGCATGATGCTTAGGGGTTTTTCTGTAAATCTGCACTCTCTAGATAATTGGACCAACTCGCAGAATGGGAAAAAACATTATATGGGCCAAATCTGGCTGGGCCAACAGGAGCAGAGGCGCTGGAGGGGCTGCTCACCATGGGCCAAGGCCCAGTCGGTGTAGAGGCTTGAGGCAGGCAGATCCAGCTGGGCCGAGGCTAGGCTGTGGTGCTCGTCCACGCTGGCGGGATCGAACAAGGTGGAGGGGCGCGGTCAATGCTCCAGAACGAGTGAGACTTGGCGTTGGTCGTCATCCCAACACGCATAAGCAGGGGAGGCCGGCGATGAGGGCTTGGCGGAGGCATCGGCAAGGAGAAGGACTCCGGCGAGAGTGATGCTCCTCCTGTGGACGCATCAGAGAGAGAGGGAGACGAGTGAGAGATAGAAGGTGAAGGGGAAGGAAGAAACAGGGGCACGGGCGCGGCTTGGCTCACAAAAGCTTCGCCATAGGCGTGTAGGCACGGCGGCGCTGCCGGAGGAGATGTAGGCGATGGGGAGGGTTCATGGCGACGACAGGACACGAAGGAAGGCGCGAGGCTGGACCGGCCGAAGCTCGATGTGGTTGCTGAGGGGAACCGGATCCGAAGGCTGGAGCCATGATCTGAAGAAGAGGACGGCCATGGCGTCCCTTCTCGATGAACTGAGAGATCAGAGAGAGATGTCAGCGAGAGAACAAAAGAGGAAAACAGGAGCGGGAGGGTGGAGGGGAGCGACAGGACCTGGGGGTTTCGGGCGATGAAGACAGGCGCCCACGTCCTGGACAAAGCAGAGGACTTGGCACGGCTACGACGACGAGGAATCAAATGAGAAGGTCGGGGATGGGGCGTCGGGGCCGGATCCTGTACAGAAGAGGACACAGGCGAGGTGGAGGAAGGCGGGGCGTAGAGATCCTGCTCTACTGTTGCGGGCATGGGGACGAGGAGGTGGAGCTCGGGCGCCGTGGTTGCTGCTCGGGCGGTGAGGTCGTAGGAAGGCGGCCATGCGGGTGCTCGGTGGTTGGATCGATGAAGGTGGAGGCTGGGTGGTTTGGGATGGATGGATCGACAAAGAGTAGTGACTGGGCATGGAAGGAGAGGAGCAGGTGGATCGGGAGGAGATCCCGAGGTTGGAGGGAGGCTGTCGGCTGGCTCGGTTGGTCGGGGAGGATCCCGAGGAAGGTAGAGACTGGGTGGCGGCGCGAGGAGGGGAATAGGGTTAGGCTAGGGTTTGATCTTTATATAGGTCATAGATTAGGGTAGAGGTTACCTGGACTATTCGATTCGATTGGACGGTTCAGAATAAATAGGTTAGGAAGTCCAAATAAGAAATCTGAGATGTTTTAGGGATGTTTGGGGATGATCTGAATCCAACGGTCATGACCGTGTGGTTTGGGGCAGTTTCGAATGCGCGCGCAAGGGGGCTGCGAGCTAGCAAGAGAGGTTAGGTGGTCATGGTCAAGAGGGAAGCGAAAACCCGATAGGTCTCAGAACGGTCAATGAAGGCAAGGGGGGACGCGACAACTACGAACGGGTGCAAGTTTTATGAAAACATGCATATGCAATGCACATGATGCCATGAGATGAGATGCATGACATGAACAAAAAGCAAAACAAAAGACAAAACCCAACCACGAAGGAAATATCATATCGCATCTCCAGAAAAGGCAAGAGTTGGAGTTACGAATATGGAAAGTTGTTCCGGGGCGTTAGAACACTCCACCACTACGAGAGGATCTCGTCCCGAGATCTAGGATGGCACCGGAGGGAAAATGGAAGAGGAAGCGAAGAGGTAAAACTAAGTTGCTTCTTCGACAAATGAGTGAAACCAAAGAACTTTGAGATGTTGAAAAGTTGAAAGAAAGAACACAACGGAGTTGAACACAATTGAGAGCACTGCGGTAGAAATTAGAAACAAGGAACTCCATGTGAACCTTGGAGGTTGCAAAGCTATGAATGACAAGTACAATGGACAAGAAGGAATTGGAACCACTCTGGTTGAAGCGAGATAAACAAGGAACATTACGAGAACTTGAAGGTTGAAAGACATGGAAATAAGAGCTTCACGAACGAAAAGAATATGACCACCTCAGTATAATGAGATAGCCAAGGAACAAGAATGACAGAATATGGACAACACTCCGGTAGAAAAGAGAAGAAAACTTGATAAGATGAAAAGATATTGAAGAGATGATACAACACTCCGGTTGGAAATGGAAGGAAAAGAATTTGAACTTGGCAAAATGAAAGCACTTGGATGAGACTTCGGTTAAAGAGGAATGATAGACACAACAGTCCGGTTAAAACAAGATAGAGAAGGAATAAGAATGATATAATTTGGACGGCACTCCGACTGAAAGAAGAAGGAAAACTTGATAAGATGAAAAACACTTGAAGAGATGACACAACACTCCGGTTAAATGGATAAGCATGAAAAGAACACGATCCTCACAATTCGAGATGATGAGTGAAGAGAGCAACATCACCATGCCTCCAGAAGAAAGAATAGAAGATAGATCATTGGAATAAAAGAATGGAGAAGAAAATGCCAACTTCTGCCACAAATGATCTTGGAAAGCACCCTTCCAAGAAGGTTAGAACGGAGTTGTTGGAAAACCAACAACAAAAAGAACAAGCTTGTTGTGGGCTTATGGAATACATCTCAAAATTATGAGGAGACAACCTACCACTAACGGAAACAACTGATTGGATTGAGATCAACAAGAATCCCCAAAACAAAATGTGTGTTGAACACCATGTTTATTTTAGAGTATATCTTGGCGGGTCATCACCTCGAGAGAAGTCTTGAAGAACAAATGAAGAGTGAAAGGAATCCTTGACGAACCACCATGTGGAGCCTCCATGAAGAACTCTGGTAATAAAAGGGTGATAGAAAGGAAGAGAAGTTGAAAACACAAGGTGAAGCCTTGCGATGATTTAGATGGAGCTTCGCGACGAGATAAAATGGAAAACTTGAAACTCCGGAGAAGAAAAGATGAAGCATCTCGAACCGAGAAATGTGACATTGTGAATAACTCTGGGAAGAAGAAACTAGATCACTTGGATGAAACAATAATAAGAATTACATTATGCGTATCCTTCACCAATTTAAATTGATGACAAGCAACGGATTTGGCATACTACTTATTCTTCTTGAGGGATTAAGGATAGAGATGCGCAAACTTGAGAAGGTATTGATTGAACCACCGGTGGGATTTGGAAACAACGAATGAATTGATATGATAACAAAGGAAGTGAAATCCTGAACGAACCACCGTAAAAATTGGAAAATAGAGTAGCAAGGGAACAATTCACCAGAAAGAATTTGAAAACGAATGAAGATACTTGAAGGGATTTAGATACATGAGAACGAAGAGAACATGAACTGATTAGAGGATATTTGAACAATTCACGGGTAAGATTTGGAGAACGATAGCTACACGCTGAGAATGCAGAGTTATGACATGATGGCCTTCGGGGAAAGAAATGTAAACAACTCATGAAATGCTCTGGATGGTAAGAAAAGAATTCTCACAATCGAAAACAATTATGAGAGGATGGCAGCAAGCTTGAACTATGCCTCTTTGGAAGAACGGGTAAGGATTTAAGAGGAACTCTTCTTCTGTCTTCAAAATCCGAGAATGACGACGAGAAACACCACCATGAATTGTTGAGATACTCCGGGAGAATGAAAAAAACAAAGAGGTTAAGCCAACAATGAAAACTAATTTGAAATCGATCTTGGAAAACATCTGACCGATGAAATTCATTCTTACGTCAAACTCCGAAAAGAATTTGGAATAGCTCCGAAATAATTAGAAGAGTTAGGTAAGATCCTGGAAAAAGACTTGTGGGTTAGGGCCCACTAAGAAGATACACCGTTGAACGATTGATTGAAAGGGGGGGGGATTGCACCGGTTGAATTAAATGACTTGAATGAGATAACAATCTCCAAATAGCTTGAACGGATTAAGAATGGAAACACAAATCTTCTAAGATATCTTGAGCACTCCGGATAAGAACAGAGAGAGGTGAACAATTAAGAGGTGCACCGACATGGAAAAACATTTGAAATGAGGAAAGGGATATGATCAACACCGAAAGCTTGAATTAAATCCACCAGAGAAGAAAATAACAAAGAATGATGAACTCAAAGCTCCGTTAGTATCTTCATGAGAATCACCGGATAAGAACATTGATTGGGAAAAAATGGAGAAACTTCACATCCATAAGATGGATACTTGATTAAGATATCTGAGTCCTTGAAGAAAAGGGTGGGAGGGCGGGAAAACAAAGGCAACTTGGGGAAGATGGAAGAAACACCATTGAGAAAACTTAGAATTGATCTCGCAAGTGTTGAAATGATCGGATCCACTTGAAGAGAAGCACACTGGTTGGAAAAGAATTAACATGACGACCTTGATGATCAAGAAGGATTAGTATTCACATAGCAATATGAGAACACCGTTTAGGGAAGGTATGGATCAACACTTCACATCGAAGCAACTCGAATACCACAAATAAAATAAAATAAAGGATTTGGCTTGCAGAATAAGCCGGAACAAATACATATGATAGAGATTTACCCAATCCCATATCATGCATCTGTCGGAAAGATATTCTAGGAGCTACTTGAATACCCACCTATAAACTCTCGAAACTTTCTGGTTATGCAATCTGGTATTGGGGATACCGGGGAAGCAAAATATCTCACCCAAACTAACAATACCTACATCCAGCTGTATCCATCCGTCAACACATAACCAAGAAAACTCTGGAAATCGTGTACCTCAACCTTTGAAAAGCATCCGTTATACGAGCTATGGCAATACTCCCGAACTCCCCGGTGCTGTGTGGCGTCGAGGTTATCTCACAAGCAACTGCATAAAAGAGATTTTCGATGTCAGCAAAACTCAGGTATTCTAGAACTGCAATGATAAAATTGTGACGACAACACCTCGGAGCTCAACTCCCCGGGACACTGCCACAACCCCTAAATGTCAGGAGGCACCAAGAACAATGTTCTCGTCACAAGACTATCGGAATGATTCCAAGATACCCACGTGATCCTAAAAAAATTTAGTGAAATTTGAGAAAAGAAAAGTCAAAACATCTACGTCAAGAGACATCACCAGAGCGACGAAGGGACTGAGGAGTAAAAAGAATTCCTACTATCCAATATATATAATCCTAAGACTCAAAATAGTTTTCTTCTAGACTCAACAACGGCCAACAATCAAGGGGGCTCCTATGGTCGGTCGAGGCTCTGATACCAACTTGTCACGCCCAATATGCGATACTATCCTAAAGAGACTCGAAGGTCCCACCAAGGATAGAACCGCATATTGATACGCTTTTGCAAGGTGGATATCATTACATCAACATTACATAATAGATAGGGATACATACATAAGGCATCCAATGCCACACGAATACAACATCATCTTACATAAGAGCACCATCCGACTATAGATGAAACACAAACAGAAACTCAAACGACATCCACCCTGCTAGCCCAGGCTGCCGACCTGGAACCTATCCCATGATCGAAGAAGAAGCAGAAGAAGAACTCCAAAACAAGCAAACATCGCTCTCACGTCATGATCATCGCATAACCTATACCTGCAACTGTTGTTGTAGTAATCTGTGAGCCACGAGGACTCAGCAATCCCATTACCATGGGTATCAAGACTAGCAAAGCTTAATGGGAAAGGAAGGGGTAAAGTGGTGAGGTTGCAGCAGCGACTAAGCATATATGGTGGCTAACATATGCAAATGAGAGCGAGAAGAGAAGCAAACGGAACAGTCGTGAAGCTAGCAATGATATGGAGGTGATCCTGAACTCCTACTTACATCAAACATAACCCAAAACCGTGTTCACTTCCCGGACTCCGCCGAGAAGAGACCATCACGGTTATACACGCGGTTGATGCGTTTTAATTCGTATCTGGTGTCAAGTTATCTACAACCAGACATTAACAAATTCCCATCTGCCACATAACCGCGGGCATGGCTCTCGAAAGTTTATACCCTGCAGGGGTGTCCCAACTTAGCCCATCACAAGTTCTCACGGTCAATGAAGGATATTCCTTCTCCCAGGAAGACCCGATCAGTCTCGGAATCCCGGTTTACAAGACATTTTGACAATGGTAAAACAAGACCAGCAAGACTGCCCGATGTGTCGACAATCCCGATAGGAGTCGCACGTATCTCGTTCTCAGGACACACCGGATAAGCTAAGCGTACAGGTACCGACGTAACCCAAGTTGCCAAGGGATGGTCCCACACGATGCTCTAGTTTAAACCAACACTTAGACAAGCATTGGCCCAGGGGGGCTGAAATAAAGATGACCCTCGGGTTAATTACTCCCAAGGGAAAGGTATAGGTAGTAGGCAAATGGCAAAACCAATGTTGGGCCTTGCTGGAGGAGTTTTATTCAAGGCGAACTATCAAGGGGGTTCCATAAATCACCCAACCGCGTTAGGGACGCAAAATCCGGGATCATAATACCGATATGACGGAAACTAGGGCGGCAAGAGTGGAACAAAACACCAGGCATAAGGCCGAGCCTTCCACCCTTTACCAAGTATATAGATGCATTAATAATATAAGAGATATTGTGATATCCCAACATAATCCTGTCCACCATGGAGCAATCTTCAACTTCACCTGCAACTAGCAACGCTATAAGAGGGGCTGAGCAAAAGCGGGAACATAGCCAAACAACGGTTTGCTAGGAAAGGTGAAAAGGTTAGGGGCTGACGTGGCAATTTGGGAGGCTTGAAGAACAAGTGATAGGTAGCACAGCATAGCGATAGAATGAAGCAACTAGCATAGCAATGATAGTAGTGAGATCCAAGGTGACGGTCATTGAGGGAGTCCTGGATTAGGGGGTGTCCGGATGGCCGGACTAAGACCTTTGGCCGGACTCCCGGACTATGAAGATACAAGATTGAAGACTCCGTCCCGTGTCCGGACGGGACTTTCCTTGGCATGGAAGGCAAGCTTGGTGATATGATATGAACATCTCCTCCCATTGTAACCGACTCTGTGTAACCCTAGCCCTCTCCGATGTCTATATAAACCGGAGAGTCTTAGTCCATAGGACGAACAACAATCATACCATAGGCTAGCTTCTAGGGTTTAGCCACTCCGATCTCGTGGTAGATCTACTCTTGTACTACCCATATCATCAATATTAATCAAGCAGGAGTAGGGTTTTACCTCCATCGAGAGGGCCCGAACCTGGGTAAAAACATCGTGTCCCTTGTCTCCTGTTACCATCCGCCTAGACGCACAGTTCGGGACCCCCTACCCGAGATCCGCCGATTTTGACACCGACATTGGTGCTTTCATTAAGAGTTCCTCTGTGTCGTCGCCTTTAGTCCCGATGCCTTCTTCGCTCGTCAATCGCGATGCGGTCCGGGATGAGACTTTTCGATCCCGGACAGATCTTCATATTCGGCGGCTTCGCACTGCGGGCTAACTCGTTTGGCCATCTGGAGCAGATCGAAAGCTACGCCCCTGACCATCAGGTCAGGTTTGGAAGCTTAAACTACACAGCCGACATCCACGGGGACTTGATCTTCGACAGATTCGAGCCACGACCGGGCGCGCCGCACTGTCTCGATGGGCGATCTAGCTCTACCGCCGGACAGTGCCCAGAGTGCCGCTCAGGTGTTCACTCCGACCATTAGCTCGGAGCCGACTGCGCTAGCCAGGGACGGACGGTTGGACGCCGCCCCAGGAGTCGCAATCTCTGCGGCGATAGAGCCGAATACCAGCCTAGTCCTTTGCAATGCCCGTGACTCCAAGGTGCCAGACTCCGTTCCGGACTCTAAATATTCCGCACCCCTTTCGATCGAACCCGATTGGGCTCCGATCATGGAGTTCACCGCCGCGGACGTCTTTCAGCACTCGCCCTTCGGCGATATCCTAAATTCGCTAAAGTCTCTCTCTTTGTCGAAAGAACCCCGGCCGGATTACGGTCGGGGTGGTTGGGATGCGGACGACGAAGTTCGAACCCCACCCACCACCCACTTGATAGCCACTGTCGACGATCTAACTGACATGCTCGATTTCGACTCCGAAGATATCGACGGTATGGACGCCGATAAAGGAGACGATCAGGAACCAGCACCTATAGGGCGCCGGAAAGCCACCTCATCATATGATGTATGCATGGTGGACACATACAACAGAAACGACAACGAGGACCAAAAGGATGCGGCCAGGGATCGCTCCCCCGAAAAACAATCAAAGTGGCGGCGTAAGCGCAAGGCCAAGCCCCACCTCGACAAAGACCCAACCATAGAGCAGGGTGAATCAACGGACGACGAACATGCCGTTGAGCATCCGTCCAAACAGGGCGGACAATCCGAACAACCAATCCCCGGGAAAGATAATAGCCCGGACGATCTCACGCCAGACAAATTGCTGGAACATCAAAACCTCCACCAAAGGCTCGTTGCCACTGCACGTAGCCTGAGAAAGCAGAAGCGGAGGCTCAAGACAGCAGAAGATGCACTCAGGATCAGATGGGGAAAAGTACTCAACACGGCACACAAGTACGGCAGTAGTCGCCACACAAAGAGCTATATGAAGCGGAAACTACTACCGGAATTTGATGAAGAGGCCATAAAGCCCCCACAGTCAAAAAAATAAGGAAGCCACAAGGTTGGATAGACGACCCTACGATCAATCTCACGCATCAAAGGACACCGCACTCAACATAGCGCGCGATCCGTCCAAGAATTCGCATCAAAAAACTGGCCCACCCAGATCCATCTATAGGCCAAGAAAGCAAGCTCCAGGGAGTGATGCAATGCAACAAATACCCGAACATCGCGGCACGCCTAAATACAGGGGCGCCGCACACCCCCTATATTTTACCGATGAGGTGCTGGACCATGAATTCCCAGCCGGATTCAAGCCAATGAACATAGAAGCATACGACAGAACAACAGACCCTGGAGTCTGGATCGAGGACTACATCCTCCACATACACATGGCCAGAGGAGACGACCTCCACGCCATAAAATACTTACCCCTTAAGCTCAAAGGGCCAGCCCGGCATTGGCTTAAAAGCATTCCCTAAAACACCATGGGAAGTTGGGAAGTGCTTGAGGATGCTTTCCGGGCAAATTTTCAAGGGACCTATGTCCGACCCCCGGATGCAGATGATCTGAGTCATATAACTCAGCAGCCCGGAGAGTCAGCCCGGAAGCTCTAGAACAGATTCCTTATCAAAAAGAATCAGATAGTCGACTGTCCGGACGCAGAGGCCCTGGCAGCTTTCAAACATAGCGTCCGAGACGAATGGCTCGCCAGACACCTCGGCCAAGAAAAGCCGCGAACAATGGCCGCGTTAACAAGCCCCATGACCCGCTTTTGTGCAGGAGACGATAGCTGGTTGGCAAGAAGCAGCACCAGCGACCCCAATACGTCCGAACCCAGAGATGGGAACGGGAAGCCGCGCTGTAACAAAGAACCGCGCCGGATAAAGGACAACAGCCCGATGAGCACAGCAGTAAACGCCGGATTCAAAAGCTCTCGGCAAAATCAGAAAAAGCCGCCCCCCAAAGACGATAGGGACGAGCTATCCAACCTCAACAAAATTTTGGACAAAATATGTCAAATCCACAGCGCTCCGGGGAGACCTGCAAACCATACCCACGGAGATTGTTGGGTCTTTAAGCAGTCCGGCAAGCTCAACGCCGAACACAAGGGGCTCAACACACCAAGTGAAGATGATGATGCACCCCACAAGCAGAGCACCGGAGAACAAAAGAAGTTCCCACAAGAAGTCAAGACAGTAAATCTACTTCATGTGACAAAAGGGAAGAGTAGAACGGCACCTACGAAGACACGAGCCGTACAGCCAGCCCCGGAGGAGCAACCCCACTGGTTGTTACAACCAATCACCTTCGATCATCAGGATTACTCCAGAGGAGACCAGAACGCAGGCTGGACTGCCTTGGTCGTAAATCCAATTATTAACGGACTCCAACGTACAAACGCCCTTATGGACGGCGGCAACGACTTGAACCTGTTATATCAGGACACAGTCCGCAAACTCGGAGTAAACCCAGTTATAATACACCTCGGCAACACTTCCTTTCAAGGAGTAACGCCAGGCCCGGATACCCCAAGTATGGGTTCCCTTACGTTAGAAGTCACGTTCGGATCACCCGACAACTTCCGAAGCGAAAAGCTAACATTCCACATCGCCCCATTCGTAAGTCGCTATCAAGCGGTACTGGGACGTGAAGCTTTCGCCCACTTTAACGCAATACCGCATTACGCATCCCTTACACTCAAAATGCCCGGCCTAAAGGGCATCATTTCATTACAGGGGAACATAAATTGACCCCCAGAGTACGGGCAAGGGTGCGGCTGCCTAGACAGCCGCCCACAAATCCAGCCCTAATATCCCGGACACGGCTAGACGAGTCCGGCGTCAACATGCTTAACAGCCGCATACCCCCATGCGAGGGGCTCCGTGTACTCACGCCCGGAGACAATACGGCCCAACTCTTGCTCCAACTATATTTTATTTATTTTGATATAGATTTCTCGCACGCTTATTTTTTACTAAGTTCCTCTCTTTCGCAGACGAACATCGTGCTACGCCCGTCCAGGATACGGCACAACGGAGACACAGGTGCAGACGTGCAGCAGGGACCCGTTCAAGGATTCTTTTCAGATTAAGACCCTGCGTAAACCTTTTTTTACTGTCTCTTGTTGATAATATCCCCCGGCTTTCTCTATAGCTGAGGAGGAGGCTGGCGTCTTGGCATGTGGCCACGCCAGAATTTTTGCACATACCTGGACACTAGGGGCTTTTTTACCAAGGGCTCTATTTCGGCCCGTCTTCATAAAGACCGAATACCTTAGGGAGTTTTCGGCGTCGCGAGTTTGGCCCTATATGCATCAGCTTCGAATCATGTCTTTGGTCAAATGTTGGGTTTGCCCGGCTCCTGTGTTTTGCTGCCTTACGTTCCGTTATATCGGCTGACGCGGCACCAGGAGAACTACTGCGATTGTGCCCCGGTTCGGCCAGGTGAGCACCTCAGTAGAGAAAGCCGAAAACTGACTGTCATGATATAGCGAGAGACTGGTCAACCACTCGATGACTTTCGGAATCTTTAGGATTCTCCCGCATTAACGAAGGGCCGCTTCCCGGTCAGGCACACTCGCGCCCCGAATTCGGGCGAGTGCGGTGCCCCTAGGGGCTATTCAGTAGCCCCACTGTCAAACTCCTATGGCTAAGTGAAAGTGATAAAGCATTATAGTCCGGTTGCCTAGTTCACCGCGCCACCACCTCCTTTGTAGGACCAAGACGTTGGATTAAGTGTGAAAAGGTGCCTTTTTGCGAACACCCCCGCATTCTATGCGTGGGGGCTGAAGCCAACGACTGCCATCTTTCAGGTTATATACAAATATATACATTAAATGGCCGCACAGGAGGCATCATGATTCTTGCAAGCACAAGTATAAAAAGCTTTTTTTCATAAAAACAAAATTCGTTTTACAAATAGTATCAGCTATTCGAACACAACATCCTTCGAGCACTGCGACTCTATTATACGAGCGCCAGGAAGAACTTCCTCAAAATAGTGCTTGGCAAGTACTCGACTTTCGTCCGAATCCTGGGACGCAACAATACTGGCCTTCATATCTGCCCAGTATGTTTTGACACGGGCAAGAGCCATCTGTGCGCCCTCTATGCACGGCGACCTCTTCATTGCATCAGCATGCGGCACCGAACCAAGGAACTGCTGCGCCAAGCAAAATAACTCTTCGGCTCCGGCTTCTCCGGCCACAGACGACTCGCAACATACCTCATGGCGAGTCCGGATAACCTGTTCAGCTCCGCCCAGGCGGCTAAACGGTCGGATACTGACAGTGGGCGTTCTGGATTGTAGTACTGCGACCAAAAAAGCTCTTCCAATTCATGGTCACCTCGGCTGCGGAAGTGTTCGGTCGCGTCTGCCGCACTTGCTGCCAAATCCAGATAAGCTTTTTCCGCACTCCACTGCCGATCTAATGGAACATACTTGGGGTCTCCGAACTTGATCCGCAGCATATAAGGCTTTCCAACCGTGATATCTCCGGCCTGACGCAGCTCCTCCTTCATCGCTCTCATGGCAGAGCGAGTATCCTTGGCTTCGGCAGTGATCTTTTCAAGGTCCTTCTGAGCCGCCCTATCTTCTCTTGTTCAAGAAATTTACAGCGGTCGGTAGCATCCTTCAATTTTATGGCCATCTCGGCTATTTCCTTCTTGCTCTGGCAGTGAGCAGCCTGTTCGGCTTTTAGCTCTTCAGCCGCTTTAACGACAGCCGCATCACTTTTCCTTGCTTGCTCCTTGGCTCGGGCAAGTTCCGCCCGAAGGTTCTCCATGGCAGCAGCACCATCTACATAAAGTATATACATATAAGGCCCGAGCATCAAGCTCCTATTACTGGGTGTCTTTTGAACATACCTTGAGCCTCGTCTAGCCGCTTATTTACAAGCGCGATGTCAGCATCTGCTACGTCAAGTTGCCACTTTAGTTTGGCAGATTCATCAGTCCGGCTAGCCACCGAACGCCTTGCCACCTTCCTGGAATAGGTGACATATTATACCTGGGGTTATGATCCTCTATGCACCATCACTCGTGACGACACACAGAGTCTCAGGGGCTACTATTCATACATGGCACATTTAATATGCGACTCTACCAAAAGGTACACCTTTTTACGTACCTCAAAAGCTGTTAGTAAACTCCTGGCAGCTTCGTACAATCCACTTCCCGCGGATGAAATCCTTCCAATCACCGTATCCATCAACATACGGTGTTCTTCTGAGATGGACGCCCTACCAAGCAGATCCTTCAGCCCCTCCGCCGGCGCGCAAGAGGGTGCCGGACTAGTCTGACGACCTTTTCCAGGGTCCGGACTTGAAAAAACCCTCCGGGACGATACCTCGGGGTCGCCAGCCTTGTGAGACAGTGGAAGAAGGGGAGGCGTTTCGCTCTCTATCATCTCTGGATGAAGATCCCCTGAAGATGAGCTCTGCTGAGAAGGATTGAGATCCGAACTGCAAGATAATGTTTCGTTCATTTCCCTCAGGAATAAAACATGAGTGTGATTCATTATGGAACCCCTCCCTTCACTTACGTCTCGGGGGAGAGCGGGTCCCCTTTAGGGGGCGATTCGGCTGGGGCGTTCTCCAGTGCCGAACCCTCTGACGAAGATTTCTTTCCCCGTTTTGAGGTTATCACCTCCGGGTCTTCAGAGGCAGTCCTTTTCTTTCCCTGGTCAGGAGAATTTTCGATTCTACCCTTCCTAACGGCCTCCTTCGTGGAGGCGGTAGCTCCTTGGGTCCCCCCTTCGCCTTCCGCCAACGGTGCGACCTCCAGCATCCTGGTCAACATGGGATTCGGCACGGTCTCGGGCAGGGGGGCTGGACACCTGATAAGCTTTGCCTTCGCCATCCACTCCTGTTCAAAGGACAACTCTGCTAAAGGGTAGATTTGATAAAAATATGGATGGTGTATCCAAATACGGGGCTACTTACTTTAGCATCCGGGCGATTGCAGCTCAGACCTGCGTCCTCGGACAAATCCGGACACCTTGCTTGTGATCCGAAGAACGATTTGTACATCTCCATGGGTGTCATTCCCATGAAATGTTGTAGGACTCGTGGTCCCTCCGGATTGAACTCCCACAGGCGGAGAGGTCGGCGTTTGCAGGGCAGTGTGCGGCGAATCACCATGACTTGCGCCACTACGGTCAAATTGATATCTCTTTCTAGAAGATCTCGAATACGGCCCTGCAACAAGGGCACGTCTTTGGGCGGCCCCCAGATAAGTCCTTCATTAACCCATGACGCCAGCCGTGGTGGGGGACCCGAGCGAAAAGTAGGTGGTTCCACCCATGTGGTGCCCCTAGGGGCTGTGATGTAAAACTAGTCCCGTTGCCATAAGTCGAGCTCCTCTTGAAAAGAGCCTTCAGGCCATGGAGCGTCGTCCATCTTGCTTATTATAGCCCCTCCGCACTCAGCGTGCTGCCCCTTGACCATTTTCGGTTCCACTTTGAAAGTTTTTAGCCACAATCCGAAGTGAGGGGTGATATGGAGGAAGGCCTCGCACACGACAATGAATGATGAGATCTGGAGGATGGACTCCGGAGCTAGGTCGTGGAACTCCAGCCCGTAGTAAGACATAAGCCCCCTCACAAAGGGATCGATCGGGAAGCCTAGCCCTCGAAGGAAGTGAGATGCGAACACCACGCTTTGACCGGGCTGGGGAGCGGGAACAGCTTGCCCTTGAGTAGGCAGTCTATGCGAAATTTCGCCGGTTAGATACCTGGCATCTCTTAACTTTCGCACATCTTCTTCCGTAATGGAGGAAGGCATCCACCGGCCTTGAAGGTCGGAGCTGGACATCTTCGAAGGTCCGAACCGCCTCGCTAAACGCGCTGAGGTGGAACGGTAAAATGAATAAAAGCCTGGCCGTGGCATGATGTCACGCCGTGGAATACATCAGCAGATCCGATTGATGCAAATATTATTCTCTCTACGGTGGAACTTATTTTGCAGAGCCGAACACTACCCTGGTGTTCAACATCTTCTATGGAATATTCGGAGGAGGAACCCGCCTTGCAATGCCAAAGACAACTTGCACGCCGGACTCGTCGTCATTGAAGCCTGGTTCAGGGGCTACTGAGGGAGTCCTGGATTAGGGGGTGTTCGGATGGCCGGACTAAGACCTTTGGCCGGACTCTCGGACTATGAAGATACAAGATTGAAGACTCCGTCCCGTGTCCGGACGGGACTTTCCTTGGCATGGAAGGCAAGCTTGGTGATACGATATGAAGATCTCCTCCCATTGTAACCGACTCTGTGTAACCCTAGCCCTCTCCGGTGTCTATATAAACCGGAGAGTCTTAGTCCATAGGACGAACAACAATCATACCATAGGCTAGCTTCTAGGGTTTAGCCACTCCGATCTCGTGGTAGATCTACTCTTGTACTACCCATATCATCAATATTAATCAAGCAGGAGTAGGGTTTTACCTCCATCGAGAGGGCCCGAACCTGGGTAAAAACATCGTGTCCCTTGTCTCCTGTTACCATCCTCCTAGACGCATAGTTCGGGACCCCCTACCCAAGATCCACCGGTTTTGACACCAACAGTCATCTTGCCTGAAATCCCGCTAGGAAGAAGAACGAGTCCATGAAGAAGAGAAACGAACTTAATCGAACGAATCCTCACAACTCCGGAACAAAACCGAAGCTAACGAGAGAAACAAACCGGAAAGAAGGAAACAACATGGTAAACAACCATCACATAAACATGGCATGATGCACAAGCAAGTATGATGTATGTCCGGTTTAAAGAGGCATGGCATGGCAAAGTGCACAAACAACACTACAAGTTAAGTGGAGCTCAATATGTAACAAGTTGCATATTGACGAAACACCACATTTGATTATTTCGTTCACTCCCGTTTAGGTACTCAACAATATTAAATGTTGTTAAACATGGCAAGGGGTGAAGCATAAAAAAACTACCTATCTAGGCAATTTAAATGAGGCCGGAAACAACAAACAACAATTCCGGAAAATCCCCATATGCATATTTAGAATTTGGTACTGTTCCGACCTAAAACATATTTTATTGTTGTTAAACAGGAAAATAAAGTTCACCATGTTAAACTAGGCATTTTTTCACCCCATTTACATATAAAGTTTATTAAATTCGGAGCTACGGTTATTTAGTTATGAATTAAAGCATTTTAACATGGCATTTAAGCAAATTTAATCAAACAGAAATTTAAACATTTTGAACATGGATGAAAGTGGCATATTATTAATCTACACAAAATTCTAAGCATTTTACATGTTTAAATCATTTTAATCCGATGCACAGTTCATGAGTTATTATATGCATGATGCTTAGGGGTTTTTGTGTAAATCTGCACTCTCTGGATAATTGGACAAACTCGCAGAACGAGAAAAACATTATATGGGCCAAATCTGGCTGGGCCAACAGGAGCAGATGCGCTGGAGGGGCTGCTCATCATGGGCCAAGGCCCAGTCGGTGTAGAGGCTTGAGGCAGGCAGATCCAGCTGGGCCGAGGCTAGGCCGTGGTGCTCGTCCACGCTGGCGGGATCGAACAAGGTGGAGGGGAGCGGTCAACATTCCAGAACAAGCGGGACTTGGCACTGGTCGTCGTCCCAGCAGGCAGAAGCAGGGGAGGCCGGCGATGAGGGCTTGGCGGAGGCAGCGGCAAGGAGAAGGACTCCGGCGAGGGTGATGCTCCTCTTGTGGACGCATCAGAGAGAGAGAGAGAGGGAGACGGGTGAGAGATAGAAGGTGAAGGGGAAGAAAGAAATAGGGGCACGGGCGCGGCTTGGCTCACCAAAGCTTCACCATAGGCGTGCAGGCACGGCGGCGCTGCCGGAGGAGATGTAGGCGACAGGGAGGGTTCATGGCGACGGCAAGACGCGAAGGAAGACGCGAGGCTGGACCGGCCAGAGCTCGATGTGGTTGCTGAGGAGAACCGGATCCGAAGGTCGGAGCCTTGATATGAAGAAGAGGACGGCCATGGCGTCCCTACTCGACGAACTGAGAGAGCAGAGAGAGATGTCAGCAAGAGAACAAAAGAGGAAAACAGGAGCGGGAGGGTGGAGGGGAGCGACAAGACCTGGGGGTTTCGGGCGATGAAGACAGGCGCCCACGTCCTGGACAAAGCAGAGGACTTGGCACGGCTACGACAACGAGGAATCAAATGAGAAGGTCGGGGATGGGGCGTCGGGGCCGGATCCTGTACAGAAGAGGACACAGGCGAGGTGGAGGAAGGCGGGGCGTAGAGCTCCTGCTCTACTGTTGCGGGCATGGGGACGAGGAGGTGGAGCTCGGGCGCCATGGTTGCTGCTCGGGCGGTGAGGTCGTAGGAAGGCGGCCATGCGGGTGCTCGGTGGTTGGATCGATGAAGGTGGAGGCTGGGTGGTTTGGGATGGATGGATCGACGAAGAGTAGTGACTGGGCATGGAAGGAGAGGAGCAGGTGGATCGGGAGGAGATCCCGAGGTTGGAGGGAGGCTTTCGGCTGGCTCGGTTGGTCGGGGAGGATCCCGAGGAAGGTAGAGACTGGGTGGCGGCGCGAGGAGGGGAATAGGGTTAGGCTAGGGTTTGATCTTTATATAGGTCGTAGATTAGGGTAGAGGTTACCTGGACCGTTCGATTCGATCGGACGGTTCAAAATAAATAGATTAGGAAGTCCAAATAAGAAATCGGAGATGTTTTAGGGATGTTTGGGGATGATCTGAATCCAACGGTCATGACCGTGCAGTTCGGGGCAGTTTCGGACGCGTGCGCGAGGGGGCTGCGAGCTGGCAAGAGAGGTTAGGTGGTCATGGTCAAGAGGGAAGCGAAAACCCGATAGGTCTCGGAATGGTCAACGAAGGCAAGGGGGGGACGCAACAACTACGAACGGGTGCAAGTTTTATGAAAACATGCATATGCAATGCACATGATGCCATGAGATGAGATGCATGACATGAACAAAAAGCAAAACAAAGGACAAAAGCCAACCACGAAGGAAATATCATATCACATCTCCGGAAAAGGCAAGAGTTGGAGTTACGAATATGGAAAGTTGTATCCTGGGCGTTACACCAACATTGCCGCGAAGAATAGGAACACCGACCAGGCTTTCCTGGCGGGCGGGCGGACATGCTCCGGAGCAACGACCCACAGCTCAAGGTGTGGTACCTGGTGGAGCGTGGCCTCATCCTGAACCAGATGCCGGCAACGGCGCCGCCAACTCCCACGCCGACGCCAACGCCACCGCCAAGCCCGAGCGCTGATACCTCCACGATGCCCAGTAGCACAGAAGCCACTCCTACGCCGCCCAACACAGAAGCCGCGCCGACGCCGCCCAGGCCATGCTCGCCGACGCCGGAGGCCGACACCGCCGTTTGATGCATTGCCTACGCGTCCTTTCTTTTGCACGCCGAACTTTTCATTTGATCTCCGAACTGTGGCAAGTTGATCGCCTGACTCATGGCGTTTTTTGAAGCGGCACTACAGGAATCAGCTACTTTGCCGTCTGCCACGGCGGACGGCAAAGGCATGAATGGCAGACGGCAAACGTGGACGGCAAAGAAAGGTACGGTAAAGAGCTACGTTGCCGTCCACTTTTGGTGGCTGACGGCAAAGGGTCCTTTGCCATCAGCAGCGGACGACAAAGAACACAGACGGCAAAATTTTCGCTGTTAGTCCGTTAGGTGGCTAACGGCAGGACTTTGCCGTCCGCCACTGACGGCAAAATTCGTCCTGCCTTTGCCGTCCGCCGCTGACGGCAAAATTCTTCCTGCCTTTGCCGTGTGCCACTATAGGCAAACTGACTAAATGGGCCAGCTCCCAGGAAGCACAGTTGGCTGCCACGTGCCTCATTTGCCGTCTGCGGCTGTTGGCAAAGAGGCCATTGCCGTCGGTGGTGGACGGCAAAGAGCCTGCATATTGGCTCTTTTTTCTGTTTTTTTTTTCAATCCAACAATTTTCACAGCAAATATATATGACATATATAGATATATTTCACAGGGCTATTTAACAGCACATAAGTTTCATCGTACATACATATATAGTTCCATCCATTCATACATAGCAAGTTGCACATACACATAAGTTGCAACCATTAGGAAGTTGCACATACATATTACAATGCAAAGTTTCATCAAGATAGCAAGTTCCATCGTAGCAAGCTAGAAGAATACTAGAAGAGAACGAAATAAAAAACAAGCACTCCATCATAGCAAGCTAGCTTCCGAGAAGTGAATGAAATCTGCAAACTGGCAAATAAGAAAGTTAGGAAAAGGTGACTAGAAGAAGAAGACTAGAAGAAGAAGCACGCCATCGTTTTGAGGTAACTTAGGTGAAATGGATCGTTTATGAGCTAACTTAGGTAAAATGCATCATTTTAGAGCTAACGTAGGTAAAATGGATCGTTTATAAGCTAACTAAGCTAATTATGCCGTTTTTTACATAACTAAGCTAAGTACATGTCATTATTGAGAAAACCTAGTTAACTAAGCATATTATAACTAACTTAGGTCATTTTGGAGGAAACAAAGCTAAGTATAGATCGTTTTAGAGCTAACTTAGGTAAAATGGCTGGTTTTGGAGGTCAGTAAGCTTATTAAGTCATTTTGGAGGAAAAGAAGCTAACTCTATGTCATTAAGGTAAGCATATTGGAGGAAATAAAGCTAAGTCTAGGTCTTTATGCATTTGTTAAGCAAAAAACTAGAGAAACTTACCTTGATCATGGAGGTGTAGGAGCGGGCTGGCTCATGCCAGTAGCTGGAGAAGGATCGTGTGATGCTTGTGTGGAGTTACGCTGCACCAAAGATCATTTCCAATGTTTCGTTAGCATGATGAAACTCAATTGTTAAGACTAGCAAGTAACGTCCATTCAAATTAAACTCACTGTGGTCTCAGGAGCAATCTCTGGATCAATGGCTATCGAGCCACGGGACCTCCCGCCACTAGATATCATCACCTGCTCTGGATTGTAGGGAATCTGGCTCGGGTTAAACTCCTCCCCTTTCCTCGCCTTCCCCTTGACTTGCTTGTAAGAGGCAGTGTGGGCCATGGCATACAGGTCGTACCCCTCTGGCACCTTATCTGTCTTATTGTAGCATGCCTGAAAGAGAGAAACAAAGTAAATTAGTAATTAAAGGGCTCAAGCTAGCATGATGAATGAATTGCATTAATCATGAAGCAAACCACATACCCAATTCCGCCCGAACTGATATAAGCTAGAGCTACCTTGATGGTGTGGCACACCTTCAATTTGGGCACGTTTGTCCTTGGCCTCAGCCGGCTCCCCTTCCATCTTTCAACACCTGCCATGATAAAGAGTAAACGAAATTAGTACAACATAAAAAAATACCGACATGAATAATAATATGTATATCACTTAAATGTATCATCATCAAGTACAACATAAAAAAATTGAATACCTGACACTACTAATAATCTCGATCAGTATCATCAATAAATGCATAATTATCATCATCACTATAATCAATGACGGGCTCATAGGGTTCAGTGGCATCAACATGTGGAAGGCCACCTTTACGTAATCGGTCAAGCATTGAGAGGTCATCCGCAGCAGTAACCTCTTCTTGTTCCGGCTCTTCTTGTTCCTCCTCTAGGGTGATGTGGGATTCACTGTCGCTGTCTACTTCAATGTTTTGGGGTGAAGTATACCGGTTCTTGAAACGCTTTTTGGAAAGACGTGTCTCTTGGAAGAATTCTCCTTCATATGTGTCTGGGTTAATGTGAGGTTCATAATCCTCTTCCTTTGGGGGAGATAGTATAGCACGTGGCGGCACTTCATAAACGACATCCCAACCTTTCAGATTTTGATTAGTTTGGCAGGCCCACGGTAGATAGAATACTTGGGTCGCCTGTTGAGCCGTAATATAGAAATCAGGAACATCTAAATGGGTGCTTTGGTTGATTTCAACTAGCCCTATATGTTCATGAGTCCTTCTAGTCTCCTTCGGCTGAAACCAATAACATTTGAAGACTACGACATTCGGTGGGTTTTCACCATAGAATAGAAGTTCATAAATTGCTTCAACTCTCCCATAATACTCGGTACCTCCTTCGCCGATAGCAGATACACAACAATTTGTAGACTTTCGGTCGGCCATAGATAGCTCTTTGCCATAGGTACGAAAGCGATACCCGTTGATGTCGTATTTGTCAAATGAACAGACCTTATAGTCAAAACCATTAGCGACTTGTCTCAATTCGGCGTCCATAGACTCTGAATTAGCCTACAAGTTTAATATGAAAGGATTGTTGCATTACGCACAAATTAGCGAATGAAATGAAATTGTCTAATAGAATTTATCGTTTGTTTGAACCAAGAGATGAAACCGGGATAGCTGCCTCCTTGCTTTGCGAGAAGCTCATACTCTTCGACGGAATCCTTTTGGATCACCGCTCCATACGAGAATAGGGCGACGTATCGACTGTATGAAATATCCAGGAATAAGAGCAGTTCAAAGGAAATAGAAGTGGCGAAACAATGTACCGAGAACTTACTCTATTTACGGCCGCACTTCTATCAGGTTGTTGAAGATATACAACGAAATGGTCCGCCATTCTTCGTTACCCAAAGATACTGGATTTGAAACACTGGCTGGTGCGAGATTCCCTTTGAATAGGCTGAGGTTGGATCCACCCTTTTTAGGCTCGTCAGCATTGTACCGAGGCTTCGGATTATGCAAATGACGATTTTTGGTTTCGTAGTGTGCTGTCACAAAGTTTTCCGCCTCCTCAGTGATGAATGCCTCAGCCATCAACGCTTCAATTCTACGTTTATTTTTACATTTTTCTCGAAGCGTCTTCTGCATCCTGTCAGTTGGGCAGCACCAACGATTTTGCACGGCCCCCCCAATCTTGCCTCGGTCGGGAGATGCAAAATCAAATGCTGCATTGGATTAAAGAAGCCCGGTGGAAAGATCTTCTCTAACTTGTAGATCAACTCCGGCGCCAACTCTTCCATTTCTTCTAGCACGCCAGGCGATAGTTCTTTCGCACAAAGAACACGGAAGAAATAGCTGAGTTCTGCCAGTACTAGCCATTCATCCTCAGGGATGAAGCCACACAACATCACCGGCTTTACCCGCTCAATCCATATGTGCCAATCATGACTCTTGAGACCAAATATCTTCAATTTATCAAGACTCTCTCCCCTCTTTAGATTCGCTGCATACCCATCGGGGAACATCAACTGCATTTTCACTCACAAGATAATTTCCCTCATAGCTGGCCTTCCAAGATTGAACCATGCCTTTGGCTTCGTCCAGTTCTGCTTTCCTTTCGGTTCTTTCATGTTTTGTAACGGCCTATCACATAGCGCCTCCAGATCGACTCTAGCCTTAGTATTATCCTTTGACTTCCCATCTATGCCGAACAATGTACCAAAAAGTGCCTCGGCGATATTCTTCTTAGTGTGCATCACGTCGATGTTGTGTGGGCAAAGGAGGTCTTTGAAGTAAGGCAGATACCATAAGCATGTTTTGTGAGTCCAGGCGTGCTCAGAATTACACCCCTTGAAGTACCCTGGACGCTCTGGATCTGGCTCGAGAGCGTTTAACTGATCCAGGGTCTGTTGGCCTGTCAATGCAGGTGGTGCAGAGTTTTTTACAACTCTACCTCTGATGAAGTTCCTCTTGTCTTTCCTGAACTTATGGCGAGGATCCAGAAACTGTCTATGCATGTCGAAGCAAGAAAACTTGTGACCGGCCTGAAGCCAACGAAACACAAGAGCTCCCTTGCATGTGGGGCACGGGAACCTTTCATGCACACACCAGCCAACGAATAGCGCATACGCCGGCAAGTCATGTGTCGAGTACATGTACTAGACACACATTATGAAGTTTCGTTTGCTATATGCGTCGTATGTCTTGAACCCATTATCCCAGGCTTCTTGCAATTCGTCCTTAAGCGGCTGCATGTACACATTCATATGTTTCCCCGGATAGTTGGGCCCTAGAATTATCAACGTCAGAAAAATGTTCTTTCTTTGCATAATCCGTCTGGGGGGAGATTGAGTGGAAAGACAAATACGGGCCAACAACTGCATTGGGCTGCCATCATACCAAACACACTGAACCCATCCGTGCTGATGCCAACTCGAGGATGCCTCGGATCTGCCGCTTTGTCAGCATGTAATTCATCAAACTTTTTCCACGCAACATCATCCGATGTGTGTACCATCATCAAATTCCCATCTGCATCTAGTTCGGTTCTTTTGCCTGTTTTGTGCCATGTCATCTGTCTGGCCGTCTCTTCGATCATGAAAAGACGTTGAAGTCTTGGTACGATTGGCATATACCGAAGAACACTAACGGGGATTTTGGTCTGTGTCTTCTCACCCATACCGTTGTCTACCATAATATACCTGGAAGACTTGCAAATGGGACAATAGTTCAAGTCCGCATAGTCAAGCCTAAATAAGACACATCCTTTCTCACAGGCATGTATCTTCTCATAGGGCATCTTCAGTGCACGGAGGATTTTGTCCGACTGGTACAAGTTTGCAGGCATTACATGGCCTTTGGGTAGAAAGCGTCCAAATACTGTCATAATTGCGTCGTAGCATTCTCTGCCCAAGTTGAACTGAGCCTTCAGAGCCATTACTTGTGAGATGGCATCCAACTGACAAAGCTCAGTGTGCTCGTGGAGCGGACGTTTTGAAGACTTCAACATTTCATTGAAGGCCTTTGCAGATTCCTTCATCTCCTTGTCCGAATCCCGAGCATCATCATAGTCTTGCACCATGTTTTCCATCCTGGTACCATGCTCGTCGGTGCGAGGACGATCCACCTCAGCTCGGTCACGTTGGGCAGACTCACCATGAAATGTCCACACCGTATAATCGGGCGTAAAACCATTCTTCTGCAGGTGTTTGCCCATTTCAGCCTCTGTCCTCTTTTCCCAATTGCCGCACCGGAAACAGGGGCACCAGTTTTTCCTCTGGCCATTTGCAAATGCGGCTTGCACAAACCCCTTAGTTTTTGTGAACCATTCAGCGTTCCATTTGTTCTGACCAGCGTGACCGGTATACATGCATGCACGATCACTCATCTTGACTTTCAGAGCTACTGGAGATACAACAATTATATGTATAATTCACCATGTATATATTCATCAGTTGATCTACTTTGTCAATTTTATTACGTCCATGCAACCTACACTCTAATAGGTAATGATAGGTCCTAATCCCACCCGAGTATGTGTATATTGGGTTCATTTTCCCATGCTATGCTCCGGATCCAACGCAAAATTTCGGCAGCACCTCCCCGCTGTTCTCCTGATACACGTCTCTGCAATAAACAGAGACGATGTGTACCCGGAGAACAACAAGGGAGGCACTGACAAAATTTATGCGTCGGATCTGGAGCAAAGCATATGGGAATATGAACCCAATCTACACATACTCGGGCTGTCCATGGATAGCGTTGGACAATTCGGAAGAATCAAGGTTATAAATATGCAAATGCATGCATATTTATAACTATGACGCTTTCGAACGGGAGACACATATTGGTTACGCATACTGATGATTCAAGACACATATATAGCTAGCTATCAAATTTCATCGGCACGAACACCGGAACAGAGCAAATAATTAATGGGGGAGAAGGACATGTCATTTGTGCTCACCCACGAACGAAGGGGCAAAGCTCGTCAAACGCACGGCGAGGTCGTCGAACACCAAACCTCGCAGCGGTGAAACAACTGCACATTTAAATCAACCCAATCAACACAATTATATATGATGTTTTTCATAACAAAATCAAAAAAATATATGATCTAACTAATAATTCACAAATATAAGAACCCGTCGGCCTCGGGGGGTCGGGTGTCGGGGTGTCTGGGTGTGGTGTCGGGGTCGGGGTGTGGTGTCGGG
>NC_041386.1:694056113-694056705 GCF_002162155.2 Triticum dicoccoides
TATATATGATGTTTTTCATATCAAAATCGAAAAATATATGACCTAACTAATAATTCACAAATATAAGAACCTGTCGACCTCGGGGGTTCGGGTGTCGGGTTGTCTGGGTGTCGTGTCGGGGTCGGGGTGTTAGGGTCAGGGGTCAGTGGGTCGGGGTGTCGGGGTCAGGGGGGTCAGGGGGTCGGGGTGTGGTGTCGGGGTCAGGGGGTTGGGGTGTTTCCTTCTATCCTTCTTCTTCTTTCGTTCTCTTCTTCTTCTTCTTCTTTCCTTTCTTCTTCTTGTTCTTTCATCTTTTTTCTACTTTTTTACTTCTTTTCGTTTCTTCTTTTCTTCTTCTTCTTCTACTTCTTCTTCTTTTCTTCTTCTTCTTTTTTCATCTTTCTACTACTTCTACTTCTTCTACTACTTCTAATTCTTTTCTAACACTAACACTAACACAATCTAGCACTAACAATTAAACAGCAAAAATATATATGAAAAAACAGAAAAAAAAGTAGTAGTCCCTCACCGGAGCAATGGGACGGTCGGTGGGGGGGCATCGGGCGGCGCCGCCGGGCGGCGGGGGCGTCGCCGGGCTGCGAGGGCAGCATCG
>NC_041386.1:694056940-694153286 GCF_002162155.2 Triticum dicoccoides
GGTGAGACATTAAGTTTTTTTAAGGGAAAATTTTGTTTTTGCCACTCTAGTTTTTGCCAACTTTGCTTATGCCACTCTAGAATTTAACATTTCACTTTTGCCACTCTTAACTTTTGACAATATATCACTTTTGCCATTCCGTGGCAAAAGCAAAAATTTTAGAGTGGCAATCGTGATACATGTCAAAAGCTAAGAGTGGCAAAAGTGAAATAAAAAATTATCGTTTTTGCCACGAAATGAAATTTGTGATGTATTGTCAAAAGCTAAGTGTGGCAAAAGTGAGATGTCAAATTCTAGAGTGGCATAAGCAAAGTTGGCAAAAACTAGAGTGGCAAAAACAAAGTTTTCCCTTTTTTTAAACGAGCGGGTGGGTGGGGGCCACCTCCCTCTTTGCTGTCAGCTGGTGGACGGCAAAGATTCTTTGCCGTCAGCTGACGGACGGCAAAGAAATGGCGCATGGCAATGAGCTTCTTTGCCGTCGGCTTTTCGATGGCTGATGGCAAAGATCTGATAAATGGCAAATTAGCTGATTTCAGTAGTGCGGGAATGGACCAAGTTTGAACTTGCGACGCCTTGGGGGCGGCACCTGGGGCGTTGCTGAGACCTATATCGCCCCAGGGCCTAAAATTCGCTAGGCGAGCATCCGAAAGAGCGCCGGCCTATGCGCTGGGGGGGCGAACGAGTGATGATGCTCTTACACATGAATCGAAAGTGCGAATGGCACTACCAATCCTTCATCTTTCACGGTCGTGGAACGAAATCGATCAAACACATCGGCGTTGCTGTGAGTACGAGCACGTGAGCTTCCTACTGGACTTTACTCCTCGGCGTACGAACGAGGCAGTGGCAGGAGGACGTGGTACGTGCGTACCCCGAACCACTGTTACGTCCGGCCGGCCGGCCTCTCCTGAGCTACGTACGTACGATGGTCGTCCGCAGAATCGCAGGGCGCGGTATTTATTGGGCTTGTCGCGGGCGACGACAGCCAGAGCTGGGCGTCGATGGGTACGCATCACGGTGGCGTCGTACGCGCCTAGCTACGACCGATCGCGCTGACGGCGAAGTAAATTCGCTGCTGCGACGACGGTCGGTCACTCGGCCAGTGGCGTGCCGGCCGGTATGCCGCTCCCTTGAGTTAATGGGCGGGATACGCCGTACGCGCACGCCGACGGCATGTTAGTGCAAGCCAGGCTAGCTAGCTCGCAGCGCCATCATGGACGAACTCAATAATAAGGGTTCCTAGTTCTCAAAATAAAAATAAAAATAAGGGTACCCTTTTAAAGATGGGAAATTTTTATTTTTGCTGTTGCAGTTTTTGTCAATTTTTCTTATGCCACTTTAGATTTTAACATTTTACTTTTACCACTATTAACTTTTGACAATTATCACATTTGCCATTCCGTGGCAAAAGGAAAATAATTTTATTTCACGTTTGCCATTCTTAACTTTTGACAATGTATCAGAATTGTCACTCTAAATTTTCTGTTTATGCCATGGAATGGCAATTGTGATAATTTTCGAAAGCTAAGTGTGGCAAAAGTAAAATATCACAATATAGAGTGGCATAAGAAAATTGGCAAAAACAAAATTTTCCCTTTAAAGATCACTTTCATTCCTAAGTTGTGACAAGTGGCGCGTTTTCTCGTTTTTCGTAGATCTCCAGTTCTCCTCTCTTTCCTTCACTTTCCCCGTCTGGCCATCCCCTTCCTCACGGTGGAACACACGCGCGACCACCACCCATGCCCGATCGCGACCCCCGCCAATAGGGTTGGAGACTGTATAGTCTTGCCCGGCATCGCCCGCCAAGCCAGAGGCCCCTCCGACTCCTCTCCCCTTCCTTTACTCCTCCGACCGCCCGGCACAGCTGTCCGAAGCACAACACAAACGGACAAGGGCCATGGATTCCGTCGCCTCGTCGGCGAGCCAGCGTCCCCCTCCAGCTCCTCTCCCATCCCTTTACTCCTCCGGGCCGCAGCCGCCATGGACGCCGCCGCCTCGCTGACGCGGTCACGCTGCCCACCGACAACCATCTTCATAGCTACCGATGACCCGCCGTTGAGACACTCGCTCACGATGTGGTTGGCCAGCCCGAATCCAAGCTCATCGTTGAGTCTTCATGGCCTACGAGCTGCAGTCGGCCGACAGCGCAGCTCGAGGTAGCCGTGCTCCAACCGCCGCCCCAAGCCTGCGCCGCAGGCTACTGCTCTACTTACTACGCCGCAGGATACGGCCCTGCTCCGTGGACTTGATTGCTTTTTGATTTTGACTACAAGGTGTCCCTGAAAATTATAGTGTCTGGTTTGTAAATCTAGACAATACTCCGCCTAACGTCGTCTTGGTCAAACAGTTACACCACATCAGCGAAAGCAGGACCAACCTATCATAAACGTGCTTAAACGAATCTAATCCACCGGTCAGTGTTATTTTTCAAAAGATTACGCTGGGCTTGATGTTTTCTGTCAAAAAATGTGAAGTTGTATTTTCTGATAACCTACCTTTTAATGTGGTGGTTTCTTGCAATTAAGTCGAATATAAGCCGAGTAACCATGTTTCTACACTCGACTTATCATTGGCCACATGGCAACGTGTGATTTTCCTGTAGTGTTAACAAAGAATGTATTTTTAATCATTAAAGAATTCGTAAAAAGATCGAGTTGATTCCATGCTCTACCTATTGTTTTATCTTTTCGAAAGGGATTACCACATTTAAGTTTTTAATATTACCCACTTAATCAGGGACCCCGATAGATAACCAACATTTCACTTTTAGGGAACCACTCACTTCCATTACATGCTTGCATGCATGTAGAAAAAGACAAAAAGTGATGATGACAATTTTGATTCTCTTCAATTTCAAAAGTTTAAAATGTTCTGTACCTCAAATCTTTGATCGATTCAAAATCCATCTTCAACATTAAATCCACCGCGGCAAGATGTTCAAAACTAGATTCTATGTTGCTATGTTTCCACGACTTTTTTAGGTGTTAAAACTTACCATGTTGTTGTATGTAAATTACCAACATGCTTAGAAGTTATAGGGCATTAAAAGTTGAAAATTTCCCCAACATGTTAAAGGGTTTTAGGTCCAAAGTTATCACCCAATGCTAAAATACTTGCATATATTATTAATATGTTGTTAACGACAAAACATCATGTGCGTTGTCTGACTCCTCGTGTATAGTTGTCGACTCCAAAATTAAATCTCACTGCAACCACCCATGTAACTATACAACTACTATAGTGGTGACCGCGGCCTAACTCACGCGGCAATTATAACACGGGCAGTTGGTAACTATAGTGTCTCATGTTGGTGACCATCACGCGAGCAGTCGAGTAACTATAGAGTTGGCATGTTGCTAACTGAGACATGGGCCGCTAGTGACTATAGTTGTCTAATGTTGATAATTATAGCATGAACAACCACAACATAAATATTATGTTGGTAACTTTTGCGTGGGTAGCCTGGTAACTTTAGCATGTGCGGGTCCCTATAGTCGGAGTAACTTGATAACATATTAGAAACCTGTTAGCTTTAGCGCATGAGGGGCTTGGTAACTCTAGCATGAATGACCTAATAAGTTTAGCATGAATATCCTGGTAACTATATCATTAGGAACCTGATAACTACATAATTGATACTTTGATAACTATGTAATAGCCATACTAGCAGGTAGAAGGTGAAGCGGCACGCCACACCCGATGGGAAGCCTGGTCGAGCCCGCTGTTGGCTAAATTGCAGAAATTAACTACTCCCATTTTGAAGATAAGTCAAGTTTGCTTCATAGTATACTTGGCGATTCAAAATGAAGTGGCTAATTTTTTGTGAGATAGAAAAATAATTCTAGAAAAGATACCTACAGAAAATTGGTTAAGAATGAAAAGGAGGCAATCAAGAAATCACAAAAAAAGAAGGGGGGTAGTAAATAGAGCACCCATTGGACAGTGTTATCCTGATGGAAGCAAGAAAAGAAGGCAAGAAAAGATGCAAAGGCATATTTTACTTTTTGGATAGTATCCATCCCTAATTTCAGTTGAGATTTCAACATGCAAATGAGAATAGAAACTAACATCTTGCATCTGAACACCAGATGCATCTTGTATGGGTCACAAACTCTCCATGACATGCACTTGGATTGAATCAAGACCCAAGCGTGTTCTTCTGCAGATGTATGTTATTTCTGTATGTGTCTGTTGCCTGTTTAGATTGTTGTGATTTGTGAAACATGTAGTTGCACATGACTGAATATACACATAGAAGAAATCAGAAAAAGAACAATGCGTTGATTAGTCCAATAAAAACAACCTAGTAAAAATGGCCAGTGAAAGGATATGAACAAAATATCAAGGAATGAAGTGTATCTAGTTCATTGATAGCTAAAATAGACCAAGTCAACTCAGCTCAGTACAATAACCGACCAACACAAAAAAACAGTTGGTCAGAACACCTTAGTGTGTTTAACGTATCGGTTTATTGCCTAGTAAATCTGATAGTATGAAAAAAATTCTCAACCTATTAAAAAAAATTCTCCTTCAATGGCACAAAATTACATTAATACCAAAAATAACATAAACCATATAATAACAGGAGACCGAACAATAAAGGGCAGGCTAGTGATAGGAAAAGGCTACACTAAAATGATAATTTGGCCCTGATTTATATCTTTTTGTACAACACAATACTTCATTTCACGAAAGATGTTGTAATTGCGTAAACAGGATACAATTCAAGGGAATTAACAAACATCAAAATATTATGTGACACAAATTAAAGATAATGTAGAAATCTTGTTCAATCATAAGGTCATATTAGTGCATAGGCTACCAGAGTTGTGATTGAGGAAGCGATGTCAGCAAGGTCGAGCTGGTGAAGGCGAGTTGCTCGAGTCAGGGAGGCGGGGCGGCGAGGTAGGCGAGGTCAGCGGATCTGCCGAAAACGGGAGGATAGTAAGGCTACTGGGGTTGGTTGCCGGAACGCCGGTTTCTACAGCTGGCGGTGAGATGCATAGTGGAGAAGGTGCAATGCTGCTCTAAAAGCTCCTAAGATCAAGCTCCCGAACAGGTAGGCTATTCGCTTCCATGGCCAACAGGGAAAAAGCATGGTGGGTAGGATGTCGAGCTACCAGGAGAGTCAGGGGAGAGGCCACTGATCATTGCCATCAATGCGGAGCCGCCGCCATTGTGCGTCTTCCATAGGAGAGGGATGGGGGGAGCACACCATTGGCCGTCGCTGCCCTTGACCCATGCTATCTCAGACTCCCCTCCCCATTTCGCGTCCATCCCGGAGGCAGCTGATACGTCCATTTTGTATCATGCTTTTATATCAATATTTATTGCATTATGGGATGTTACTACCTATTATGTCACAATACGTATGCCTTTTCTCTCATATTTTACAAGGTTTACATGAAGAGGGAGAATGCCGGCAGCTGGAATTCTGGGCTGGAAAAGGAGCAAATATTGGAGACCTATTCTGCACAACTCCAAAAGTCCTGAACTCCACGAAAGTTAGTTTTGGAATATATCAAAAATATTGGGCGAATAAAGCACCAGAGGGGGCCCACCAACCGTCCACGAGGGTGGAGGACGCACCCCCTGCCTCGTGGGCCACCTGGCAGCCCCCCGATGCCCATCTTCTGCTATATGGTGTCTTTTGCCCTGGAAAAAAATCACGAGGAAGCTTTCGGGACGAAGTGCCGCCGTCTCAAGGCGGAACGTGAGCGGAACCAATCTAGGGCTTCGGCGGAGCTGTTCTGCCGGGGAAACATCCCTCCGGGAGGGGGAAATCATCGCCATCGTCATCACCATCGATCCTCTCATCGAGAGGGGGTCAATCTCCATCAACATCTTCACTAGCACCATCTCCTCTCAAACCCTAGTTCATCTCTTGTATCCGATCTTTGTCTCAAAACCTCAGATTGGTATATGTGGGTTACTAGTAGTGTTGATTACTCCTTGTAGTTGATGCTAGTTGGTTTATTCGGTGGAAGATCATATGTTCAGATCCTATAAGCATATTAATACCCTCTGATTATGAGCATGAATATGATTTGTGACTAGTTACGTTTGTTCCTGAGGACATGGGAGAAGTCTTGCTATAAGTAGTCATGTGAATTTGGTATTTGTTCGATATTTTGATGAGATGTATGTTGTCTCTCCTCTAGTGGTGTTATGTGAACGTCGACTACATGACACTTCACCATTGTTTGGGCCTAGAGGAAGTCATTGGGAAGTAACAAGTAGATGATGGGTTGGTAGAGTGACAGAAGCTTAAACCCTAGTTTATGTGTTGCTGGCTGAATTGGATCCATATGTTTCATGCTGTGGTTAGGTTTACCTTAATTCTTATTTCGTAGTTGCGGATGCTTGCGAGAGGGGTTGATCATAAGTGGGATGCTTGTCCAAGGAAGGACAGTACCCAAGCACTGGTCCACCCACATATCAAATTATAAAGTAACGAACGCGGATCATATGAGCATGACGAAAACTAGCTTGATAGTAATTCCCATGTGTCCTCGGGAGCACTTTGCTTTATATAAGAGTTTGTCCGGGCTTGTCCTTTACTACAAAGATGATTGTGCCACCTTGCTGCACCTTGTTTACTATTGTTACTTGTTACCCATTACAAATTACCTTATCACAAAACTATCTGTTACCTATAATTTTAGTGCTTGCAGAGAATACCTTAATGAAAACCGCTTGTCATTTCCTTTTGCTCCTCGTTGGGTTCAACACTCTTACTTACCAAAAGGACTGCGATAGATCCCCTATACTTGTGGGTCATCAGCGGCCCTAATGCAGCCTCAACGATGAGAAGCACAAATAGCCAAGTGTAGCCATGTGGCTGGCACCGATGGTGGGCACATCCAGTTGGCCTAGGAGACAACATTGGCCGGGGCCAGGAGGTGAAAAAAGAGAAGTCTCAGAGGACAGAAAGAGCCTGGGAAGAGCGGAGGGACGCAACACCGGCGGTGACACTTGATATTTTTGATCTGGACACAAAAAAGGAAGATGTATAAGAAATAACGACATCAGTGGAGGACCTTCCGTGAACAGCCTGCTAGGAGCGACATAAGGATGAGTAGTTGGGTCGGAATCGAGATATTTCTCGTAAACTACCTACGCAGTAGCAGTGAGCACAACACAAAACTTTTCAACGGTAAAGCGAACCAACCTGTGGTAGGATGGTTAGGAGGATAGTGGTATCTAGCCCACAAGTGTTCAAGTCCTACATTTGACATTGGTGCTCGTATTATTCCTGATTTATTTCACGCTTCCGGCGATGTTCGTTCAGTGAGAAGAGACGTACCCGTCGACTGCAAGGTGCCCGTGATGACTTCGTAAAATATAAGATGTTATGCCGACTCGGTCTCTAAGAGGTGCTCATACGGGTAGGCTGTGATGCGTGCTTTCATAGGGGTGAGCGTATGCCCATGTATGTGCGCGACTGTTCCCGTCAACTTCGAGCCGTCTATGGTGACTTCGTAAAATCTCAAGATATTATGCCAACTCAGTCTCTAAAATATGCTAATAGGCATAGGGTGTACGTGAGTGCGTTCATAAGGATAAGTGTATGCTCGTACATGTGAGCCACTTCAATTGTACCTTGTAAAAAAATCATTAGTAACCACTAAAAATAGAAAGAGAAAAAGAAAATCACACATTAAAGGGAACACGTGTCGGTTAGGGGAGATGCATTGTCTAACATTGGGAGTAAAGGAGATGTATTGGTAACTATAGCGCATGTAGCCCAGTAACTATATAACCACTATGTTGGGAACTCTAGTATGAGCAGTCTAGTAACTTTTCCATCAGCAGTCTAATAACTTCATGACTAGTCAGGTAACTATGATAGACTAGTAAATAATCGGGCTTTGTAGAAGGTTTTCGTACATGGACCAGCGGCGATTACGAAATTTTCCTCAAAGCCCGTGTCGCAAATATTCTGCACAATGGCATCTATTTCTAAAACTGCCTCAAATGCTTGGACCATCACATGTAGTTTGTTATTTCCAATCGCATTGCAGCGATCCAACATACCACTTCATGATGTAGTAACCAATCTTTGATATAACCCTCATAATATACCGTCTTATGAACCTTATATCCCTCATAAGACAATTAACAGTTTTACCGCCACATCGAGCGCCCGGGGTTGCGGTTGAGCTGGGTGTGGGTTGATACATCTCCAATGTATTTATAATTTTTGATTGTTCCATGATATTATATTATCTGTTTTGGATGTTTAATGGGCTTCAATATGCTCTTTTATATTATTCTTGGGACTAACCTATTAACCAAATGCCCAGTGTCAGTTTATGTTTTTTTGTGCCTATTTTAGAGTTTTGCAGAAAAGGAATACCATCCAGAGTCCAAATGGAATGAAACCTTCGTGATGATCTTTCTTGGACCGAAAGCAAACCAGAAGACTTGGAGATGAAGTTGAAAATGCAATGAGGAAGCCATGAGGTAGGACGGTGCGCCCAGGGGGTAGGCGCGCCCCCACCCTCGTGGGCCTCTCGTGGCTCCCCTGACCTAGTTCCTTCGCCTATATATACTCTTATACCCTAAAACATCAAGGGGAGCCACGAAACCACTTTTCCACCGCCACAACCTTCTATACCCGTGAGATCCCATCTTGGGGACTTTTTCGGCGATCTGCCGGAGGGGGATTCGATCATGGAGGGCTTCTACATCAACACCATCACCTCTGCGATGAAGTGTGAGTAGTTTACCACAGACCTTCGGGTCCATATTTATTATCTAGATGGCTACTTCTCTCTCTTTGATTCTCAATACCATGTTTTTAGAGATCTATTCGGTGTAATATTCTTTTGCGGTGTGTTTGCCGAGATTAGATGAATTATGGATTTATGATCAAGATTATCTATAAATATTATTTGGTTCTTCTCTGAATTCTTATATGCATGATTTGATATCTTTGCAAGTCTCTTTGAATTATCGGTTTAGTTTGGCCTACTAGATTGATCTTTATTGCAATGGGAGAAGTTCTTAGCTTTGGGTTCAATATTGCGGTGTCCTTTCCCAGTGACAGTAGGGGCAGCAAGGCACGTATTGTATTGTTGCCATCGAGGATAACAAGATGGGGTTTTCATCATATTGCTTGAGTTAATTCCTCTACATCATGTCATCTTGATTAATGCGTTACTCCGTTCTTTATGAACTTAATACTCTAGATGCATGCTGGATAGTGGTCGATGTGTGGAGTAATAGTAGTAGATGCAGGCAGGAGTCGGTCTACTTGACACAGACGTGATGCCTATGTTCATGATCATTGCCTTAGATATCATCATAACTATGCGCTTTTCTATCAATTGCTCGGCAATAATTTGTTCACCCACCATAATATATGCTATCTTGAGAGAAGCCACTAGTGAAACCTATGGCCCCCGAGTCTCTTTTCCATATTATTGAATCTTGTTTACATCTTGCTAGTTTTCGATCTACTATTTTGCAATATTTACTTTTCAATCTATAAACCAAAAATACCAAAAACATTTACTTTACCGTTTATCTATCTCTATCAAATCTCACTTTTGCGAGTGACCGTGAAGGAATTGACAACCCCTTTATCGTTTTGTTTGCAAGTTATTGATTGTTTGTGCAGGTATTCGGTGACTTGTGTGTCGTCTCCTACTGGATTGATACCTTGGTTCTCAAAACTGAGGGAGATACTTATGCTACTTTGCTGTATCACCCTTTCCTCTTCAAGGGAAAACCAACGCAAGCTCAAGAGGTAGCAAGAAGGATTTCTGGCGCCTTTGCCGGGGAGATCTATGCCAAGTCAAGTCATACCAAGTACCCATCATAAACTCTTCTCCCTTGCATTACATTATTCGCCATTCGCCTCTCGTTTTCCTCTCCCCCATTTCTAAAATGATTTTCGGAAACCTTTGCCTTTTCTTCGCCTTCTTCCCGTATGTCTGTTTTCTTGTATCTCCATGTGCCTTCTATATGCTTGCATCTTTGCTTGCCAAAAATCTATTGCTATGGATCCACTTAAAAGTGTTCTACTTGGATCAGCTTCGATCTATATGTGCTCGTGCTGAAACCCCAACTAGTTTAGTTGAGGGAAAATATTTAGATGAGCATGCTCATTTTGTGCGTCACCATTTGTCTGAAAAAGGGAGACTCTTATGAGATCAAATAAACAGGTTGTTGTGCCATGCTTGGAATCTTTGTGAAATTTATGATTTTACTTGTTGCTCTAAGAACCCCAAAAAACACCTTCCCTACGTATGTGAGTTTAATGATAATGAAATCCTGTCTTCTTATGCCAAGGGTGTTTATAGTTACTATGCTATTGACAAATTGAAGAATTTGTTGTTTTTATGGATGCTTATGAAGTTGTTTCTTTGATCGAAAAGTATGATATTACTCTCTACAAATCTGAAAATTTTGACATACTTAAATATTTCTATGAAAACTATGCTCATAATGTCTATGCCAAAGAATTTATTGAAAGAATGACCGTTGCTTTGGAAGAAAATAATGATATGCATGAATCTATAGATAATTATGATTCCGATGATTTGATTGGAATATCCCTTGATGAACATGATGCTTACTATTCTTGTGGCCATGATGCCAATATTTATGAAGACGAATTTTCTATAGTTCTGTATGTTAAACATGAGATGGTTGCTATTGCACCCATACTTGATAGTTCCTTCGATGAAAATCATGATTGTAATGTTGTTATTATAAATACTCTTAATGTAAATTGTGTTAATGATATGCAAAACCTCAAGCTTGGAGATGCTAGTTTTGCTATGACTACTATTTGTTGCAATGATCATGATTGGGGTGATTCTTCTTATGATCTTGAAAATTTATTTAAGCCCCATGATGAATATGAGATTGATAATAGTGTTTGCAATATTATTGAAAGTGGGTTTGGAAGAGTGTCAACTTTAGATCCCATATATTTGGAGAATGTTCAATCTTATGAGTTTTTTTTATAAAAGTGGGTTTGGAGAGGTCATGACTTTAGTTAATGTTAATCCCACTATTTTGGAATAGTGTCAACTTCGCATGCATGTGGATTGTGTTGAAAATATTTTATGTAATAGCTATTTTGTTGAATTTGCTTATGATCCCACATGTAATTATTATGAGAGAGGAAAATATGGTTATAGAAATTTTCATGTTACTAAATTACCTCTCGTTATGTTGAGATTGCTATTATTTCTTTCTGCTTCCTTGCATATGCTAGTTTTTGCTTGCTATGATAATTGGTTTGCCTATAAGATGCCTGTGCATAGGGAGTATGTTAGACTTAGATGAGTTTGTAACATGTTTCATGATGCTCTCTTTGCGCTTCAATTTTTGTCTTTCTTGTGAGCATCATCGAAATCTCAATGCCTAGCTAGGGGCGTTAAACGATAACGTTTGTTGGGAGGTAACCCAATTTTTTTTTTACTTTTTGCTCCTGTTTAGTAATAAATAATTCATCTAGCCTCTTGTTAGATGTGGTTTAAAGTTTTAGTTAGTGTTTGTGCCAAATAGAACCTTTGGGAAGACTTGGCTGAAGTCAATGCGATCTTGCTGTAAAAAACAGAAACGTTTGCGCTCACGAGAATAGCTGTCAGTTTTTACAGAAGAGTGCTTTTAAGTTGATTCTTTTTGAAGAATATTAATAGACAAATATCTCACGTCCACCAATTTATTTCAGAATTGTTGGAGTTACAGAAGTATTCGAAAGTACACATTACTACAGACTGTTCTGTTTTTGACAGATTCTGTTTTTCACGTGTTGTTTGCTTATTTAGATAAATCTATGAGTAGTATCGGGGGGTATGAACCATAGAGAAGTTGGAATACAGTAGGTGTTACACCAATATAAATAAACAATGAGTTCACAACAGTACCTTAAAGTGGTGATTTATTTTCTTATACTAACGGAGCTCATGAGATTTTCTCTTGAAGTTTTGTGTTGTGAAGTTTTCAAGTTTTGGGTAAGGATTTGATGGACTTTTGAATAAGGAGTGGAAAGAGCCTAAGCTTGGGGATGCCCAAGGCACCCCAAGGTAAAATTCAAGGACAACCAAAAGCCTAAGGCTGGGGATGCCCCGGAAGGCATCCCCTCTTTCGTCTTTGTCTATCGGTAACTTTACTTGAGGCTATATTTTTATTCACTATATGATATGTGTTTTGCTTGGAGCGTCTTGTATGATTTGAGTCTTTGCTTTTTAGTTTATCACAATCATCCTGGCTGTACACACCTTTTGGGAGAGAAACGCATGAATCGTGATTTGTTAGAATACTCTATGTGCTTCACTTATATCTTTTGAGCTAGACAATATTGCTCTAGTGCTTCACTTATATATTTTTAGAGCACGTCAGTTGCTTTATTTTATAGAAATTGTTGAACTCTCATGCTTCACTTATATTATTTTGGGAGTCTTTTAGAACATCATGGTAATTTTCTTTGGTTATAAAATTAGTCCTAATATGATGGGCATCCAAGATGGGTATAATAAAAACTTTCATATGAAGTGCATTGAATGCTATGAGAAGTTTGATTCTTTATGATTGTTTTGAGATATGAAGATGGTGATATTAGAGTCATGCTAGTAGAGTAGTTGTGAATTTGAGAGATACTTGTGTTAAATTTGGTGATTCCCGTAGCATGCACGTATGGTGAACCGTTATGTGATGAAGTTGGAGCATGATTTATTTATTGATTGTGTTCCTTATGAGTGGCGGTCGGGGTTGAGCGATGATCTTTTCCTACCAATCTATCCCCCTATGAGCATGCGCGTAGTACTTCATTTCTACAACTAATTGATTTTTGCAATAAGTATGTGAGTTCTTTATGACTAATGTTGAGTCCATGGATTATACGCACTCTCACCCTTCCACCATTGCTAGACTCTCTTGTGTCGCGCAACTTTCGCCGATACCATACACCCACCATATACCTTCCTCAAAACAGCCATCATACCTACCTATTATGGCACTTCCAAAGCCATTCCGAGATATTGAAGGAAATATGCCCTAGAGGCAATAATAAAGTTATTATTTATTTCCTCATATCATGATAAATGTTTATTATTTATGCTAGAATTGTATTGACCAGAAACATATAGACGAACATAAGTGTCACTAGTATGCCTCTACTTGACTAGCTCGTTGAATCAAAGATGGTTAAGTTTCCTAGCCATAGACATGAGTTGTCATTTGATTAATGGGATCACATCATTAGGAGAATGATGTGATTGACTTGACCCTTTCCGTTAGCTTAGCACTTGATTGCTTAGTATGTTGCTATTGCTTTCTTCATGACTTATACATGTTCCTATGACTATGAGATTATGCAACTCCCGTTTACCGGAGGAACACTTTGTGTGCCACCAAACGTCACAACGTAACTGGGTGATTATAAAGGTGCTCTACAGGTGTCTCCGAAGGTACTTGTTGAGTTGGCGTATTTCGAGATTAGGATTTGTCACTCTGATTGTCAGAGAGGTATCTCTGGGCCCTCTCGATAATGCACATCACTATAAGCCTTGCAAGCAATGTAACTAATGAGTTAGTTGCGGGATGATGCATTACATAACGAGTAAAGGGACTTGCCGGTAACGATATTGAACTAGGTATTGAGATACCGACGATCGAATCTCGGGCAAGTAACATACCGATGACAAAGGGAACAACGTATGTTGTTATGCGGTTTGACCGATAAAGATCTTCGTAGAATATGTGGGAACCAATATGAGCATCTAGGTTCCGCTATTGGTTATTGATCGGAGACGTGTCTCGGTCATGTCTACATAGTTCTCGAACCCATAGGGTCCGCACGCTTAAAGTTCGTTGACGATCGATATTATGAGTTTATGTGTTTTGATGTACCGAAGATAGTTCGGAGTCCCGGATATGATCACGGACATGACGAGGAGTCTCGAAATGGTCGAGACATAAAGATCGATATATTGAATGACTATGTTTGGACTTCGAAAGTGTTCCCGGTGAGTTTGGGCATATACCGGAGTACCGGGAGGTTATCGGAACCCCCCAGGGAGTATAATGGGCCTCATGGGCCTTAGTGGAGAAGAGGAGGGGAGGCCAAGGCAGGGCCGCGTGCCCCTCCCCCTCTAGTCGGAATTGGACAAGGAGGGGGGCGGCGCCTGTCGGTGTCAAAACCGACGGATCTCGGGTAAGGGGTCCCTAACTGTGCGTCTAAGGCTAATGGTAACAGGAGGCTGGGGACACGATGTTTACCCAGGTCCGGGCCCTCTCGATGGAGGTAATACCCTACTTCCTGCTTGATTGATCTTGATGATATGAGTATTACAAGAGTTGATCTACCACGAGATCGTAGAGGCTAAACCCTAGAAGCTAGCCTATGATTATGATTGTTGTTGTCCTACGGACTAAACCCTCCGGTTTATATAGACACCGGAGGAGGCTAGGGTTACACAGAGTCGGTTACAGAAAAGGAGATCTACACATCCGAATCGCCAAGCTTGCCTCCACGCAAAGGAGAGTCCCATCCGGAAACGGGACGAAGTCTTCAATCTTGTATCTTCATAGTCCAACAGTCCGGCCAAAGTACATAGTCCGGCTGTCCGAGGACCCCCTAATCCAGGACCCCCTCAGTAGCCCCTGAACCAGGCTTCAATGACGATGAGCCTGGCGCGCAAATTGTCTTCGGCATTGCAAGGCGGGTTCCATCTCCGAATACCCGAAGATAAATTTCGAACACATGAATCGTGTCTGGCTCTGCAAAACAAATTCCACATACAACCATAGAGAGCATAATTTCTCACGAATCTAATCTGCTGACCATTCTTATGGCATGACATCATGCCACGGCCCGGTCATCATTCGAACCGTCTTTTCCCAGCATGCTACTGCACGTATTGCAAGGCGGTTTTATTGGCACGTCTTGTCGAAGCAGAGATCATGTCCCGTTATCATGGGATTCTCATCAATACGGGTGTGGGTAACCCAACCGTGCCATCAATGCGGCGCTTGGGGAATAAGAGAATTTATAGGGCAAGTGGGGATGCGCATAGTTTCTACCGCCTCTATAAAGAGATAAGGATCCCTCCGTTTCACCCACGGCCTCTTCTCCCTCTGCTCATCCATTCTCACACGCTCGAGCTCTAGCACCGAAGCCCTCACTTTCTCCGCAAAGTCAAGGATGTCCGGAGCAGGAGGCAAGTGGATGGCCTCCTCCGTCACGGAGGAGGATATAACAAAGCTACGGGAGACCGGATACCTGGCCGCAAACATTGCGCACAGGCTTCCGGCCGAGGGCCAGATCATCCCTACTCCGAAACCTAAGGAGAGGGTTGTATTCCTTCCTCATTTCCTCCGCAGACTGGGTTTCCCCCTTCACCCATTCGTCCATGGGCACATGTTTTACTATGGGCTCAATTTTCACAATCTGGCCCCCAACTTCATCCTCAACATCTCGGCGTTCATTGTTGTGTGCCAGGCTTTCCTCCGTATCCCGCCCCACTTCGTCCTATGGCTGAAGACCTTCAACGTGAAGCCAAAGGTCGTGGGCGTCCAGCAAGCGGAGTGCGGGGGCGCCATGTTGGGCAAGATGCCTAATGTCGCTTGGCCCGAGGGCTCCTTTGTGGAGACGGTAAAGGGGTGGCAATCGGGGTGGTTCTACATCACCGAGCCCCGCAATGCCAACTGGGCGGCGGTCCCCGAATTTCGATCCGGCACCCCCATGCGGCTCACCTCCTGGAAAGAGAAGGGATTATCCTGGGTGTCTTTGGAGGAGCTGTCCGGACTCCAGAACTGTATCCGGAAGATGGTAAGCAAGAAGATCAAGCTCATCAACATAGTACAAGTCATGCTACTCCGCCGGATCCTTCCGTGCCAACGACGGGTTTGCAATATGTGGGAGTTTGACCCTGCCGAACACCAGACACTACGAGAGCTCTTCGGCACGACGCACGAAGATGTCTGGAAATTGCTGTTCAAGACCAACGAGGTTCCACCATCCATAACCGAAGATGGCGGGCTTAGCATCAGGCGCATCGCCAATCCGGTAAGTTCATGTGTTTCGCAAGGTGTGCTTTTCATTAGCACATCTAGAGGAGGATCCTAAGCTTTTCACACTGTTTCCGCAGGATTGGGTAGCATTGGCAGAGCAGATCGACTGCCTAGCTCTGTTACCGGAAGATCCGGAATCGGAGCTTCTGACGAAGATGTTGTTTTTGGCGCCTTATGAGGTGCCGGAGAAGAAGGCCAAGAAGGCGGCCACGGGGACCAGGAAAGGTCTCCGGCGCAGGGCCGTAATACACTCGTCGTCCGAGGACGCCAAGGCGCAATCCTCCCATGATGACGAGGAGGAAGAAGAGACCCCCCTCCCTCAACCAAGGAGGAGAAGAAGAGAAAAGCAGCCCCACAGGGGGAGGGGAAAGACATCCCTTCCGGACTACTCCACCACGGCCGCCTACAACGACGAGGAGTGGTTGCCCAAGGACAAGCCCCTGGCAAAATCATAAGTATCCATACTCCATAGTATGTTTAATGCGTCTTAGCTTCATTGTTTGTTATAACGCAGAGCACGCATATGTAGTCCAGCCAAGTCCCACCTCGAGGTATCCTCTTCGAATGGGTCCTTGAGTGAATCGGAGATGAATATCTATTCACTCCCGACGACCACCGCCCGAAGGCCCGCGGACGACACCGAGGTGTTGTCCCAGAGGATACCGGAACAGGGGGCGACGGTTCTGGAGACGCCCCAATGCGAAATCCCAGACGCCGGGTGAGGGAGTCCTGGACTAGGGGGTGTCCGGATAGCCGAACTATCATCATCGGCCGGACTCCAAGACTATGAAGATACAAGATTGAAGACTTCATCCCGTGTCCGGATGGGACTTTCCTTGGCGTGGAAGTCAAGCTTGGCGATACGGATATGTAGATCTCCTACCATTGTAACCGACTCTATGTAACCCTAGCCCTCTCCGGTGTCTATATAAACCGGATGGCTTTAGTCCGTAGGACGAACAACAATCATACCATAGGCTAGCTTCTAGGGTTTAGCCTCCTTGATCTCGTGGTAGATCTACTCTTGTAACACACATCATCAATATTAATCAAGCAGGACGTAGGGTTTTACCTCCATCAAGAGGGCCCGAACCTGGGTAAAACATCGTGTCCCTCGTCTCCTGTTACCATCCGCCCAGACGCACAGTTCGGGACCCCCTACCCGAGATCCGCCGGTTTTGACACCGACATTGGTGCTTTCATTGAGAGTTCCTCTGTGTCGTCGCCGATAGGCTCGATGGCTTCTTCGATCATCATCAACGACGCAATCCAGGGTGAGACCTTCCTCCCCGGACAGATCTTTGTATTCGGCGGCTTTGCACTGCGGGCCAATTCGCTTGGCCATCTAGAGCAGATCAAAAGTTACGCCCCTGGCCGTCAGGTCAGATTTGGAAGTTTGAACTTCACGGCTGACATCCGTGGGGACTTGATCCTCGATGGATTCGAGCCACAGCCGAGCGTGCCGCACTGTCACGACGAGCATGATTTAGCTCTGCGGCCGGACAGTACCCTGGAGGCCGCACTTGAGCCCTCTCCGATCTTCAATTCAGAGTCGGCTGCGCAGACCGAGGACGGATGGTTAGACGCTGCCTCGGGGGCTGCAACCTCTACGGCGATAGAGACAAACACTGATCTTGTCCCCCACGAAGCTCGTGACTCCGAGGTGCCGGACTCCTTGCCGGACTCCGAACCTCCCGCGCCCCCACCAATCGAATCCGGTTGGGCGCTGATCATGGAGTTTACTGCCTCGGACATCTTTCAACACTCACCTTTTGGCGACATCCTGAGTTCACTAAGGTATCTCTCATTATCAGGAGAGCCCTGGCCGGACTGCGGCCAGGACGGTTGGGATGCGGACGACGAAGAAATTCAAAGCCCACCCACCACCCACTTGGTAGCCACTGTCGATGATCTAACCGACATGCTAGACTACGACTCCGAAGACATCGACGGTATGGACGACGATGCCGGAGACGACCAAGAACCAGCGCCTACCGGACACTGGAAAGCCACCTCATCATATGATATATACATGGTGGATATCCCAAAGGAGGGGAATGGCGAAGAGGTAGCGGAAGATGACCCCTCCAAGAAACAGCCCAAGCGCCGTCGTCAGCAGCGCCGCTCTAAATCCCGCCATAGAAAGAATGAAGAATCCAGCACCGGAGATAATAACACCCCAGATAGTGCCGAAGACAACCCACTCCAGCAAGATTCAGCACAGGAGGACGGGGACGCCAGCCCTCATGAGAGAGCAGCAGAAGAAGAGGTAGAGGACTACATGCCTCCCTCCGGAGACGAGGCAAGCCTCGACGACGACGAATTCGTTGTGCCTGAGGATCCCGTTGAACAAGAGCGTTTTAAACGCAGGCTTATGGCCACGGCAAACAACCTCAAGAAAAAGCAGCAACAACTTAGAGCTGATCAAGATCTGCTGGCCGACAGATGGACTGAAGTCCTCGCGGCCGAAGAGCATGAGCTCGAACGCCCCTCCAAAAGTTACCCTAAACGCAAGCTGCTCCCCCGATTAGAGGAGGAGGCGTATGAACCTACATCACCAGCAGACAATACGGCTGATCGACCACCCCGTGGTCGTGACAGAGAGGCCCACAGGCCCTTCACTAGAACCGTACCCCGGCATCGCTCGAGGAGCACAAAGCCACAGGGGAACGCTCCGGACTTGCGAGATATATTGGAGGATAAGGCAAGACAATCAAGATCGATCTATGGATCGCGTGGGCGCTCCATGATACGTGACGACAACCGTCGTGCCGGACACAGCAAGTCCGACCGGGCCGAACAAAATAGACAAAGCTCTTTCGAGCTCCGTCGTGATATCACCCAGTACAGAGGCGCCGCACACCCACTAGCTATGCTTCACAGACGAAGTAATGGATCATCAAATCCCCGAAGGGTTTAAACCCGTGAACATTGAATCCTACGATGGCACAACAGACCCCGCGGTTTGGATCGAAGACTATCTCCTCCATATCCACATGGCCCGCGGTGATGATCTTCACGCCATCAAATATCTCCCACTCAAACTTAAAGGACCAGCCCGACATTGGCTTAACAGCTTGCCAGCGGAGTCAGTCGGGAGTTGGGAAGACCTGGAAGCCGCATTCCTCGATAACTTCCAAGGCACGTATGTGCGACCACCAGACGCCGATGACCTAAGCCACATAATTCAGCAGCCAGACAAATCGGCCAGACAATTCTGGACACGGTTCCTAACAAAGAAGAACCAAATCGTCGACTGTCCGAATGCAGAGGCCCTAGCGGCCTTCAAGCTCAACATCCGCGACGAGTGGCTTGCCCGGGACCTAGGACAGGAAAAGCCGAAATCCATGGCAGCCCTCACATCACTCATGACCCGCTTCTGCGTGGGTGAGGACAGCTGGCTAGCACGCAGCAATAACCTCAGCAAAAGTTCTGGCAGTCCGGATTTCAAGGACCGTAATGGCAGGTCGCGTCGCAACAAAAACAAATGCCGCATTAACGGCGATAACAGTGAAGACACGGCAGTCAATGCCGGATTCAGAGGCTCTAAACCCGGTCAGTGGAAAAAGCCATTCAAAAGAACTACTCCGGGTCTGTCCAATTTGGACCGAATACTCGACCGCTCGTGCCACATACATGGCACCCCTGAAAAGCCAGCCAACCACACCAATAGGGACTGTTGGGTATTCAAACAGGCAGGCAAATTAATTGCCGAAAACAATGACAAGGGGCTGCATAGCGATGACGAGGAAGAGACCCTACCGCCGAACAATAGAGGACAGAAGGGTTTCCCCCCACAGGTGCGAACGGTGAACATGATCTACGCAACGCACATACTCAAAAGGGAGCGGAAGCGTGCACTAAGGGACGTATACGCGATGGAGCCAGTTGCCCCAAAGTTCAATCCATGGTCCTCCTGCCCGATCACTTTTGACCGGAGGGACCACCCCACCAGCATCCGCCATGGCGGATTTGCCACATTGGTTCTAGACCCAATCGTCGATGGATTTCACCTCACCAGAGTCCTGATGGACGGCGGCAGCTGCCTGAACCTACTTTATCAGGACACAGTGTGCAAAATGGGCATAGACCCCTCAAGGATTAAACCTACCAAGACGACCTTTAAAGGCATCATACCAGGTGTAGAAGCCAATTGTATAGGCTTAGTTACACTGGAAGTGGTCTTCGGATCCCCAGATAACTTCCGGAGCGAAGAGTTAATCTTCGACATAGTTCCGTTCCGCAGCGGCTATCATGCTCTGCTCGGACATACCGCGTTCGCAAAGTTCAACGTGGTGCCGCACTACGCATACCTCGAGCTCAAGATGCCAGGCCCTCGAGGGGTCATCATGGTCAATGGAAATAATGAACGCTCTCTCTGAATGGAGGAACATACAGCGGCTCTCGCGGCAGAAGTACAGTGCAGCCTCTTAAGGCAATTCTCGAGTCCGGCTGTTAAGCGACCGGACACGGCTAAACGCGCCCGGAGTAATATACAACAAGACCACCTGGCACGTCTCGAGCGCGCATAGCAGTGCGGCCCCAACCCCAGCCCCTGTAAAACGTCAAGACAGGTCCTTTGCGTACACCATTACGCTCTAAAGATACCATGGGCATGGGGAGAGGGGCGCGACCACGATAGGCCCAGACTGCGGCTCAACCACACCAGGGGCTCTCAAGTGTGTCGTTCTTTTTTTTCTTTTCTATTTTTACCCACAGGACTCCGTTCGTCAGAGGCCCTGTCCGGCAGTAGAACTGCCGAACTCACGATGCAATAGCCAGGGAAGAGGAAAGGCTACAACGAATATCAAGGTGGTCTCCATTACGAGCATTAAATCTGTTTTATGCACCATTCCGCAGCCTACCCCTGGAGGGGGACATGTTAAACAGTCCCATCCCTTGCTTATCGCACCATTTGTATTGTTCTGCACTTACAGCAGTTTTTCTTGAATAAGTAATGCAGCACCTTTTTTGCTTCCAATTGCATTTCTCTCTTATACATATGTTCATTTGTGACATGTCGCATCCGTACGTTTTGGTACGGCTAAATACACTAGGGGCTTATGTTTCCCGCAACATGGTGTGATAAGTCCGAACACTTTCACAAGTGCGGCACCCCGAACTTATAGCATTATATGCATCAGCTCCGAATCATGTCTTGGGTCAATAGTTGGGTTTGCCCGGCTCCCATGTTTTGGTACCTTACGTTCCGTTGTATCGGCTAAGGTAGCACTGGGAGAACCACTGCGATTGCGCCCCAGTTGAGCTGGGTTAACGCCTCAGTGGAGAAAGCTAAAACTGACCGTCATGATGAGGCGAGAGCTGGTCGCTGTTCAAGAGGTTTTTTGCGAGTCCCTAAAGACTTATGCCGCTTAGAGCGAGGAGCCGGTTTTTGACTGGCCCAGGCGTGGATAGCGCCCCAAATTCGTCCTTCCGAAGACTAGGGGCTTCGCCGAAATTTAAATTTATAGAATTCTATGGCTAAGTGAGAGTGTTCAAGCATTATAAGTCCCGTCGTGTTGAACGCCTCCCTAGATGGACCCAAATATGGGAACAAGAGTGCTCAAATTTATCCCGAACACCCCAGCACTCGTGGCATGGGGGCTGAAGCCGACGACTTGCTATCTCTCAGATTTGATAAACAGCCGCACAGAAGGTAATATTTTAAATTAAAATGCGTTGCTTAGCGCAAATGAACTAAGTTTTCAGCGCACAGGATAACAAAATGCGAGTCTACTCAAATATTACATCTTTGGAGCACTCACCCGCAATAGTGCGGGCGCCCTTCAGCACACTCTTGTAATACATCTCGGGCGTGCGATGCTCCTTGCCCTCCGGTGGTGGGTCCGTCACGAGCTTCTGGGCATCCATCTTTCCCCAGTGCACCTTTACGCGGGCAAGGGCCCGACGGGCACCTTCAATACAGGCGGAGTGCTTGATGACTTCAACCCACGGGCACACATCCACCAGCCGCCGCACCAGGCCGAAGTAGCTCCCAGGCATGGCCTCCTTAGGCCACAGTCGAACTATAAGGCCCTTCATGGCCTGTTCGGCCGCCTTGTGGAGCTCGACCAGCTGCTTTAGCTGGTCGCTAAGGGGCACCGGATGTCCGGCCTCAGCATACTGAGACCAGAAGACCTTCTCCGTCGAGCTCCCCTCCTCGGCCCAGTAGAAAGCGGCAGCATCGGACACGCTGCGAGGAAGATCTGCGAACGCTCCTGGAGAGCTCCGAATTCGGGTAAGCAACAGGTAATTAACACTCACATGCTTACTTTGCATGAAAAATGCCTTACCCGCTGCTATTTTCTTCAACGCCTCGATTTCCTGGAGGGCCTTGTAGGCTTCGGCCTTCGCGGCTTTGGCACTATCAAGAGCCGTTGCAAGCTCAGACTCTCGAGTCTTCGAGTCACGCTCCAGGCTCTCATGTTTTTTCACGAGATCCTGGAGCTCTTGCTATACCTCCGCCACCCGCGCCTCCTGCTTCTCTCGCTCGGTGCGCTCCGCGGCCGCATTGCGTTTGGCCGCGGCCACCACCTCTTTCAAGGTCGCCACCTCGTTAGTGGCCCCTGCAATACCCATGTTATCCTTGTCTTTCATTTTGCAACCAAAATCCTTTTCTATAAGGTACAATTTTAATAAGGTGTTACTCACCTTCCTTGTCCTCGAGCTGCTTCTTGGCATGGCCGAGCTCGTTCTCGGACCGCTCGAGGCCTTCCTTCAAAGTATTGACCTCCGCAGTCAGTGCGGCAGAGGTCAGCAGCGCAACCTGCAATCCCATATCGACATATTTTTTATGACTCCTGCGCATATCTTCTTAGATCCTCAGTCCGGCTTTTCTTTCCGAACACCGAACCGAGCATCAGGGGCTACTGTCTATGCGGTACTATTTTATATATATCAAAATTCTTACCTCAAAGCCTGTTAGAAGGCTGCTGCAGGCTTCGGTCAGCCCGCTCTTGGCGAGCTGCACCTTCTGAATCACCGCACTCATAACAGTGCGGTGTTCCTCTTCGATGGAGGCGCCATTGAGCGCCTCCAGCAAACTATCCGGGGCCTCCGGTTGGACGGAGGCTGCCGGTGTCATGGTCTTGCCCTTCTTACGAAGGGGCCGCCCGCCGGACTCCGGAGCCACTATGGGATTCGGAGCTGAGTCCGGTGCAAAGTCCGGGAGGTTGTCCTGCGACACCTCCGGGGCCTCCTCCTCCTGGCGAGTCCCTTCCCGGGATCCCACCTCGGCATCGTCCATGTCACGGGGGGTGGAGGCGGTCGGAAGAGAATCCATATCCAACACACCTAAGGACCCGCTCGACGAAGCGGAAGATAGTCCTTGGGCGGACTGCAGGGTTGTATGCGGCATTAGAAAGACATTGTGTGGCAAAAAAGATAAACCATGAAGTTATTCGGGAGTCCGGATACTCACGATCTCTCCAGGGGCTTGGCCCTTGGAGGTCAGTCCTCGTCTTCATCACTGGCGTTGGCAGAGCAGTCCGGGGGAAGAGTTTTTCCCTTCTTGGACCCTTCGGCCTCCCTCGTTGGGGAGGCCTTCCTTTTCTTCTCTCCCCCCGCTGGGGAAGAGGCTTTCTTCTTCTCCTCCTCACCTTGGTGAGAGGAGTCGGCCTCGGAGTCGTCATCCGATTGCACATGGAAACGGGAGCTCTTCCGAGTCCCCGTGGCCTTCTTCTCCGGCACCACATGGGGTGCCGGAGCCAGCAGGCCCGTCAAACGGGCGTCCGCTGGGTCCTCTGGCAATGGGGCTGGACAGATAGCCTGTTCGGCCTTCTTCAGCCAGTTCTGTCAAAGGAAAGGGAGTTTAGATCCCGCATAGAGTCAAACTATGGAAAACAAGCGTCCCTTAAAGGACAAAATCACTTACCTCATCAGCTGGACGCTTTGAGCTGAATTCGCGATCTTCGGTAGCGGATGCGGGAGCCTCGACGCCCTTGAACAGCACCTTCCAGACATCTTTGTACGTAGTGTCGAAGAGCCCGCTCAAAGTCTGGTGCTGCGCCGGATCGAACTCCCACATGTTGAAGCCCCGTCGTTGGCACGGGAGAATCTGGCGGATGAGCATGACCTAGACTACATTGACAAGCTTGAGCTTCTTGTCCACTAGCTTTTGGATGCAAGCTTGGAGTCCGGTCAGCTCCTCCGAATCACCCCATGTCCGGCCGCTCTCTTTCGAGGAGGTGAGCCGTGTGGGGATGCTGGATCTGAATTCGGGGGCCGCTGCCCATTCGGGGTCATGCGGCTCGGTGATGTAGAACCACCCCGATTGCCACCCCTTGATGGTTTCCACGAAAGTGCCCTCAAGCCAAGTAACATGGGACATCCTGCCCACCATGGCGCCTCCGCACTCCGCTTGGCTGCCCTTCACAACCTTCGTCTTGACACTGAAGGTCTTGAGTCACAAGCCGAAGTGGGGCTGGATGCAGAGGAAGGCCTCACACACGATGATAAACACCGAGATGTTGAGGATGAAATTCGGGGCCAAATCATGGAAATCCAGGCCGTAGTAGAACATGAGCTCCCGGACAAAGGGATGGAGTGGGAAGCCCAGTCCGCGGAGGAAATGGGGAAGGAATACTACCCTCTCATGGGGCTTGGGGGTGGGGATGAGCTCTTCCTCGTTGGGGAGCCGGTGCGCGATGTCGCTGGACAAGTATCCGGCGCTGCGCAGCTTCTGGATCTGCCCCTCCGTGACGGAGGAGGCCATCCACTTGCCTCCTGCTCCGGACATAGTTGGAGAAGGTTGAGGTAAGATGTGCGGGCTTGGGTGCTGGAGCTCGGGTTTGCAGAGATGGATAAGCTAAGGAGGAAGAAGGCGTAGGTAATAGGGTTGGATCTTTATCCCCTTATATGGGCGGACGAAAACATGCGTCCCCACCGGCCTGATAAAACTCGCTTATCCCCCAAGCGCCGCAATCAATGGCGCGGTTGGGTTCCCACGTCCGTATTGATGGGAATCCCGAATAAGGGGAACACGATCTCTGCTTCGACAAGACGTGCCAAGGAAACCGCTTCGCTAAACGCGCTGAGGTGGTACAATAAAAACGATTTAAGTAAAGGCTTGGTAGTGGTGTGACGTCACACCATCAAATACGTCAGCAGATTGAACTTGTGCAAATATTATTCTCTCTACGGTGGTATGTGGAAATTATTTTTGCAGAGCCGGACACTATCCTGGTGTTCACAATCTTCTATAAATTATTCGGAGGAGGAACCCGCCTTGCAACGCCGAAGACAATATGCGCGCCGGACTCATCGTCATTGAAGCCTGGTTCAGGGGCTACTGAGGGAGTCCTGGACTAGGGGGTGTCCGGATAGCCGAACTATCATCATCGGCCGGACTCCAAGACTATGAAGATACAAGATTGAAGACTTCGTCCCGTGTCCGGATGGGACTTTCCTTGGCGTGGAAGGCAAGCTTGGCGATACGGATATGTAGATCTCCTACCATTGTAACCGACTCTGTGTAACCCTAGCCCTCTCCGATGTCTATATAAACCGGATGGCTTTAGTCCGTAGGACGAACAACAATCATACCATAGGCTAGCTTCTAGGGTTTAGCCTCCTTGATCTCGTGGTAGATCTACTCTTGTAACACACATCATCAATATTAATCAAGCAGGACGTAGGGTTTTACCTCCATCAAGAGGGCCCGAACCTGGGTAAAACATCGTGTCCCTCGTCTCCTGTTACCATCCGCCTAGACGCACAGTTCGGGACCCCCTACCCGAGATCCGCCGGTTTTGACACCGACACCGGGCACATGGGGGGAAAGACCCCCATGGATTCTGCTGACGGGAGCTGCAACAAATCTGGCCCCCAGCCGGATACTGCGCCGGAACCTCAAATGGTTCTGGATTCAAGTAGGCAGCCCCTCGCTAAGGAGGGCGAGCCGTCTGTGCCGATGACCTCTGTCTAGCCAGAGGCATCGGACAATTTACTGGAAGTGCTTCGCGGCGCTTCCATCGACGAAGAGCACCGTACTCTTATGAGTACGGTGATTGAGAAGGTTCGATCTGCCAAAAGCGGGTTGACCAAAGCCCGCGCCAGCCTCCTAACAGGCTTTGTGGTAAGTACCAAAAGTGTAAGAAAATATCACCTGATAGACAGTAGCCCCTGATACCCTGTTTGGTGTTCGGAAAGAAAAGCCAAACGGAGGGTCAATTTTTATCCACAGGAGCCTAACAGAAAATATCTATGTGAATAAGTAGGCGCCGCTGCTGGCCGCTGCCGCCCATACTGCGGAGGTCGCCGGACTGAAGCGGGACCTGGGGCGGGTCGAAGAAGGGCTCAGCCTCGTGAAGAGGCAGCTCGAGGAGAACAAAGGTAAGTGATACCCCGTCTGTGTGTCATATAAAGGAAAAAAATCATTGATGCTAACAGAAGCATCATGAATTTTAATAGGGGCCACGACCGAAGTGGCGGCTCTGAAGAAAGCGTTGTTTGAGGCCGAAGACAAGGCGGCCAAGGAGCACACCGAGCGTGACAAACAGGAGGCTCAGGTTAGCGAGGTACATCAAGAGCTCCAGGACTTCGGCAAAAAATTCGAGTCCTTGGAGCATGACTTCAAGACGCAAGACTCCAAGCTTGCGAAGGCCCTCCAGAGCGTGCGAGACGCCAAGGCCGAAGCCCAAAAGGCCCTCCAGGAGATTCAGGCGGCCAAGAAGATAGCGGCGGGTAAGGCATTCATTATGCAAAGCAAGCATGTGAAGGAGACTTTCCTTTTACTTACCCGAATTCGGAGCTCTCCAGGGGCATTCGCAGATCTGCCACGCAGCATATCGGATGCCACGGAGTTCTACCGTGCCGAAGAAGGGAGCTTGACGGAGAAGTTGTTTTGGTCTCAATATACTGGGGCCGAATATCCAATGCCCTTGAGTGACCAACTGAAGCAATTGGTCGAACTCCACAAGGCGGCCGAACTGGCCATGAAGGACTTCATAGTCCGGCTGTGGCCTGGCGAGCCCCTGCCCGACAGCTACTTCGGTCTCATAAAGCGGATGGTAAATGCATGTCTGCGGCTTGAAGTTGTTAAGCGGTCCTTCTGCATTTAGGGTGCCCGTCGAGCCTTCGCCCGCATGAAACGGCACTAGGCGAAGATGGATGCCGAGAAGCTGGTGACGGAGGGGCCGCCGGAGGGCTGGGCGCACCGCTACCCTGAGAACTATTATGACGGTGTTATGAAAGGTGCCCGCCTTGTGGCAGAGGAATGTGCCAAGGATGTAATATTTGAATAAATGTGTTCATGTCATCCTGTAATATGAAAACGAGTTCATGTGCACTATATAACGCGTGTTGATTTAAAATATTACCTTCTGTGCGGCCGTTTATAAAAATTTGAAAGTTGGCCAGTCGTCGGCTTCCGCCCCCATGTAACTAGTACTGGGGTGTTCGGGGTAAACCTAAACACTCTTTATCCAAGTTTTTGGTCCTTTAAGGAGGTGTTTAGCACATCGAACAAGGTAATCGAACTATGCGGTTTTATAACTCTCACTTAGCCATAGAAGTCTACAATTTTAAATTTCGGCGAAGCCCCTAGTATTCGGAAGGCCGAACTTGGGGCGCTATACATGCCTAAATCGGACAAGGCCGATTCCTCGCGTGAAGCGGAAAAAATCTTTAAGGATTTAAGACCTCTCGAACACCGACAAGCTCTCGCCGCATCATGACAGTCAGTTTTCGGCTTTCTCTACTGAGGTGCTCGTCCGAAAGAACCGGGACACAATCGCAGTAGTTCTCCCTGCGCTACCTTAGCCGATATAGCGGAACATAAGGCACCAAAACAAGGGAGCCGGGCAAACCCAACTATTGACCCAAGACATGATTCTGAGCTGATATATATAATGCTATAAGTTCGGGGTGCCGCACTGTCGAAAATGTTTGGACTTTTCTTGCCGTGTAATGGGGTACAATGAAGTCCCTGGCGAACTGAACGTACCAAAGTGTACGGGTGCAAATTGTATTAAATAAGCAGTCAAGGGAAAATATAACGAAAGTATAATAATAAGCTGATGTTGTACGTTTTTCCCATTGTTATTTAAATAATATGTCAAAGCGTATGTATACAAGTAATGCGATAAGAAAAAATAGGACTATTTGACATGTCCTAACCAAGGTCAGGCTGTGTGTGGGTATGTAAAACTGGTATAACGATCGTTAACAGAGACCACCTGGGTATTCCCTTGTACGCAAAGCCTCTTGCCTCCTTGGTTTTCCTTCCCGTGATGAGTCCGATGATCAGGCTATCTGAAAGGGCTTCCCAAAAGTAGGGTCCTGAAAAAGAAAGAAGATGATGAAGGTATGCAGGTCCCGTGGCGGTTGAGCCGCACTGTGGACCGCATCACCTGACTGCTCCGCCTTAACGCGAAAAGATAGGAAAAGTGCCTATCTTTTTTATCAGTTCAAGTTCCTTGCCCTTTCAATAGCGTCCTACTTCGTTTTTTATGGAACGCGTTTTAAGGCGGATTTCTTTAGTAAAAGAGGCCTTTGAGCAGTTAGAGAATCGAAATTCCACTCATTTAGAAATCGATCGGCGAATGCCAGAGGAAGGATAAGGGGAGCCTACACCAACGTAGTCTTAGCCCTAGAACACATGGAGCTTGGAGCACTGATAATAAGTCTGTCTGATTTTCAAGGAGTTTATGAACAATCACCACATCCATATTGAGGAGAAAGCTCACTCAGGCTACTGAACTTGTAAATACAGTTGCGCTCATGATAGGGATTCCGTTTATGGCGTGAGGTGAAGTTAGAAGCATACCTGGATATATACTCATAGTGGCTTCCATACCTATCTCCGGTAGAACTAACAAAATAGAAACCTATCACTAGTAGACTCATACTAAAACTTGAAAGATCTATTTCATTAGAAGAGAAAGTTCACTAATCTATGGCCTAGAAAGCCAAAAGAAATGATCAGTCCAATGACAGAAGGAAAGAAGCGCGTTCCCTTCGTCCTCAATGTGCGTCCACAGCTTACTCAAGTGCTTGAGATATTCATTATGTTTAAGGTGTAGCCGTGCGTCCGCCTACGCCCATGGTATTTTGAGTGCGTAAATATGTACGCGCGGCACAAATGCCGCCTGACTGGGATTAGGACGGAGGCCGAATTGCTAGCCGAGCTCTGGACGTGCCGGACGATCCTGTTGCAGCGTACTCCGTACACGCTTAACTGTGTCCGGGGACTTTGTCGTCAAGTTGGCGGTTTACCTAAGAAGGCTGCTTTGTACTTCTGTTGTGAGGGCCGCAGTGTGCTCCTCCGTACGGAGGGAGCGGTCTGTGTTTCCATTGATTGTTATAACCCCGCGAGGTCCTGGCATCTTGAGCTTGAGGTATGCATAGTGTGGTACCGCATTGAATTGAGCAAATGCGGTTCATCCTAGTAGTGCATGATAGCCACTACGAAAGGGGACGATATTCAAGATTAACTCCTCACTCTGGAAGTTTTCCGGAGATCCGAAGACCACTTCCAGTGTTATTGAGCCCGTACAACAAGCCTCTACACCTGGGATTACACCCTTAAAGGTGGTTTTGGTGGGTTTGATCCTTGAGGGATCAATGCTCGTTTTGTGCACTGTGTCCTGATAAAGCAGGTTCAGGCTGCTGCCACCGTCCATAAGGACTCGCGTGAGGTGGAATCCATCAATGATGGGGTCGAGGTCAAATGCGGTTGAGCCGCCATGAAGAATACTGGTAGGATGGTCCCTACGATCGAAGGTGATCGGACACGAAGACCATGGGTTGAACTTTGGGGTGACTGGCTCCATCACATAGACGTCCCTTAGTGCACGCTTCTGATCCCGCTTGGGAATGTGGGTGGCGTATATCATGTTTACCGTTTTTACTTGGGGAGGGAATTTCTTTTGTCCCCCTGTGTTCGGCGGCTGGGGCTCCTCGTCGTCATCGCTATGCAGCCCCTTTTCCTTGTTTTCGGCATTCTACTTGCGGGCTTGTTTAAACACCCAACATTCTCTGTTGGTGTGGTTGGCTGGTTTATCAAGGGTGCCGTGAATTTGACACGAGCTGTCGAGTATGCGGTCCAGACTGGACGATCCCGGATTGTTTCTTCTAAATGGCTTTTTCCGCTGACCGGACTTTGAGCCACTGAATCCGGCATTGACCGCCATGTCTTCGGTGTTGTCGCCATTGTTCCGACGCTTATGTCTGTTGCACCGTGGCTTGCCGTTGCTATCTCGGGCATCTGAAGTGCCTGGATTTCTTGGCGTGATGCTACTACAAGCCAGCGAGCTGTCCTTGCCCGTGCAAAAGCGGGTCATGAGTGTCGTGAGGGCTGTCATGGACTTCGACTTTTCTTGGCCAAGGTGTCGGGCGAGTGATGTCTACCACACAACCTTCTTCTTGTAGATGTTGTTGGGCCTGCAAGTGCACAAGTTTGTAGGATAGTAGCAAATTTCCCTCAAGTGGATGACCTAAGTTTATCAATCCGTAGGAGGCGTAGGATGAAGATGGTCTCTCTCAAGCAACCCTGCAACCAAATAACAAAGAGTCTCTTGTGTCCCCAACACACCCAATACAATGGTAAATTGTATAGGTGCACTAGTTCGGCGAAGAGATGGTGATACAAGTGCAATATAGATAGTAGTTAAAGGTATTTGTAATCTGAAATTATAAAAACAGCAAGGTAACTAATGATAAAAGTGAGTGTAAACGGTATTGCAATGATAGGAAACAAGGACTAAGGTTCATACTTTCACCAGTGCAAGTTCTCTCAACAATAATAACATAGATAGATCATATAACAATCCCTCAACATGCAACAAAGAGTCACTCCAAAGCCACTAATAGCGGAGAACAAACGAAGAGATTATGGTAGGGTATGAAACCACCTCAAAGTTATCCTTTCTGTTCTATCTATTCAAGAGTTCGTAGTAAAATAACATAAAGCTATTCTTTCCGCTCAATCCATCATAGAGTTCATACTAGAATAACACCTTAAGACACAAATCAACCAAAACCCTAATGTCACCTAGATACTCCATTGTCACTCAAGTACCCGTGGGCATGATTATACGATATGCATCACAAAATCTCAGATTCATCCAACCAACACAAAGTACTTCAAAGAGTGCCCCAAAGTTTCTACCGGAGAATCAAGAAAACGTGTGCGAACCCCTATGCATAGGTTCATGGGCAGAACCCGCAAGTTGGTCACCAAAACATACATGAAGTGGCACGTGATATCCCATTGTCACCACAGATAAACACGGCAAGACATACATCAAGTGTTCTCAAACAAAATTCTCAATACGACAAGATAACTTCAAGAGGGAAACTCAATTCATCGCAAGAGAGTAGAGGGGGAGAAACATCATAATATCCAACTATAATAGCAAAGCTCGGGATACATCAAATCGTGCCATAGAGGAAACATGAGAGAGTGAGATCAAACACATAGCTACTGGTACATACCCTCAGCCCCAAGGGTGAACTACTCCCTCCTCGTCATGGATAGCGTCCAGATGATGAAGATGGCCACCGGTGAAGAATCCCCCTTCCGGCAGGGTGCCGGGAAGGGCTCCCGAGAGGTTTTTGGTGGCTACAGAGGCTTGCGGCGGCGGAACTCCCGATCTATCTTGATATTCAATGGTTTTAGGGTACGTAGGCTTATATAGGCGAAATAAGTCGGTCGGGGGGTGCTCGAGGGGTTCACGAGACAGGGGGGAACGCCCAGTAAGGGGGGCGGGCGCCCCCTATCTCCTGGGCTCCTCGAGTATCTTCTGACATGAACTCGAAGTCTCCTGGATGATAATCTTCCAAAAAATCATGTTGCCGAAGGTTTCATTCCGTTTGGACTCCGTTTGATTTTCCTTTTCTTCGAAATACTGAAACATGCAATAAAACAACAATATGGGCTGGGCCTACGGTTAATAGGTTAGTCCCAAAAGTAATATGAAAGTGTATAATAAAGCCCATAATCATTCAAAACAGATAATACAATAGCATGGAACAATCAAAAATTATAGATACGTTGGAGACGTATCAAGCATCCCCAAGCTTAATTCCTACTCGTCCTCGAGTAGGTAAATGATAAAAACAGAATTTTTGATGTGGAATGCTACCTAGCATGATTCTCAATGTAATTTCTCTTTATTGTGGCATGAATGTTCAGATCCAAATGATTCAAGATAAAAGCTTATAAAACATAAAAATAATAATGCTTCAAAGCATACTAACAAATAATCATGTCCTATCAAAATAGCATAGCCAAAGAAAGATTATCCCTACAAAATCATATAGTTAGGCCATGCTTCATTTTCATTATACAAAATACTCCCATCATGCACAACCCCGATGACGAGCTGAGCAATTGTTTCATACTTTTTAACGCGCTTCAGCTTTTTCAACTCTTACGCAATACATGAGCGCAAGCCATGGACATAGCAGTATGGTGGTATATGGTGGTGGTTGTGAGGACAAAAAGGGACAAGATAGTCTCACATCAACTAGGCGTATTAACGGGCTATATGGAGATGCCCATTAATAGATATCAATGTGAGTGAGTAGGGATTGCCATGCAACGGATGCACTAGAGCTATAAATATATGAAAGCTCAACAAAAGAAACTAAGTGGGTATGCATCCAACTTGCTTGCTCACGAAGACCTAGGGCATTTTGAGGAAGCGCATCATTGGAATATACAAGCCAAGTTCTGTAATGAAAAATTCCCACTTAGTATATGAAAGTGACAACATAGGAGACTCTCTATCATGAAGATCATGGTGCTACTTTGAAGCACAAGTGTGGAAAAAGAGATAGTAGCATTGTCACTTCTCTCTTTTTCTCTCATTTTATTATTTTTTTCTTTTCTTTTTTTTTCTTTTGTAAAGTCCGAAGTCTCATCCCGACTTGTGGGGGAATCATAGCCTTCATCATCCTTTCCTCACTAGGACAATGCTCTAATAATGAAGATCATCACACTTATATGGATTTACAACTCAAGAATTACAACTCAAAGCTAGAACAAGATATGACTCTATATGAATGCCTCCTGCGGTGTACCGGGATATGCAATGAATCAAGAGCGACATGTATGAAAATTATGAAGGTGGCCTTGCCACAAATACAATGTCAACTACATGATCATGCAAAAAGCAATATGACAATGATGGGACGTGTCATAATAAATGTAACGGTGGAAAGTTGCATGGCAATATACTTCGGAATGGCTATGGAAATGCCATAATAGGTAGGTATGGTGGCTGTTTTGAGGAAGGTAAATAAAGGGTTTATGATACCGGTGAAAGTTGCGCGGTAATAATAAAGGCTAGCAAAGTGAAAGGATGAGTGGGCATATATCCATGGACTCACATTAGTCAAAAAGAACTCATATACTTATTGCAAAAGTCTACTTAGCCCTCGAAGCAAAGTACTACTACGCATGCCCCAAGAGGGATAGATTAGTAGGAAAAGACCATCGCTCGTCCCCGACTGCCACTCATAAGGAAGACAATCAAAAGAGCACCTCATGCAACAAATTTGTCACACGACTTTTACCATACGTGCATGCTACGGGACTTGCCAACTTCAACAAAAGTATTTATCAATTTCATAATTACCCACTAGCATGAACCTAACATTACTACCTTTATATCTCAAAACAATTATCAAGCATCAAGTTGATCATAGCATCCAATTCACTTCCTATGATAGTTTTCATTCAAATTACCATGCTGTTTAAGACTCTCAAAATAATATAAGTGAAGCATGATAGACTAGCAATTTCTTCAAAATATAACCACCGCCGTGCTCTAAAAGATATAAGTGAAGTACTAGAGCAAACGACAAACTACTCCGAAAGATATAAGTGAAGATCAAAGAGTAGCTAAATAATTATGCAACTATGCAAAGACTCTCTCTCATTAAAGTTTCAGATCTTGGTATCTTATTCAAAAAGCAAGAAAGCAAAATAAAATGACAATGCAAGGATAGCACAACTCATGTGAAGAAGCAAAAACTTAGGCTCAACCGATACTAACCGATGATTGCCGAAGAAGAAAGGTGGGATGCCTACCGGGGCATCCCCAAGCTTAGATGCTTGAGACTTCTTGAAATATTATTTTGGGGTGCCTTGGGCATCCCCAAGCTTGAACTTTTGTGTCTCCTTAATTCCTCTCATATCATGGTTTCTCTTTTTATCAAAAGCTTCATTCACAACAAACTCAACAAGAACTCGTGAGATATGTTAGTATAAGCCAATGCAAAACCTTATCATATTCTACTGTAAAAAATAACTAAAATTATTATTCAACATTTAATACTAAATGCCTCTGCATATTTAATACTCCTATCCTCAAATAGGATCATTAAGCAAGCAAACATATGCAAACAATGCAACCATAACAGCAATCTGCCAAAACAGTACAGTCTGTAAACAATGCAAGAGTATAAACACTTCCCTAACTACACAAATTATGAACTAAAATTCCCACTGTAATAAATTTATCAGATCTCAATATGCAAAAAGATTCAACATTATACCATTCTCTGAATTTTCTAGGGAATTTTTGCAACAGCGGTAAACTTTCTGTTTTCAAACAGCAACATGTAAACTAGTAAAATAAGCATGGTAAAGGCCATGCTTGACTTTTTTATTGAACCTAAAGATGCAAAAAATTATTCTAACTAACAGCAAGCAAATACTAACAAAATAAAATGACGCTCCAAGCAAAACACATATCATGTGGTGAATAAAAATATAGCTCCAAGTAAAGTTACCGATGAACGAAGACGAAAGAGGGGATGCCTTCCGGGGCATCCCCAAGCTTAGGCTCTTGGTTGTCCTTGAATATTACCTTGGGGTGCCTTGGTCATCCCCAAGCTTAGGATCTTGCCACTCCTTATTCCATAGTCCATCGAATCTCTACCCAAAACTTGAAAACTTCAACCACACAAAACTCAAACAAAACTCGTAAGCTCCGTTAGTATAAGAAAATAAAACCACCACTTATGTACTGTAATGAACTCATTCTAAATTCATATTGGTGTAATATCTACTGTATTATAACTTCTCTATGGTTCATACCCTCCGATACTACTCATAGATTCATGAAAATAAGCAAACAACACATAGAAAACAGAATCTGTCAAAAACAGAACAGTCTGTAGTAATCTGTATCATTAGAATACTTCTGGAACTCAAATAATTCTGAAATAAATTTTTGGACCCGAGGAATTTGTCTATTAATCATCTGCAAAAAGAATCAACCTAAAATCACTCTCCAGTAAAAAATGGCAGCTAATCTTGTGAGCGCAAAAGTTTCTGTTTTTTACAGCAAGATCACATAAACTTCACCCAAGTCTTCCCAAAGGTTCTACTTGGCACTTTGTTGAAATAAAAGCTATAAAACATGATTACTACAGTAGCATAATCATGTGGACACATAAAAACAGTAAGGGTAAATATTGGGTTGTCTCCCAACAAGCACTTTTCTTTAATGCCTTTCTAGCTAGGCATGATGATGACAATGATGCTCACATAAAAGATAAGAATTGAAACATAAAGAGAGCATCATGAAGCATATTACTAGCACATTTAAGCCTAACCCACTTCCTATGCATAGGGATTTTGTGAGCAAACAACTTAGGGGAACAATAATCAACAAGCATAGGAAGGTAAAACAAGCATAACATTAAAATTTTAAGCACATAGAGAGGAAACTTGACATTATTGCAATTCCTACAAACATATGTTCCTCCCTCATAATAATTTTCAGTATCATAATGAATGAATTCAACAATATAACCAGCACCTAAAGCATTCTTTTCACGATCTACAAGTATAGAAAATTTACTACTCTCCACATAAGCAAAATTATTCTCATGAATAATTGTGGGAGCAAACTCAACAAAATAATTATCATGTGAAGCATAATCCAATTGAAAACTAAAATCATGATTACAAGTTTCATCGTTATCATTATTTCTAATAGCATACAAGTCATCACAATAATCATAATAGATAGCAACTTTGTTCTCATAATCAATTGGAACCTCTTCCGAAATAGTGGAATCATCACTAAATAAAGTTGACACTCTTCCAAATCCACTTTCATGTTCATCACAATAAGATTCAACATCCTCCAAAATAGTGGGATAACTACTTACTAAAGTTGACACTCCAAACCCACTTTCATCAATATAATCATCATAAGTAGGAGGCATGCTATCATCAAAATAAATTTGCTCATCAAAACTTGGGGGACAAAAATTATCATATTCATCAAACATAGCTTCCCCAAGCTTGTGGCTTTGCATATCATTAGCATCATGGATAATCAAAGAATTCATACTAACAACATTGCAATCATGCTCATCATTCAAAGATTTAGTACCATGCATTTTAATGCATTCTTCTTCTAGCACCTGAGCACAATTTTCCTTTCCATCATACTCATGAAAGATATTAAAAAGACGAAGCGTATGAGACAAACTTAACTCCATTTTTTTGTAGTTTTATTTTATAAACTAAACTAGTGATAAAACAAGAAACAAAAATATTCGATTGCAAGATCTAAAGATATACCTTCAAGCACTCACCTTCCCGGCAACGGCGCCAGAAAAGAGCTTAGTTGACGGGGTGTGAGTGAGTGCCCTTTACCTAGCCTCCCTGGCAACGACGCCAGAAAAGACCTTGATGTCTACTACACAACCTTCTTCTTGTAGACGTTGTTGGGCCTGCAAGCGCACATGTTTGTAGGACAGTAGCAAATTTCCCTCAAGTGGATGACCTAAGGTTTATCAATCCGTAGGAGGCGTAGCATGAAGATGGTCTCTCTCAAGCAACCCTGCAACCAAATAAGAAAGAGTCTCTTGTGTCCCCAACACACCCAATACAATGGTAAATTGTATAGATGCACTAGTTTGGCAAAGAGATGGTGATACAAGTGCAATATAGATAGTATATAAAGGTATTTGTAATATGAAATTATAAAAACAGCAAGGTAACTAATGATAAAAGTGAGTGTAAACGGTATTGCAATGATAGGAAACAAGGCCTAAGGTTCATACTTTCACTAGTGCAAGTTCTCTCAACAATAATAACATAGATAGATCATATAACAATCCTCAACATGCAACAAAGAGTCACTCCAAAGCCACTATTAGCGGAGAACAAACGAAGAGATTATGGTAGGGTACGAAACCACCTCAAAGTTATCCTTTCTATTCTATCTATTCAAGAGTTCGTAGTAAATTAACATAAAGCTATTCTTTCCGCTCAATCCATCATAGAGTTCATACTAGAATAACACCTTAAGACACAAATCAACCAAAACCCTAATGTCACCTAGATACTCCATTGTCACCTCAAGTATCCGTGGGCATGATTATACGATATGCATCACACAATCTCAGATTCATCCAACCAACACAAAGTACTTCAAAGAGTGCCCCAAAGTTTCTACCGGAGAATCAAGAAAACGTGTGCCAACCCCTATTCATAGGTTCATGGGAGGAACCCGCAAGTTGGTCACCAAAACATACATGAAGTGGCACGTGATATCCTATTGTCACCATAGATAAACACGGCAAGACATACATCAAGTGTTCTCAAACAAAAGACTCAATCCGACAAGATAACTTCAAGAGGGAAACTCAATTGATCACAAGAGAGTAGAGGGGGAGAAACATCATAAGATCCAACTATAATAGCAAAGCTCGGGATACATCAAGATCGTGCCATAGAGGGAACATGAGAGAGTGAGATCAAACACATAGCTACTGGTACATACCCTCAGCCCCGAGGGTGAACTACTCCCTCCTCGTCATGGATAGCGTCCGGCTGATGAAGATGGCCACCGGTGAAGAAGCCCCCTTCCGGCAGGGTGCCGGGAAGGGCTCCCGAGAGGTTTTTGGTGGCTACAGAGGCTTGCGGCGGCGGAACTCCCGATCTATCTTGATATTCAATGGTTTTAGGGTACGTAGGCTTATATAGGCGAAAGAAGTCGGTCAGGGGGGTGCACGAGGGGTCCACGAGACAGGGGGGCGCGCCCAGTAGGGGGGCGGCGCCCCCTATCTCCTGGTCTCCTCAAGTATCTTCTGACGTGAACTCCGAGTCTCCAGGATGATAATCTTCCAAAAAATCACGTTGCCGAAGGTTTCATTCCGTTTGGACTCCGTTTGATATTCCTTTTCTTTGAAATACTAAAACGGGCAATAAAACAACAATATGGGCTGGGCCTCCGGTTAATAGGTTAGTCCCAAAAGTAATATAAAAGTGTATAATAAAGCCCATAATCATTCAAAACAGATAATAAAATAGCATGGAACAATCAAAAATTATAGATACGTTGGAGATGTATCAGCGAGCCACTCGTTGCAGATGATATGTTTAAAGGCCGCTAGGGCTTCGACATACGGACAATCAATGATTTGGTTCTTTTTAGTTAGGAACCGAGTCCAAAATTTCCTGGCTGTTGGGTTATGTGACTTAAGTCATCAGCGTCCGGTGGTCGCACGTAAGTGCCCTGGAAGTTATCAAGGAATGCGTCCTCCAGGTTTTCCCAACTACCAATGGAGTTCGTCGGCGGGCTATTCAGCCAATGTCGAGCCGGTCCTTTGAGCTTAAGGGGAAGATACTTGATGGCATGTAGATCATCACCGCGGGCCATGTGAATGTGGAGAAGGAAATTTTCAATCCATACCGCGGGGTCTGTTGTGCCATCGTATGATTCGATGTTTACGGGTTTAAATCTTTCTGGGAATTCATGATCCATTACTTCATCAGTGAAGTAGAGGGGGTGTGCGGCGCCTCTATGCCGGGCTATATCACGACGCAGTTCGCATGAGTCTCGTTTGTTGTATTCGGCCCGGCCGGATTTAATTTTAGTGTATCCGGCATGACAATCGTCCTGACGCATTGTGGCATGCCTGTCGGTGTCAAAACCGTCGGATCTCGGGTAGGGGGTCCCGAACTGTGCGTCTAAGGCTAACGGTAACAGGAGGCTGGGGACATGATGTTTACCCAGGTTCAGGCCCTCTCGATGGAGGTAATACCCTACTTCCTGCTTGATCGATCTTGATGATATGAGTATTACAAGAGTTGATCTACCACGATATCGTAGAGGCTAAACCCTAGAAGCTAGCCTATGATTATGATTGTTGTTGTCCTACGGACTAAACCCTCTGGTTTATATAGACATCGGAGGGGGCTAGGGTTACACAGAGTCGGTTACAAAGAAGGAGATCTACATCCGAATCGCCAAGCTTGCCTTCCACGCCAGGGAGAGTCCCATCCGGACATGGGACGAAGTCTTCAATCTTGTATCTTCATAGTCCAACAGTCCGGCCAAAGTATATAGTCCGGCTGTCTGGATACCTCCTAATCCAGGACTCCCTCAGTAGCCCCTGAACCAGGCTTCAATGACGATGAGTCCGGCGCGCGTAATATCTTCGGCATTGCAAGGCGGGTTCCATATCCGAATACTCCAAAGTAAATTTCGAACATGAGGATCGTGTCCATCTCTGCAAAACAAATTTCACACACCACCGTAGAGAGAACCATAATCCACAAATCCAATGTGCTGACAACTTTTCACAACGTGCCCTCACGCCACGGCCTGGTTTTATTACAAACCGTCTTTCTCAGCCTGCCACTACACGAATTGCAAGGCGGTTTTATTGGCACGTCTTGTCGAAGCAGATATCGTGTCCCCCTCATCAATACGGGTGTGGGTAACCGAACTACGCCTGTTGGTATGAATCCTTGTTTTTAGGCAAGTCCCAAACGGTCACGCTGAGGATGCTTGATATTCTCCCCCTTTATAGAGGGACCGAGGCCTATCCCTTTCTTCCCACGCTTGCTCCTTAACCCACCTCAAGTTCCAACACCCAAAGCTCAGGCTTTAGCACTTCGGACCTTCAATCATGTCCGGATCCAACCTCAAGGTCGATGGATGGCCTCCTCTATCACAGAAGAGGACATTTCTAAGCTCAAGTAGGCCAGGTATCCGACCGCCGAAATCAAGCATAGGGTTCCTGCCCAAGGGCAGGTCGTCCCCACTCCCGAACCCAACAAGAGCGTCGTATTTGTTTCCCACTTCCTCCGAGGCTTAGGCTTTAGTCTTGATCCCTTCATGAGGGGGCTCATGTTCTATTACGGGCTAGATTTTCACGATCTAGCTCCGGATTCCATCCTTCACATCTCGTCGTTTATCATCGTGTGCGAAGCCTTCCTCCACATCGCCCCACACTTCGGCTTATGGCTCAAGACCTTCAATGTAAAGCCGAAGGTGATCGATGGATGACACGCGGAGTGCGGAGGCGCTGTAATAAGAAAAAGCACTGATGCCCCATGGCCAGAAGGTTCTTTCTCGAAGGTGTCTGATTTATGGCAACAGAGGTGGTTCTATATCACAGCTCCTCGAGGCACAAGGTGGGAGGCCGCCCCTGCCTTCCGCTCGGGCCCTCCACCTCAAATGGCGTCCTGGGTCAACGAGGGACTGTCCTGAGGACCTGCCAATGACATAAAGACATTGCAGAGCCACATTTGGGAGCTTCTTGAGGGGGATATCAGCCTCATCAAAGCAATTCAGGTAATGCTAGTCCGTTGGGTCCTACCGTGCAAACGTTGACCTCTCCGGATGTGGGAGTTCAACTCAGAAGGACCGCGGACTATTTAGCACTTCTTCGGCATGACGCTCTAAGGGATGTATAGGTTATTCTTCGGATCTCGCGTGAGGTGTCCGGACACCACCGAGGATGTGGGTTTGAACTGCAATCGTCCAGATACCCAAGTAAGTAACTTTGCAACCGAACACTCTGTTAATGTTTATAACAACTTTATTCGGAAAACTATCTGCGGCCAGGATTGGCTAAAGAAGGCGGAGAGGATCAGGTGTCTGGCCCCTCTTCCCGAAGGCTTGCCGAACACGGTACTAACCCGGATGCTGAAACACGCACCCAATCAAGTGCCATCGGGGAAAGATGAAGGGAGGAGCAAAGAAGCCGAAAGCGGGATTCATACATTGTACATATGAACCAGGGGAATTAACGTCTCCGCGGAGGGGGATGATCCGGGAGGTGAATCTCAAGTTCCCTCCCCCCACGGGAAGAAAAGGGCTGCCTCCGAAGATATGGAAGCAGAGGCGTCCAAGCTAGGGAAGAAGCCGTCGCCAGGGAGCCCCGCCCTAGAGGGCGTCCTCACCGCACAATGCCCGCAAACAGGCGAGCCCTCCACCGAGTTGTAAGTTAATTGTAGTAAATATATACTGCTTCTTCCTCCGAGAACAATAACCGGGATCTATCTTTTGCAGTCCATCTAGTAGCTCTTCTCAACAGAGTTCGTCTTCGGGGGATCTTCTTCTGGAGATGATGGAGAGTGAAACCCCACCTACCTCTCCGCCCCATGGGGCGGGCGACCCCGAGGTGTCGTCACAGAGGATTCCAGATCTGTCAAGGCCGGAAGCTAACACTTCGGCCACCCGAAGCCCGGAGTGTTCGGCTCCCACGGAGGGCAATAGTAAGGGTCCGGGACAGTCCGGCGCCCCGCCGGACACACTGCCGGGCCTTCTGGAGCAAGCTGCTCTCTCAGAGGATCACCGTACGTTAATGGGTACGGTGTTTGAGAAGATTTCATCCTCCAAAAGTGGGTTGAATGAAGCTTTTACGAGCCTGCTCAAAGGCTTTGAGGTACGCAATGAAATACATAATTTTTCGGTTGTACCGCACACGCTAGGTGTGCTCCGTATAGATAGTAGCCCCTGAGACTCTGGTTGCCAGCCCTAGGCGGTAAACGGAGGATCACACTCCCAAGTAATGATCACATTGTATTTATGCGTAGATGGCTAAGGGTCCGGCGGTAGACCGGACTGCTGAATTCGCCGAACTAAGGCGACAGATTGATGTGGTGGATGCCGACATCACGCTTGTGAACAAGCGGCTTGACAACTCACAGAGTATGTGCTCTTTTTTCTCATTTGTTAGTAAATATTAAGAGGAGCATAATGCTAATATGATATTATGTGGCTGCAGGTGGAGCTGCTGCCGTGGAGGCCCTGAGGGCGGAACTTGCACTAGCCAAGGAACAAGCCAGGACAAGCAATGCGGCCGCCCTAAAGGTGGCCGAAGATTTAAGAGCCGAACAGGCTGCTCATCACCGAAGCGAAGATAAAATAGCCGAGATGGCTGTGGAGCTGAGAGACGCTGTCGGCCGGTATGAGCTCCTTGAAAAGGAGAGTCAGGCGAAATCGGCTGACCTGAAGAAGGCCCTGGATGCGGCCAAGGAGACGCGCTCTGAAATTAGAGATGCACGGGAGGAGCTTCGACAAGCCGGAGCCATCACGTCTGGAAGCCCCTATTTGTTGCGTATGAAGTTCGAAGATCCAAAATACGCTCCTCTGGATCAGTCTTGGAGTGCTGCAGACACGTATGCGAACCTGGCGAAAAGTACGGCTGATGCGACCAAGTTCTTCAAGGATCAGAAAGATCATGAAATGGAAAGGCTGTTCTGGTCGCAATTCAGTGCTCCAACGCGTCCGCTGCCATTGAATGAAAGGATGGCCGCTTTGGCCGAGCTCCATAGGTTGTCCGGTCTTGCAATGAGGTCTGTCATAGATCATCTTTGGCCGAAGGGACCAAGGCTGGACAATTATTTTGGTTTAGTGCAACAATTCCTTGGCGCTGTGTCACGGATCGATGCCGTGAAGAAGTTGGCATGCATAGAGGGTGCGCGGATGGCTCTTGCCCGTGTTAAAACATATTGGGCAGATATGGAGGCCACCATCATTGCAACCCAGAGTCCGGCAGGAAGCCAGGACCCGGCCGTGCACTATTTTGAGCAAGTCATAGAAGGTGCCCGTTTAATAGAGGCTCAGTGCTCGAAGAGTGTCATGTTCGAGTGACAAGTCTTTCAATTGTAAAAATAGTTCTATTTTAATTATAAAGGTTGTGTTTATACTTTTGCCCGAAAGTATTGTAGTGCCTCCTGTCCTGTACCTGAAAGTTAGCAGTCGTTGGCTTCAGCCCCCACACATATAATGCGGGGGTTGAGGGAGTCCTGGATTAGGGGGTATCCAGACAACCGGACTATATACATCTTCCGGACTATTGAAGCATGAAGATACAAGACGCAAGACTCCGGCCCGTGTCCAGATGGGACTCTCCTTTGCATGGAAGACAAGCTTGGCGATCCGGATATTATATTTCCTTCCTTGTAACCGACTCCATGTAAACCCTAGCCCTCTCTGGTGTCTATATAAACCGGATAGGATGGTCCTTAGAAGGCCGATCACAATTACAATCATACCATCATAGGCTAGCTCTTAGGGTTTAGCCTCTATGATCTTGTGGTAGATCTACTCTTGTACTACTCATATCTTCAATATTAATCAAGCAGGAAGTAGGGTTTTACCTCCATCGAGAGGGCCCGAACCTGGGTAAACATTGTGTCCCTTGCTTCATGTTACCAGCAGCCTGAGACGCACAGATTGGGACCCCCTACCCGAGATCCGCCGGTTTTGACACCGACATTGGTGCTTTCATTGAGAGTTCCTCTATGTCGTCGCTTTGAGGCTTGATGGCATCTTCAATCGCCAACAACACCATCCAGGGCGAGACTTTTCTCCCCGGACATATCTTTGTGTTCGGCGGCTTCGCACTACGGGCTAATTCGCTTGGTCATTTGGAGCAGATCGACAGCTACGCCCTTGGCCACCAGGTCAGGTTCGGAAACTTGAACTACACGGCAGATATTCGCGGAGACTTGATCTTCGACGGATTCGGGCCTGTGCTAGGAGCGTCGGACAGTCACGACAAGCACGGCCTAGACCTGCTGTCGGACAATGTTCGGGATATCATCCCTGCAGTAGTCCCGGATCTAAATCCGGAGCAGGTCGTGTTGCCTAAGGACGGAGGGGTGGACCCCGCCCCACAGGCCGCATACTCATCGACGGTGGAGCTGAATACAGGTCTCACCTCTGTTGAGGCTTGTAACCTCGGGCCCCCAAACTTGCATCCGGTTGTTGGTTCTGGTCCGCATACCCTCGAGCCAGCCAATCCAGGTTGGGCTCCGGTAATGGAGTTTACCGCTGCGTACATCTTTCAGCACTCGCCCTTTGGCGACATGCTGAACTCATTAAAGTCTCTCTCTTTGTCAGGAGGCTCTGGGCCGAACTATGTCCGGCTTGAGTGGGAAGCAGGCGACGAAGGAATTCGCTGCCCACCCACCACCCACTTCATTGCCACGGTCGATGATTTAACCGACGTGCTTGACTTCGACCCCAAAGACATTGAAGGTATGGACGACGATGCAGAGACACACAGGAGCCACCGCCCACAGGGCGGTGGACAGCCACCTCTTCATACGATATATATATGGTGGACACTCCAAAAGAAACAAATGGCGATGAGGCAATGGAGGATAACCCCTCCAAGAAGAAAGCAAAACATGGGCTTCGCTAGCGCCGCTCCAAGCCCCGCCAAGGCAATACCGGCACCGGAGACGAAAACAATCCGGACGGTGCCGAAGATGAATACAACCCCGATCAGCCCGCCTTCGAGCAGGCCGAACAGGAAGATGGGCAGGACAGCCCAGATGAACAGGCGACGGACGGGTATCCGGAGGAGGACACTACATGCCCCCCTCCGAAGACGAGATTAGCCTCGGCGACGACGAGTTCGGCGTGCCTGAGGACCCCGCAGAGCAGGAGCGTTTCAAGCGCCGGCTTATTGCCACCGCGAGGAGCCTGAAGAAGAAGCAGCAGCAGCTTCAAGCTGATCAAGACCTGCTCACAGACAGATGGACAGAAGTCCTGGCAGCCGAGGAATATGGACTCGAGGTCGGGATAAAACGGCATATTAGCCCGAATACCACCCTGCACCCCCACGCCAGTTTACTACGGCCCGGGGCAATACTCAGGACCTGCGTGATAGATTGGATAGCACCACAGGACAACCAAGATCGATCTACGGATCACGGGGGCGCGCTGCAGCACATGACGATGACCGTCATACCGGATACACTAACAGTAAATCCGGCCGGCCCGAACACAACCAGCCTGATTTGGCCGGACTGCGTTGTGACATAGCCCGGCACAGAGGCGCCGAACACCCCCTCTGCTTCACCGATGAAGTGATGGATCATGAATTCCCAGAAGGGTTCAAACCCGTAAACATCGAATCGTACGATGGCAGAACAGACCCCGCGGTATGGATTGAAGACTTCCTTCTCCACATCCACATGGCCCCCGGAGATGATCTACATGCTGTCAAGTATCTTCCCCTTAAGCTCAAAGGACCCTCCCGACACTGGCTTAATAGCCTGCCCGCAAATTCCATTGGCTTTTGGGAAAACTTGGAAGACGCATTCCTTGACAACTTCCAAGGCACATATGTGCGACCTCCGGACGCCGATGACTTGAGCCACATCACTCAACAGCCCGGAGAATCAGCCAGGAAATTCTTGACTCGGTTCCTAACTAAAAAGAACCAAATAGTTGACTGTCCGGACGCCGAAGCCCTGGCGGCCTTCAAGCATAATATCTGCGACGAGTGGCTCGCCCGACACCTCGGCCAGGAGAAACCCAAGTCCATGGCAGCTCTCACGACACTAATGACCCGCTTTTGCGCGGGCGAGGACAGCTGGTTGGCTCGCAGCAGCACTACGCCACATTCTGGCACGTCAGATGTCCGTGACAATAATGGCAAGCTACGGCGCAATAGACACAAGCGGCGGAACAACGGAGACAACACCGAAGACATGGCAGTCAATGCCGGATTCAGCGGATCCAAATCCGGTCAGCGGAAGAAGCCATTAAAAAGAAACAATCAGGCACCCTCCAGTCTAGACCGTATACTGGAGCGCCCGTGCCAAATTCATGGCACCCCGGACAAGCCAACCAACCACACCAATAGAGACTGTTGGGTATTTAAACAGGCCGGCAAAATAAACACCGAAATCAAGGACAAGGGGCTGCACAACGACGATGACGATGAGCCCCGGTGTCCGAACACGGGGGGACAGAAGAAATTTCCCCCCGGGTGAAAACGGTCAACATGATTTACGCCACTCACATCCCCAAGCGGGAATGGAAGCGAGCACTACGTGACGTCTACGCGATGGAGCCAGTCGTCCCCAAATTGAACCCGTGGTCAGCTTGCCCAATCACCTTTGATCGTAGGGATCATCCTACTAGCATCCGTCACGGCGGCTCAGCCGCATTGGTTCTAGACCCAATCATAGACGGATTTCACCTCACAAGAGTCCTTATGGACAGAGGCAACAGCCTGAACCTGCTTTATCAGGACACAGTGCGCAAAATGGGCATCAACCCTTCAAGGATTAAGCCTACCAAAACCACCTTTAAAGGTGTAATTCCTTGAGTAGAGGCCCGCTGTACGGGCTCTATAATATTGGAAGTGGTCTTCAGATCATCGGATAACTTCCGAAGCGAGGAGTTAATCTTCGATATCGTCCCTTTCCGCAGTGGTTACCACGCACTACTCGGACGAACCGCATTCGCTAGATTCAATGCGGTACCACACTATGCATACCTCAAGTTCAAGATGCCAGGCCCGCATGGGGTCATAAAAGTCAACAGAAACATGGACCACTCTCTCCATACAGAAGAGCACACTGCAGCCCTCGCGGCAGAAGTACAATGCGGCCTCCTCTGGCAAACAACCAATCCGGCGACGACAACCTCAAGCACCATCAAGCGAGTTCGGAGCACCCCGCAATAGGATCACCAGGCACGCCAAGGGCGTGACTAGCAGTCCGGCCTCCGCTCAAATCCCATCAAAGCAGCATTCATGCCACGCGTACACAATTACGCACTCAAAATACCATGGGCACAGGCGGAGGCGAAGCAGTGGCTCAGTCAACAGCGCGGTATCACCGCCTCATACCTTCATAACTTTTCCTTTCACCTTTCGGGACATTGCTTTAGTGCAGCCTCTTCAGAAGAGCCGGATCAACGGACTTCCATAGGAGAGAAACCCAAGGAGGCAACATGCTTTGCGTACAGACGGAAATACCCAAGTGGAATCTATTTACGATCATTATACCTGTTTTATCTATCTGTACGTAGCTTCCCCCTGGATAGGATATGTCAAATAATCCCATTTATCTCCGCTTAATGCATTCATTGTAAACATACGCTTAAACGTATTATTCATCAATGGGAGATCATATATAGTGTCAGCTTATTATTCTGAGCATTTTTTAGAAATGTCTATTTGATATGGCATCCGTACACCTTGGTACGTTCAGTTTGCCAGGGGCTTCTTATGGCGCCCCATAATACGGCAAGACAAGTCCGAACACTTTCAACAGTGCGGCACCCCGAACTTATAGCATTATATGCATCAACTCCGAATCGTGTCTTGGGTCTACAGTTGGGATAGCCCGGCTCCCTTGTTTTGGTGCCTTACATTCCGTTATATCGGCTAAGGTAGCGCAGGGAGAACTACTACGATTGTGTCCGGTTCTTCCGGACGAGCACCTCAGTAGAGAAAGCCGAAAACTGACCGGCATGATGTGGCGAGAGCTGGTCGCTGTTCGAGAGGTCTTAAAATCCTTAAAGATTTTTCTGCTTTAGGCGATAATTTGGCTTCGTCCGATCTAGGCGTATATAGCGCTCCAATTCGGCCTTCCAGATTCTAGGGGCTTCTATGGCTAAGTGAAGGTTATTAAGCCGCATAGTCCGATTGCCTTGTTCGCTGCGTTGGACACCTCCTTAAGGGACCAAACATTTGGATAAAGAGTGACGTGGTTTTCCACGAACACCCCAGTACTAGTTACATGGGGGCGTAAGCCGGCGACCGGCCTACTTTCAGAATTTTATAAACAGCCGCACAGAAGGTAATATTTTAAATAATGAAAGCGTTACATAGCGCAAGTAACTTCGTCCTTAAATTACAAACATGACAAAAGTGAATTCATTCTAAAATTATGTCCTTGGTACATTCATCGGCCACGAGGCGAGCGCCATTCATAACGCCATCATAATACTTCTCCGGATAGCGATGCGCCTTGCCCTCCGGCGGCCTGTCCTTCACTAGCTTCTCCGCATACAGCTTGCCCCAATGCACCTTCGCACAGGCAAAGGCCCGGCGGGCACCCTCAATGCAAATGGATCGCTTGATGACTTCCAGTCGCGGACAGGCGTTCACCATCCGCTTGATCAGGCCGAAGTAGCTAGTGGGCAGGGGCTCACCAGGCCACATCCGGACTATGAAATCCTTCATAGCCACTTCGGCCGCCCTGTGGAGTTCGACCAACTGCTTCAGTTGGTCACTCAGAGGCGTTGGATGTTCGGCCCCAGCATACTAGGACCAGAACAGCTTCTTCGTTGAGCTCCCCTCCTGAGCACGGTAGAACTCCGCGGCGTCTGATATGCTGCATGGTAGATCTGCGAATGCCCCTGGAGAGCTCCGAACTCGGGTAAGTAAAAGAAACGCCTCCTCCACATGTTTTCTTTGCATAAAGAGTTTCTTACCCGCCGCTATCTTTTTGGCCTCCTGGATCTCCTACGGTGCCTTCTCGGCTTCGGCCTTGGCTTCTTTTATGCTTGCAAGGGCCTTCGTAAGCTCGCCCTCTTTTGCCTTAAGCTCATGCTCCACGGCCTCGAACCTCTTGCCGAGATCCTGGAGCTCTTGTTGTACCTCTCCCACTCTCGCATCTTGCTTTTTGCGCTCTTTACATTCCAAAGCCGCCTTGTGTTCGACCTCGGACAACGTTTTCTTGAGAGACGCCACTTCGGTGGTGGTCTCTGTTATCAAATCACGACGCTTCGTTGTTAGAATAACCAATTTTATCTATCCTTCATTATATGAGAAAGGGAAATCATTCACCTTTGCTCTCTTCGAGCTGCCTCCTCATGAGGTCGAGCTCTCCCTGCGCCTGCTCCAGGTCCTGTTTTAGTCCGGCGATCTCGGCCGTACGGACCGCAGCGGCAAGCAGCACAGCCTGCTTATTCACATTCAAACTTATTGTTAGACTCCTGCGGATTATAATTGACCCTCCGTTTGGTTTTTCCTTCCGAACACCAAACAGAGTATTAGGGGCTACTACCTATCGGGTGGTAATTTCACACATTTTTATTATTTACCTCAAAGCCTATCAGGAGGCTGGTGCAGGCTTCGGTTAGTCCGCTCTTGGCAGACGAAACCTTCTGAATCACCACACTCATAAGAGTACGGTGCTCTTCATCTATGGAAGCGCCGCGAAGCGCTTCCAGCAGACAATCCGGCGCCTCGGGCGCAACGGAAGTCCTCGACACAAACGACCCTCCCTCCCTAACGAGGGGCTGCCCGCCTGAGTCCGAAACCATTGAAGGCTCCGGAATAGTGTTCGGCTGAGAGTCCGGCTTACTACGGCTCTCATCAACACGATCCGCGGGGATCTTGAACCCCGCATGTGTGACATCTGGAATGCTGCCTTGGGGCGCCTCCAAAGCCACCTACCCCCGCTCTGGGAGCCTTTGGGATAACACCTCCGTGTCATCTGCAGGCTGAGGAGTAGTGTCCGTCGGGAGCGAGTTCATCGCTGAATCGCTCAAGCACCCATCCGAAGAGGATGCTTCGGGATGGACCCTGGCCGGACTACATACAACTTCGGCGTTATAACAAAACTATGAAGCAAAATTACGATAGAGTGCGGATACTTACAATCGCAATAGGGGCTTCTTCCTGGGCAGCCACCCCTCCTCGCTATCGGCTGCGGTGGCGGAGTAATCCGAAAGGGGCGCCTTCCCCTTCTTGGATGTCCCAGCCTCCCCCTCCGGGGAGGCCTTCCTCTTTTTCTCCCCGGCAATACGGGGAGGTGGAGTTTCTTCTTGTTTCCCCCCCCCCCCCGCCTCCGCGGGAGGAATCTGCCTCGTCGTCATCGAACGATGAGGGTATGACGGCGTTGCGCCGGGGGCCTCTCCTGCCCCCCTGGTCTGCCTTCTCAGGCCCCTCATCCTTTCCGGATGGGGCGGCCTCCTCTTCTTCTTCTTCCCCTTCGGGGGAGGAGTGTGCCTCGTCGTCTTCGGACGAGGCTTCTGGCACAACCTTATGTCGGAGACCCTTTCGGATCCCCGGGGCCTTCTTATCGGCCTTTTTCTCCGGCACCTTGTAGGGCGCCGGGACTAGCATCTCCGTCAGGAGAGCATTAGCTGGGCTTTCTGGCAGTGGAGCCGGACATTCAATCTGCTCCGCTGTCTCCACATAATCCTGAACGAATATGCACAATTACTTAAGGCTCCCCCATGAATATATTGGGAAGAACCGAATCCGGTGGTAGCCTGAAAACTCACCTGACTAGGAGGCCGCACGGCGTGGAGCCCACGGTCCTCGGATAAGGGAGGAGGTACTTCGGAGGCCTTGAACAACGCCTTCCACGCGTTTTTGTGCTTCATGCCGTAGAGCTTCTGAAGCGTCTGGTGTTCGGCCGGGACGAACTCCCACAGATTGAATGCCCGCCTTTGGCACGGCAGAATCCGGCAAACAGCATGACCTGGATCACATTGACAAGCTTGATGTTCTTGTCCATCATGCCCTTGATGCAGTTTTGGAGTCCGGTCAGTTCTGTAGATTCGCCCCAGGACAGGCCCTTCTGTTCCCAGGAGGTGAGCCGCATGGGGGCTCCGGATCGGAACTCGGGGGCCGCCAGCAAGTTGGCGTTGTGCGGCTCGGTGATGTAGAACCACCCTGACTGCCTCCCCTTCACGGTTTCCGCAAAGGATCCGTCAAGCCAGGTGACTTCGGGCATCTTGCCCACCATGGCTCCTCCGCAATCCGCTTGCTGGCCGCTCACGATCTTCGGCTTCACGCAGAAGATTTGCAGCCACAAGCCAAAATGAGGCTTGATGCGGAGGAAAGCCTTGCATATGACGATGAACGCCGAGATGTTAAGGACAAAGTTCGGGGCTAGATCATGGAAATCTATCCCGTAGTAGAACATGAGCCCGCGGACGAAGGGGTGAAGTGGAAACCCCAGTCCACGGACGAAGTGGGCGAGAAACACGACCCTCTCGTGGGGTCCCAGAGTTGGAGTGACCTGCCTGTCGTCCGGTAGCCGGTGCGCTATGTCTGCGGCCAAGTATCCGGCCGCCCGAGGATTCGCGATGTGCTTCTCCTTCACGGTGGAGGCCACCCACTTGCCTCCTGCTCCAGACATGTCTAGCTGTGCGGACAAGATTTGGACTCGGGCGCTGGAGCTTGAACGGGCAAGAGTGGGCAAAGGAGGAAGAAGGCATGGGTAAAAATGGGGAACTCTTATCCCTTTATAGAGGCAACGGAAGCGGTGCGCCTCCCCACTGGCCCGTTGAGTATCGCTCACTTCCCAAGCGCCACGATTGATGGCACAGTGGGATTACCCATACCCGTAATGATGAGAATCCCGTGATAAGGGGACATGATCTCTGCTTTGACAAGACGTGTCAAGGAAACCGCCTCGCAATATGCGCTGTGGCTGGTTGTGGGAAAACGGTTTGAATAATGACCTGACCGTAATGACATATCACGTCATCTAAAAAGTTGTCAGCTGAAGTATCATTCTCTCTATGGTAGTATGTGAAGATCATTTTGCAGATCAGGACACGGTCTACGTGTTCGATAATAACCTTGGAGTATTCGGAAGGAGGAACCCGCCTTGCAATGCCGAAGACAAGACTGCGCGCCGGACTCATCGTGATTGAAGCCCGGTTCAGGGGCTACTGAGGGAGTCCTGGATTAGGGGGTATCCGGACAGCCGGACTATATACATCGTCCGGACTATTGAAGCGTGAAGATACAAGACGCAAGACTCTGGCCCGTGTCCGGATGGGACTCTCCTTTGCGTGGAAGACAAGCTTGGTGATCCGGATATTATATTTCCTTCCTTGTAACCGACTCCATGTAAACCCTAGCCCTCTCCGGTGTCTATATAAACTGGAGAGGATGGTCCTTAGAAGGCCGATCACAATTACAATCATACCATCATAGGCTAGCTCTTAGGGTTTAGCCTCTATGATCTCGTGGTAGATCTACTCTTGTACTACTCATATCTTCAATATTAATCAAGCAGGAAGTAGGGTTTTACCTCCATTGAGAGGGCCCGAACCTGGGTAAACATTGTGTCCCTTGCTTCCTCTTACCATCAGCCTGAGACGCACAGATCGGGACCCCCTACCCGAGATCCGCCGGTTTTGACACCGACAGGGGTGTTCGCGAAAATGCGCGTAATCACACTTGATCTAACATCTTGTTCCATTAAGGAGGTGATCGCACGTCGAACTAGGCAACTAGACTATATAGCTTTAACACTTGCACTTAGCCATAGGAGTTTGACGGTGGGGCTACTATGTAGCCCCTGGTACTTCCGCGTGCATCCGAATACGGGCGCGTATGTACATGACCGGGAAACGGTCCTTCGTTAATGCGGAGGAATCCCGAAGATTCCGATGAGTCCTGGAGTGGTTGACCAGTCTCTCGTTGTATCATGACAGTCAGTTTTTGGCTTTCTCTACTGAGGTGCTCATCCGGAATAACCAGGGCACAATCACAATTGTTCTCCTTTGGCCGCTTTAGCCGATAGAACAGAACGTAAGGCAGCAAACCCAGGAGCCAGGCAAACCCAACATTTGACCAAAGACATGATTCAGAGCCGATGCATATAAGGCCAAACTCGCGACGCCGAACACTCCCGAAGGTATTCGGACTTTATGACATATACTGGGTTGAGTAACGCCCTCGATAATGAACCCTGTATTTCCAGGTATGTGCATTAATCTGTCGTGGCGAAATGCCAATAACGCCAGTATCCCTCGTGGGTGTATTAAATACCCAGGGGATGTCAAGCAACAAGAGACATTAAAGAAGGTTTACACAGGGGCTTAATCTAAAGAGAAACCTTTGAGCGGGGCCCTATTGCACGTCTGCGCCTTTGTCTTCGTTGTGCCATATCCTGGAAGGGTGTCGCACGATTGGTGTCTATAAAAAAGGAAAACTCATGTAAAAGAGTCTAGTGTAATCGTGCGAGAAGTTGGTTATTCTCAATGAATAATGAAAATGCAATATATTGTTATATTAATAAAGTCAAGCCGAACTGTGGGCTTTGTTACATGTTTGCAGCCCCTAGCACCACCCATGGGGGAATATCTATGGACCCCAGCTCAGGTTTATCTGGGCTGCTACTATCAGTGGTGCAACGGACTCGTCTAACCGTGTCTGTGGTCTTGTCGACCGATCATCTATTCTGGTAGGAGAGGCCGCTTAGTGTTCGGCTGCTAGAGCCGCCACATATTCTTCCGCACGTAGGGAACACTCTGTGTTTCCGCTAACTGTAATGACGCCACGTGGACCGAGCATCTTGAGTTTAAGGTGGGCGTAGTGCGGTACTGCGTTGAAGCGAGCGAAGGCTGTTCTTCCGAGCAGTGCGTGATAGCCGCTTCGGAAGGGAGCAATGTCGAAGAGTAATTCTTCGCTTCTGAAGTTGTCGGGAGAACCGAATGTAACCTCTAATATGAGGGAGCCCATGCAGTGGGCCTCAACGCCTGGTATTACTCCTTTAAAGGTAGTGTTACTTCGGCTTATTCTTGGCGGGTCTATCCCCATCTTGCGGACAATGTCCTGATATATCAGATTGAGACTACTGCCGCCATCCATAAGGACTCGAGTGAGATGGTATCCATCAATTATTGGGTGAAGCACCAAGGCAGCCGATCCGCCGTGTCGGATACTAGTCGGATGATCCCTGCGATCAAAGGTGATTGGACAGGCTGACCAGGGGTTGAATTTGGGGGCGACGGGCTCTACAGCGTATACGTCTCTGAGTGCGCGTTTGTGCCTTCTCTTCGGTATGTGTCTCGCATAGATCATGTTCACTGTTTTGACTTCTGGTTGGAATTTTTTCTGCCCCCAGTGTTCGGCTGGCGAGGCTCATCCTCGCCATCACTTGGTGTCTCCTTCCCTTGTGTTCGGCATTTAGCTTGCCGGCCTGCTTGAACTCCCAGCATTCTCTGTGAGTGTGGTTCGCAGGTTTTGCGGGGGTGCCATGAATTTGACATAGTCTGTCCAGGACCTTGTTCAGGCTGGACGGTCCATCTTTGTTGCCTTTAAATGCCTTCTTCCATTGACCGGGTCGAGAGCCCCTGAATCCGGCGTTGACCGTCATGTTGTCCGGACTCACTTCATTGCTTCGACGCTTGTTTTTATTGCGTCGTGGCTTCCCGTTGCCATCCCTAATTTCGGATGTGCCTGGGTCGCTGGTGCCTCTACGGGCCAACCAGTTGTCCTCACCCGCGCAAAAGCGGGTCATAAGGCTTGTTAGGGCCACCATTGTCCTTTGCTTTTCTTGGCCGAGGTGTCTGGCAAGCCATTCGTCCCGGATACTGTGCTTGAAGGCCGCTAGGGCTTCGGCATCCGGACAATCAACAATTTGATTCTTCTTCGTGAGAAATCTATTCCAAAGCTTACGGGCTGACACTCCGGGTTGTTGTATTATGTGACTTAAATCATCTGCATCCGGAGGACGGACATAGGTCCCTTGAAAATTGGCCCTGAAAGCATCCTCAAGTTCCTCCCAAATTCCAATTGAGTTTTCGGGGAGGCTTTTCAACCAATGCCGTGCTGGTCCTTTCAACTTGAGGGGCAGGTATTTAATGGAGTGGAGGTCATCTCCGTGAGCCATGTGGATATGAAGGATAAAATCCTCAATCCAGACGCCAGGGTCTGTCGTTCCATCGTATGCCTCTGTATTCACGGGTTTGAATCCCTATGGAAATTTGTGATCCAGCACCTCGTCGGTGAAGCACAGGGGGTGCACAGCCCCTCTGTATCTAGACATGCCGTGGCATGCTGTTGATGGTTGTTGTGTTCGGGGTTGATTCCGAACAGGTATTCGATCAATATGATCATTTTGGTGGCCAAGATCTTGTGCCAGGACACGTCCTCTGGATCCATGGATGGACCTGGTCGCACCAGCCTTTTTGTCCAGGAGGTCACGTAAATCGTGTGCGAGCTTGTGTGCAACATCAGTAGCCGCTCTATCACGGCCACGAGGTGGTCGGTCCGGCTGATCTGCCGTATTATTCTTCGGCGGAATGGGCTCTATGGCCTCGTCGTCGAATTTGGGCAGCAGCTTGCGTTTTGGGTAGCTCCTTGTGTGGCGATCGTCGCCATATTTTTCTTCAGTGTCTAGCACCTTGTTCCATCTGCGGTTGAGCATATCCTGCGCGGCCTTAAGACTTTGCTTCTGCTTCTTTAGGCTCCTTGCAGTGGGCATAAGCCTTCTGTGGAGGTTCTCTTGTTCCAAACATTTTTCCGGAATGGATGCGTCGTCATTCAGACTATCCTCCCCTCCAGAGGCAGGTTGATGGGTTCTACCCACGGGATCGCCGTGATCGGGTGTCTGCTCCTGGCTATACTCTGTGTGACCTGGCTCATCCTGCTCCATCGCTGGGTCCATATGGTCATTGTTGCCTTTGGAGTTGACCGGGGTGTCAATTTTTCTTGCGCTGTTCTCGCTATTTTTACTATGGCTGGACTTGGAGCGGCGCCTGTGCTATCATTTTAGTTTCTGCCCGGGGGATTTATCCTCCGTTGCATCCTTTTGGTCGCTGTTGTCCTCCTTAGGCGTGTCCACCATGTATATATCATATGATGAGGTGGCAGTCTAGCGCCCCTTGGGCGGTGGTTCCAGATCGTCCCCTGCATCGACGTCCATACTGTTGATGTCGTCGGAGTCGAAGTCGAGCATGTCGGTTAAGTCATCGACAGTGGCTATTAAGTGGGTGGTGGGTGGGCAGCGAATTTCTTCGTTGTCCGTATCCCACTCGAGCCGGACATAGTTCGGCCAAGAGAGAGAGACCTTAATGAATTTAGCACGTCACCGAAGGGCGAGTGCTGAAAGATATCCGCGGTAGTGAACTCCATGATCGGAGCCCAATCAGATTCGATGGGCACGGATGCTCGCGGTTCAGAACCTACGGACGGAGACAAGTCCGGGGGTCCGGTGGCACAGATTTTCTTAGAGGTGGAGTCTGTGTTCGGCTCCAATGCCGATGAATGTGCGGCCTCCATGACGGGGTCCATCCACCCATCCTCGGATGGCACGATCTGCTCCAGATTGAAGTCCAGAGCTATAGTAGGTGCAATATTTCGAGTACTGTCCAATGGCAAATCTAAGTCATGCACGTCGTGATCGTTCGGTGCTCCTGACGCGGGCCCGAATCCATCGAAGATCAAGTCTCCACGGATGTCGGTTGTGTAGTTTAGGTTTCCGAACCTGACCTGATGGCCAGGGGCGTAGCTATCGATCTGCTCCAGATGGCCAAGCGAATTGGCCCGCTATGGGAAGCCGCCGAATACAAAGATCTGTCATGGGAGAAAAGTCTCACCATGGACCATATTATTGCTGATGGTTGAAGGAGACATCAAGCCTTACAGCGACGTCACAAAGAAACTCTCAATGAAAGCACCAATGTCGGTGTCAAAACCGGCGGATCTCGGGTAGGGGGTCTCGAACTGTGCGTCTAAGGCTAATGGTAACAGGAGGCCGGGGCCATGATGTTTACCCAGGTTCAGGCCCTCTCGATGGATGTAATACCCTACTTCCTGCTTGATTGATCTTGATGATATGAGTATTATAAGAGTTGTTCTACCACGAGATCATAGAGGCTAAACCCTAGAAGCTAGCCTATGTTATGATTGTTGTTATCATACGGACTAAACCGTCCGGTTTATATAGACACCAAAGGGGGCTAGGGTTACACAGAGGCGGTTACAGAGAAGGAGATCTACATCCGAATCACCAAGCTTGCCTTCCACACCAGGGAGAGTCCCATCCGGAGACGGGACGAAGTCTTCAATATTGTATCTTCATAGTCCAATAGTCCGGCCAAAGTATATAGTCCGGCTGTCCGGATACCCCCTAATTCAGGACTCCCTCAGTGCCCCCATGATCCGTAGATCGATCTAGGCTGTCCTGCTTTGTTTTCCAGTACGTCTCGCAGGTCCTTCATGTAGCCCCGGGCCATAGTGTATTGGTGGCAGGTGCAGGCTGGTGTTCGGGCTGATACACCGCTTTGTCTCGGCCACGAGGTGGCCGGTCAGCCTCGTCTTGTGCTGGTAGTGTAGGCTCTAGTGCCTCCTCCTCGAGTTGAGGTAGCAACTTGTGCTTTCGGTAACCTTTGGTTGGGCGCTCGAGCCTTTATTCCTCGGCTGCCAGGACCTCAGTCCATCTGTCTATTAGCAGATCTTGATCAGCTTGGAGCTGCAGCTGCTTCTTCTTCAGGCTTTTTGCAGTGGCTATAAGCCGGCGCTTGAAGCGCTCCTGCTCGACGGGATCCTCAGGCACGACAAATTCATCGTCGCCGAGGCTCACCTTGTCTTCGGAGAGAGGCATATAATTGTCGTCCTCCAAGTCTATGTCTGTTGCCTGTTCATCTGGGCTAGCTTGCACGTCCTCTTGCTTGGCCCGCTCGAAGTTAGGTTGGTCGGGATTGTATTCGTCTTCAGCACCATCCGGATTGATATCGTCTCCTATGCCGGTATTGCTATGGCGGGGCTTAGAGCGGCGCCGATGACGCCAATGCTTTGATTGCTTCCCTAAGGGATTATCCTCTGTTGCCTCATCGCCATTGTTTTCTTTGGGGTGTCCACCATATATATATTGTATGATGAGGTGGATGTCCGGCGCCCGGTTGGCGGCGGTTCCTGTTCTTCTCCTGCATCATCGTCCATACCGTTGATGTCTTCACAGTCAAAGTCGAGCACGTCGGTTAAGTCATCGATAGTGGCTATTAACTGGGTGGTGGGTGGGTAACGAATTTCTTCGTCATCCGCTTCCCACTCGAGCCAGACATAGTTCGGCCAAGAGTCTCCTAATAAAGAGAGAGACCTTAATGAATTTAGCACATCACCCAAGGGTGAGTGTTGAAAGATATCCGCGGAGGTAAACTCCATGGTCGGTGTCCAATCAGATTCGATAGGCACGGACGCGCGCAGTCCGGAACCCACAACCGAGACGAGTCCAGGGGTCCGGTGACATGGATCTCTTTGGAGGTAGAGTCTGTGTTCGGCTCCAACGCCGATGAGTGTGCGGCCTCCATGGAGGGGTCCCTCCACCCGTCCTCGGTGGCGCGATCTGCTCCAGATTAAAGTCCAGGCAGCTGCAGGTGCGATATCCCGAATACCGTCCGATGGTAGATCTAAGTCATGCTCGTCGTGACTGTTCGACGCTCCTGACGCGGGCTCAAACCCGTCGAAGATCAAGTCTCCGTGGATGTCGGTTGTGTAGTTCAAGTTTCCGAACCTGACCTGGTAGCCACGGGCGTAGCTGTCGATCTGCTCCAGATGGCCAAGCGAGTTGGCCCGTAGTACGAAGCCGTCCAATACGAGGATTGTCCGGGGAGAAAACTCTCGCCCTAGACCGCATCATTGCTGATGATTGAAGGAGCCATCAAGCCTTATCACGACGACACAGTGGAACTCTTAATGAAAGCACCAATGTCGGTGTCAAAACCGGTGGATCTCGGGTAGGGGGTCTAATGACCCACAAGTGTAGGGGATCACAACAACTTTTGAGGGTAGAGTATTCAACCCAAATTTATTGATTCGACACAAGGGGAGCCAAAGAATATTCTTGAGTATTAGCAGTTGAGTTGTCAATTCAACCACACCTAGATAACTTAGTATCTGCAGCAAGGTATTTAGTAGCAAAGTAATATGATAGTAATGGTAACGGTGGTAAAAGGTAAAGATAGTAATAGCAATATTTTTGGTGTTTTGTAGTGATTGTAACAGTAGCAAGGTAAAATTAAATAAGCGAAGCACAATATATGAAAAGCTCGTAGGCAATGGATCAGTGATGGATAATTATGTCGGATGCGATTCCTCATGTAATAGCTATAACATAGGGTGACACAGAACTAGCTCCAATTCATCAATGTAATGTAGGCATGTATTCTGAATATAGTCATACATGCTTATGGAAAAGAACTTGCATGTCATATTTTGTCAAACCCTCCCGTGGCAGCAGGGTCCTAGCGGAAACTAAGGGATATTAAGGCCCCCTTTTAATAGAGAACTGGACCAAAGCATTAACACATGGTGAATACATGAACTCATCAAACTACGGTCATCACCGAGAAGTATCCCGATTATTGTCACTTCGGGGTTGTCGGATCATAACACATAATAGGTGACTGTAGACTTGCAAGATAGGATCAAGAACACACATATATCGATGAAAACATAATGGGTTCAGATCTGAAATCATGGCACTCGGGCCCTAGTGACAAGCATTAAGCATAGCAAAGTCATAGCAACATCAATCTCAGAACATAGTGGATAGTAGGGATCAAACCCTAACAAAACTAACTTGATTACATGGTAAATCTCACCCAACCCATCACCGTCCAGCAAGCCTACTATGGAATTACTCACGCACGGCGGTGAGCATCATGAAATTGGTGATGGAGGATGGTTGATGATGACGACGGCGATGAATCCCCCTCTCCGGAACCCCGAACGGACTCCAGATCAGCCCTCCCGAGAGAGATTAGGTCTTGGCGGCGGCTCCGTATCGTAAAACGCGATGAAACTTTCTCTCTGATTTTTTTCTCTGCGAGACGAAATATATGGAGTTGGATTTGAGGTCGGCGGAGCCTCAGGGGGCCCACGAGACAGGGGGGCGCGCCTAGGGGGGAGTGCGCGCCCCCACCCTCGTGGACAGGGTGTGGGCCCCCTGGTCTTCATCTTTTGCGAGGATTTTTTATATTTTCTGAAACTTGTCTCCGAGGATTTTCAAGTCATTCCGAGAACTTTTGTTTTCTACACATGAAACAACATCATGGTAATTCTGCTGAAAACAGTGTCAATCCGGTTAGTTTCATTCAAATCATGCAAGTTAGAGTCCAAAACAAGGGCAAAAGTGTTTGGAAAAGTAGATACATTGGAGACGTATCAACTCCCCCAAGCTTAAACCTTTGCTTGTCCTCAAGCAATTCAGTTGATAAACTGAAAGTGATAAAGAAAAACTTTTATAAACTCTATTTGCTCTTATTGTTGTAAACATGCAAAGCCATCGTTCAGGTTTCAACAATATTATAAACTAACCATACTCACAATAACACTCATGTCTCACAATTACTCATATCAATGGCATAATCAGCTAGCGAGCGATAATGATAAAACTCGGATGACAACACTTTCTCAAAATAATCATAACATGATATAACAAAATGGTATCTCGCTAGCCCTTTCTAAGACCGCAAAACATAAATGCAGAGCACCTTTAAAGATCAAGGACTGACTAAACATTGTAATTCATGGTAAAAGAGATCCAGTCGAGTCATACCCAATATAAACCAATAGTAATGAATGAAAATGACAGTGTGCTCTCCAGCGGGTGCTTTTTAATAAGAAGGTGATGACTCAACATAAAACTAAATAGATAGGCCCTTCGCAGAGGGAAGCAGGGATTTGTAGAGGTGCCAGAGCTCGATTTTAAAATAGAGATTGAATAGCATTTTGAGCGACATACTTTCCCTGTCAACGCAACAACTATGAGATGGTTGTATCTTCCATACTACATGCATTATAGGCAGTTCCCACGCAGAATGGTAAAAGTTTATACTCCCCCAACCACCAACAAGAATCAATCCATGGCTTGCTCGAAACAACGAGTGCCTCCAACTAACAACAACCCTGGGGGAGTTTTGTTTAATTATTTTGATTTGCTTTGATCTTTTTGGATCATGGGACTGGGCATCCCAATTACCGGCCCTTTCTCGTGAATGAGGAGCGGAGTCCACTCCTCTGAGAATAACCCACCTGGCATGGAAGATATAGGCAGCCCTAGTGGAAACATGAGCGGCTAGAGCATACAAAACAGAATTTCATTTGAGGGTTTGGAGTTTGGCACATACAAATTTAATTGTAACGGCAGGTAAATACCGCATATAGGAAGGTATAGTGGACTCATATGGAACAACTTTGGGGTTTAAGGAGTTTGGATGCACAAGCAGTATTCCCGCTTAGTACAGGTGAAGGCTAGCAAAAGACTGGGAAGCGACCAACTGAGAGAGCGACAATAGTCATAAACATGTATTAAAACTAATTTACACCGAATACAAACATGAGTAGGATATAATCCACCATGAACATAAATATCGTGAAGGCTATGTTGATTTTGTTTCAACTACATGCGTGAACATGTGCCAAGTCGAGTAACTCAATTCATTCAAAGGAGGATACCATCCCATTATACCACATCATAATCATTCTAATAGCATGTTGGCACGCAAGGTAAACCATTATAACTCAAAGTTAATCAAGCATGGCACAAGCAACTATAATCTCTAAATGTTATTGCAAATATGTTTACTTCATAATAAGCTGAATCAGGAACAATGAACTCATCATATTTACAAAAACAAGAGAGGTCGAGTTCATACCAGCTTCTCTCATCTCAATAAGTCCATCATATATCGTCATTATTGCCTTTCACTTGCACGACCGAATGATGTGTAATAATAAGAGTGTACGTGCATTGGCCTAAGCTGGAATCTGCAAGCATTCAACTCAAGAGAGAAGACAAATAATATGGGCTCTAAATTAAATAAACAATCATGCATATGAGAGCCACTAAACATTTTCAATATGGTCTTCTCGACCCCCAAAGGAAAGAAAAGAAAATAAAACTATTTACACGGGAAAGCTCCCAACAAGTAAAGGAAGAATGAGAAATCTTTTTGGGTTTTCATTTTAATTCTACTACAAGCATGGAAATTAAGCTAACTAATTTTTTGGTTTTTTTTCTTAAAGTTTATCAATCACACAAGAAGAAAAATAGAAAAAGAAATTTAAACTAGCATGGATAATACAATGAAAGAGTATGAGCACCGACGACTAATATAGTGTGTGAACATGAATGTAAAGTCGGTGAGAAATACGTACTCCCCCAAGCTTAGGCTTTTGGCCTAAGTTGGTCTAATGCCAAGGACCACTGCTACTCTCCCCGGTGTACTGGGAAGTATAATCAGGATACCACTGGCTGGCCATCTCCGGATCCCACTCGATGAGCATACACCGCCTCCGGTGTAACAAGAAAATTATCTACAATCAAATCAAACAATAAAGGTGCATGCAGAATAATAGTCTCACTGTGTTTCTTATTAAATCTCAAGTTATACAGGAGCGTCTTATCTTCATTCTGAACGATAAAGTTGTGTGCTACCATGCTCCTGTAATCTAAAATGTAAGAAGGCAGGATCGTCTCCCCCTTTCATAATGTCTAATAGGTATCCTAAACTGTCTAGCAAGACGTGAAGCATAGATACCTCCAAATATGGGGCCTTTTGTACGATTCAGGCTTAGCCGCTTAGCAATGACGGCACCCATACGAAAACTATTGTCTCCAAACAAGGCGTGTTGAAGAATGATAATATCAGGAACATTAAAGTTTCCACTATTTCCTCGACCAATCAAGCATCTACAAGCAAATATAGCAAAATAACGTAAAACAGGAAAGTGTATGCTAGAGATTTTTGCCTCGAAACCTTTCTTTGTCTCCTCTACAGCTATAGTGTTAACAAAGCCCTCCACATCTTCACGATGGGGTTCCTCTAACTCTCCCTCAAAAGGTATCCTACATACCGCGCAAAAATCTTGTAAAGCCATTTCTCTGAATTCATCATATAAATGAAATGATCCTGAAGGCGGTGACTTCTTAGGATAGTAATAATTTTTTTGCGCGAAAGTATTGGTAAGCAAGAGATACTGATCTATTCGGTCGAGGAGGAAATCATTGAGGCCCGCACTCTCGATCAAAGAATAAAAATCTTCATGAATTCCAGCTTGTTTCAAGAAATTATCACATGGCCACTCACACGACCGTACTTCCGCTAAGCGAGGAAGATTATACTTGGCCTTTTCCTTCTCTTTAGCTTGTTTTTCCTAAGAGCCTTGGCTAGAAGAGCCCCATAAAAGTCTCCTTAACATTTTCTGAAAATTTCTGAAATTTTAATAACTTCAAAATAAAAGTGAATAAAACTTAACAAGAATGGTAGCAACCACTCCTACAAGTGCCTAGAGCCTATATCATGCATTAGAATTACTTGGAACCTCATAAATTTAACATGCAAGCTCAAGAACAGGGTCACCAAAACAGCAAGGATTTGCAATGAATAAAGCACTAGAACAAAAACTAATTGGACCAATGGAGGAGTCACATACCAAGCAACAATCTCCCAAAGCAGTTTTGTGAATGGAGCTTTGAGCAAGGAGATCGAAAATCGCAGCAAAACGAGCTAGAACTCATGCTTGAGCTGGATGGGGATTTTTTTGGGTAGAAGATGGAGTGTGTGGGTGCTGGCATAAGTGGAGGGGGCTACCAGGGGCCCACGAGACAGGGGGACGCGCCCGGGGGGGAGGGAGCGCCCTCCACTCTCGTGGCCTACTGCTTGCCTCTCCTGAAGTGATTTCAGTGCCTAAAATCCTCAAATATTCCATTAAAAATGATACTAAATTTGTAGGACATTTGGAGTACTTTTAGGATATATGTTTTTATTGCACGGATAATTCAGAAAATAGACGGATAATACTAATTGTTTTATTTATTTTAAATAACAGAAAGTAAAAAGAGGGTACAGAAGGTTGTGTCTTCTAGTTTCATCCATCTCATGATCATCAAAATGAATCCACTAACAAGGTTTATCAAGTCTTGTTAATAAACTCATTCCAAATAACACGGAACCAGAGAAATTTCGAAGTGACACTAAGTTACCTCAACGGGGATATGAAAATCCCCAACAATAAGAATATCATATTTTTTCTTGACAGTAGGGAGAGGAAATTCAAAACCTCCAATGATAATTGATGGAATTTTCTCAATAGTATTTATACTATGAACTTGGATTTGCTTCTGCGGAAAATGTACCGTATGCTCATTTCCGTTAACATGAAAGGTGACATTGCCTTTATTGCAATCAATAACATCTCCTGTAGTATTTAAAAAGGGTCTACCAAGGATAATAGACATACTATCGTCCTCGGGAATATCAAGAATAACGAAGTCTGTTAAGATAGTCACATTCGCAACAACAACAGGCACGTCCTCACAAATGCCGACAGGTATAGCAGTTGATTTGTTAGCCATTTGCAAAGATATCTCAGTAGGTGTCAACTTACTAAATTCAAGTCTACGGTACAAGGAAAGAGGCATAACACTAACACCTGCTCCTAAATCACATAAAGCAGTTTTAACATAATTTCTTTTAATAGAGCAAGGTATAGTGGGTACTCCGGGATCACCAAGTTTCTTAGGTATTCTACCCTTGAAGGTATAGTTGGCAAGCATGGTGGAAATCTAATATTCAGGTATTTTCCTCTTATTAGTGATGATATCTTTCATATATTTAGCATAAGGGTTTAATTTAAGCATTTTAGTTAAGCGCATGCGTAAGAAAATAGGTCTAATCATTTCAGCAAAACGCTCAAAGTCCTCATCATCCTTTGTCTTGGATGGTTTAGGAGGAAAGGGCATGGGTTTTTGAACCCATGGTTCTCTTTCCTTACCATGTTTCCTAGCAACAAAATCTCTCTTATCATAACGTTGGTTTCTTGATTGTGGGTTATCAAGACCAACCACAGGTTCAATTTCTATGTCATTGTTATTACTAGGTTGAGCATCTACATGAACATCATTATTAGCATTATCATCAGGTTCATGCTCATCTCCGGATTGTGTTTAGCATCAGAGATAGAAGTATTATTAGGATTCTTAGGTATTTCCACATTAGGTTCACTAGAAGTTTGCAAAGTCCTATCATTTTTCTTTTTCTTCTTCTTAGAAGAACTAGGAGCATCTAGATTATTATTCTGAGAATCTTGTTCAATTCTCTTAGGGTGGCCTTCAGGATACAAAGGTTCCTGAGTCATTCTACCATTTCTAGTAGCCACTCTAACATCAAAGTCATTTTTAGTATTTAATTCAGCAAACAATTCATTCTGAGCCTTAAGTACTTATTCAGCTTGAGTAGCAACCATGGAAGCATGTTTACTAGTGAGTTTAAGTTCACCTTTAACTCTAGCTACATAATCATTCAAGCGTCCTATTGTATAAGCATTATTCTTCAATTGTCTACCAACATAATCATTGAAATTTTCTTGTCTATTCATGAAGTCATCAAATTCATCTAAGCATGGGCTATGAAATTTAGTATATGGGATTTCATCCTTATCATATCTATAGAGATAATTTACATTTACTACATGTGTCGGGTTATCAAGACAATGTGTTTCTTCAATAGGCAGTATATTAAAACCATGTATTTCTTCAATAGGAGGTAAATTGTTAACATCTTCATCTTTAGTACCTTTTTCTTTCATTGATTTCTTTGCCTCTTGCATATCTTCAGGACTGAGAAATAGAACACCTCTCTTCTTCGGAGTGGGTTTAGGAATAGGCCCAGGAGTTGGCTCAATTAGTTCTGGAATTGCCTCTGGAATTGGCTCAGGAAGAGTCCAGTTATTCTCATTAGTCAACATATTGTTCAATAATAATTCAGCTTCGTCGACTGTTCTTTCCCTGAAAACACAACCAGCACAACTATCCAAGTAGTCCTTGGAAGCATTTGTTAGTCCATTATAGAAGATATCAAGTATTTAATTTTTCTTAAGTGAATGATCGGGTAAAGCATTAAGTAATCGGAGAAGCCTCCCCCAAGCTTGTGGGAGACTCTCTTCTTTGATTTGGGCAAAATTATATATTGCCTGCAAGGCAGCTTGTTTCTTATGAGTAGGGAAATATTTAGCAGAGAAGTAATAAATCATATCCTGGGGACTACACACACAACCAGGATCAAGAGAATTAAACCAAGTCTTAGCATCACCCTTTAATGAGAACAGAAATATCTTAAGGATATAAAAGTAGCGAGATTTATCATCATGAGTAGACAGGGTAGCTATATCATTCAATTTGGTAAGATGTGCCACAACAGTTTCAGATTCAAGGCCATAAAAAGGATCAGATTCTACCAAAGTAATAATTTCGGGATCAACAAAGAATTCATAATCCTTATCAGTAACACAGATAGGTGAAGTAGCAAAAGCAGGGTTAGGTTTCATTCTAGCATTAAGAGACTGCTGCTTCCATTTAGCTAATAGTTTCTTAAGATCATATCTATCTTTGCAGGCAAAAATAGCTTCAGCAGCTTCTTTATTCATAACATAACCCTCAGGAACAACGGGCAATTCATAATCATTCGGAGAACATTCATCATCACTATCATCAATAATAGCATCTTCAATAATTTCATTCTCTCTAGCCCTAGCAAATTGTTCATTGAGAAATTCACCTAATGGCAAAGTAGTATCACGCACAGAAGTAGTTTCATCATAAGTATCATGCAAAGCTGAAGTGGCATCATCGATAACATGCGTCATATCAGAATTCATAGCAGTAGCATGTTTAGGTGTCGCAAGCTTATTAATAACAGAAGGAGAATCTAGTGCAGAGCTAGATGGCAGTTCCTTACCTCCCCTCGTAGTTGAGGAGATCTTGGTTTTAGCGTCTTTCAAATTCTTCATAGTGATCAACAGATATAAATCCCAAGTGACTCAGAGAATAGAGCTATGCTCCCCGGCAACGGCGCCAGAAATTAGTCTTGATGACCCACAAGTGTAGGGGATCGCAACAGCTTTCGAGGGTAGAGTACTCAACCCAAATTTATTGATTCGACACAAGGGGAGCCAAAGAATATTCTTGAGTATTAGCAGTTGAGTTGTCAATTCAACCACGCCTGGATAACTTAGTATTTGCAGCAAGGTATTTAGTAGCAAAGTAATATGATAGTAATGGTAACGGTGGTAAAAGGTAAAGATAGTAATAGCAATATTTTTGGTGTTTTGTAGTGATTGTAACAGTAGCAAGGGAAAAGTAAATAAGCGAAGCACAATATATGAAAAGCTCGTAGGCAATGGATCAGTGATGGATAATTATGTCGGATGTGATTCCTCATGTAATAGCTATAACATAGGGTGACACAGAACTAGCTCCAATTCATCAATGTAATGTAGGCATGTATTCCGAATATAGTCATACGTGCTTATGGAAAAGAACTTGCATGCCATCTTTTGTACTACCCTCCCGTGGCAGCAGGGTCCTAGCGGAAACTAAGGGATATTAAGGCCTCCTTTTAATAGAGAACCGGACCAAAGCATTAACACATGGTGAATACATGAACTCCTCAAACTACAGTCATCACCGAGAAGTATCCCGATTAGTGTCACTTCAGGGTTGTCGGATCATAACACATAATAGGTGACTATAGACTTGCAAGATAGGATCAAGAACACACATATATCGATGAAAACATAATAGGTTCAGATCTGAAATCATGGCACTTGGGCCCTAGTGACAAGCATTAAGCATAGCAAAGTCATAGCAACATCAATCGCAGAACATAGTGGATACTAGGGATCAAACTCTAACAAAACTAACTTGATTACATGGTAAATCTCATCCAACCCATCACCGTCCAGCAAGCCTACGATGGAATTACTCACGCACGGCGGTGAGCATCATGAAATTGGTGATGGAGGATGGTTGATGATGACGACAGTGACGAATCCCCCTCTCCGGAGCCCCGAACGGACTCCAGATCAGCCCTCCCGAGAGAGATTAGGGCTTGGCGGCGGCTCCGTATCGTAAAACGTGATGAAACTTTCTCTCTGATTTTTTTCTCCGCGAGACAGAATATATGGAGTTGGAGTTGAGGTCGGCGGAGCCTCAGGGGCCCACGAGACAGGGGGCGCGCCCAGGGGGGAGGGTGCGCCCCCACCCTCATGGACAGGGTGTGGGCCACCTAGTCTTCATCTTTTGCGAGGATTTTTTATATTTTCCGAAACTTGTCTCTGAGGATTTTCAGGTCATTCCGAGAACTTTTGTTTTCTACACATGAAACAACATCATGGTAATTCTGCTGAAAACAGCGTCAGTCCGGTTAGTTTCATTCAAACCATGCAAGTTAGAGTCCAAAACAAGGGCAAAAGTGTTTGGAAAAGTAGATACGTTGGAGACGTATCAGGGTCCCGAACTATGCGTCTAAGGCTAATGGTAACAGGAGGCTGGGGACACGATGTTTACCCAGGTTCAGGCTCTCTCGATGGAGCTAATACCCTACTTCCTGCTTGATTGATCTTGATGATATGAGTATTATAAGAGTTGATCTACCACGAGATCATAGAGGCTAAACCCTAGAAGCTAGCCTATGATTATGATTGTTGTTGTCCTAAGGACTAAACCCTCCGGTTTATATAGACACCGGAGGGGGTGATATGTCCATTTTGCATCATGCTTTTACATCAATATTTATTGTATTATGGGCTGTCATTACACATTATATCTCAATACTTATGGCTATTCTCTCTTATTTTACAAGGTTTACCATGAAGCGAGGAATGCCGGCAGCTGGAATTCTGGCTGGAAAAGGAGCAAATGTTGGAAACCTATTCTGCACAACTTCAAAAGTCCTGAAACTCCACGAAACAAGTTTTTGGATTTATTAAGAATTTATGAGCGAAAGAAATAGGCCAGGGGGCCCACACCATGTCCAGGAGACAGGGGCGCCCCCCCTGTAGGGCGCGACCCCTATCTCCTGGGCCCCTGGTGGGCCTCCGGCGTCCATCTTCTGCTATATCATCACTTTTACCCTGGCAAAAATCGTGGCCAAGCTTACGGGACGAAACTCCGCCGCCACGACGCGGAACCTTGGCGGAATCAATTTAGGGCTCTGGCGGAGCTGTTCTGCCGGGGACACTTACCTCCGGGAGGGGGAAATCATCACCAACATCATCACCAACGACCCTCTCATGGGGAGGGGTTAAATCTCCATCAACATCTTCACCAGCACCATCTCCTCTCAAAACCCTAGTTCATCTCTTGTATCCAATCTTGTATCAAAACCACAAATTGGTACCTTTGGGTTGCTAGTAGTGTTGGTTACTCCTTGTAGTTGATGTTAATTGGTTTACTTGGTGGAAGATCATATGTTCAGATCCTTTATGCATATTATTACTCCTCTGATTATGAACATTAATATGCTTTGTGAGTAGTTATGTTTGTTCCTGAGGACATGGGTGAAGTCTTGCTATTAGTAGTCATGTGAATTTGGTATTCGTTCGATATTTTGATGAGATGTATGTTGTCTTTCCTCTAGTGGTGTTATGTGAACGTCGACTACATGACACTTCACCATTATTTGGGCCTAGAGGAAGGCATAGGGAAGTAATAAGTAGATGATGGGTTGCTAGAGTGACAGAAGCTTAAACCCTGGTTTATGCGTTGCTTCGTTAGGGGTTGATATGGACCCATATGTTTAATGTTGTGGTTAAGTTTACCTTAATACTCCTTTTTGTAGTTGCGGATGCTTGCAATAGGGGTTAATCATAAGTGGGATGCTTGTCCAAGTTTGGGCAGTACCCAAGTGCCAGTCCACCCACATATCAAATTGTCAAAGTACCGAACGCGAATCTTATGAACGTGATGAAAACTAGCTTGACGATAATTCCCAATGTGTCCTCGGGAGCTCCTTCTTCATTATTAGAATTTGTCCAGGCTTACCCTTTGCTAAATAAAGGATTGGGCCACCTTGCTGCACTTTATTTACTTTATTTACTTTTTGCTCGTTACTATTTATCTTATCACAAAACTATCTATCACGTACAATTTCAGTGCTTGCAGAGAAAACCTTACTGAAAACTGCTTATCATTTCCTTCTGCTCCTCGTTGGGTTCGACACTCTTACTTATTGAAAGGACTACGATAGATCCCTTACACTTGTGGGTCATCAAGACTCTTTTCTAGCACCGTTGCCGGGGAGTGTAGCGCTTTTGGTGAGTGGAACATGGTAAGGAAACATTTATATGGTGTGCTGAAACTTTCTGTTACTTGTCACTATGGAAACTAATCCTTTGAGGGGATTGTTTGGGGTATCTTAACCCCAACCATAAGAGCAAAAAGATGCTCCTCAACCTACTGAACCTTATGAAAATATTCACTTTGAGATTCCTTCGGGTATGATAGAAAAATGCTAGCTAATCCTTTTACATGAGACGGAACATTGCATCCTGACTTACACCTTATCTTTGTGGATGAAGTTTGTGGATTATTTAAGCTTGCAGGTATCCCCGATGATGTTGTCAAAAGGAAGGTCTTCCCATTATCTTTGAAGGGAGATGCAATGACATGGTATAGGCTATGTGATGATACGAGATTTTGGAATTATAAGCGACTGAAGTTGGAATTTCACCAGAAGTTCTATCCTATGCATCTTGTTCATCGTGATCGTAATTACATATATAATTTCTGGCCTCGCGAAGGAGAAAGCATTGCTCAAGCTTGGGGGAGGCTTAAGTCAATGTTATATTCATGCCCCAATCACGAGCTCTCTCGGGAAATGATTATTCAGAATTTTTATGCTCGACTTTCTCTTGATAATCGCAACCTGCTCGATACTTCCTGTGTTGGTTCCTATATGCTGAAGACTATTGAGTTCAAATGGGACTTATTGGAAAGAATTAAACGCAACTCTGAAGATTGGGGTTCCGACGATGGTAAGGAGTCAGGTATGACACCTAAGTTCAATTGTGTTAAATCTTTTATGGATACCGATGCTTTCCGTGGATTTAGCTCTAAGTATGGACTTGACTCTGAGATAGTAGCTACTTTTTGTGAAACTTTTGCTACTCACGTTGATCTCCCTAAAGAGAAGTGGTTTAAATATAATCCTCATGCTGAAGTGAAAGTAGTTGCACCTATTACAGTCGAAGAAAAGACTATTACATATAGTGATCCTATTATTCCTACTGCTTATGTCGAAAAACCTCCTTTTCCTGTTAGGATAAAAGATCATGTTAAAGTTTCGACTGTTGTTCATAAGAGTAATACTAGGACCTATACACCTCCTGAGAAAATTAATGTTGAACCTGGTATTGCTATGATTAAAGATCTCTTGGATGAGGACTTAGATGGGCATGTTATCTCTTTCTTGGGTGAAGCTGCTAATATTGCTAGACCCTATACTAAGACACGTAGACCTGTTGTAGGCACGCCTATTATTTATGTTAAAATAGGAGATCATTGTTATCATGGCTTATGTGATATGGGTGCTAGTGCTAATGCGATACCTTATGATCTTTATAAAGAAATTATGCATGATATTTCACCTGTTGAATTAAAAGACATTGATGTTACTATTAAGCTTGCTAATAGGGACACCATTAAACCTATTGGGATTGTTAGAGATGTTGAAGTCTTGTGTGGGAAGATTAAATACCCTGCTGATTTTCTTGTTCTTGGTTCCCCACAAGATGATTTTTTGTCCCATTATTTTTGGTAGACCCTTCCTGAATACTGCTAGTGCTAAGATTAATTGTGAAAACAATATTGTCACTGTTGGCATAGATGGTATGTCTCATGAGTTTAATTTCGCTAAGTTTAGTAGACAACCTCGTGAAATGGAACCACCTAGTAAGGATGGAATTATTGGTCTTGCTTCCATTGCTGTTCCTCCAACTGATCCGTTAGAACAATATTTGTTAGACCATGAAAATGATATGTTTATGAAGTAAAGGGAAGAAATAGATGAAGTGTTCCTTAAACAAGAACCTATTCTAAAACATAACCTTCCTGTTGAAATTCTTGGGGATCCCCCTCCACCCAAGGGTGATCCCGTGTTCGAACTCAAACCCTTACCTGATAATCTCAAGTATGCTTATCTTGATGAAAAAGAAATATATCCTGTTATTATTAGTGCTAACCTTTCAGAGAAAGAAGAAGAGAGATTATTGAAGACTCTGAAGAAGCACCGAGCTGCTATTGGATATAGTCTGGACGATCTTAACTTTCTTACCACTTCCTTCATTTTGGGATTTAATCGTCTTTGAGGATCTCTAACTGGTTTGGCATCTTTCTCCACTAAAATTTTGTGTTGACATATTCTAAAACTCCTTGAGGTAGGTATTATTTATCCCGTTGCTGATAGTGAATGGGTAAGCCCTATCCATTGTGTCCCTAAAAAGGGAGGTATTACCGTTGTTCCTAATGATAAAGATGAATTGATCCCGCAAAGAATTATTACAGGCTATAGGATGGTAATTGATTTCCGTAAGTTAAATAAAGCTACTAAGAAAGATCATTACCCTTTACCTTTTATTGATCAAATGCGAGAAAGGCTATCCAAACACACACATTTTTGCTTTCTAGATGGTTATTCTGGCTTCTCTCAAATACCTATGTCCGTGAAGGATCAATCTAAAACTACTTTTACTTGCCCTTTTGGTACTTTTGCTTATAGACGTATGCCTTTTGGTTTATGTAATGCACCTGCTACCTTTCAAAGATGCATGATGGCTATATTTTCTGATTTTTGTGAAAAGATTTGTGAGGTATTTATGGATGACTTCTCCGTCTATGGATCCTTTTTTGATGATTGTTTGAGCAACCTTGATCGAGTTTTGCAGAGATGCAAAGATACTAGTCTCGTCCTGAATTGGGAAAAGTGTCACTTTATGGTTAATGAAGGCATTGTCTTGGGGCACAAGATCTCAGAGAGAGGTATTGAAGTTGATAAAGCCAAAGTTGATGCTATTGAAAAGATGCCATGTCCCAAGGACATAAAAGGTATAAGAAGTTTCCTTGGTCATGCTGGCTTTTATAGGAGGTTCATTAAGGACTTTTCTAAAATCTCTAGGCCTCTGACTAATTTATTGCAAAAAGATATTCCTTTTGTCTTTGATGATGATTGTGTAGAAGCATTTGAAACACTTAAGAAAGCTTTGATCACTGCACCTATTGTTCAGCCACCTGATTGGAATTTACCTTTTGAAATTATGTGCGATGCTAGTGATTATGTTGTAGGTGATGTTTTAGGGCAAAGAGTCGATAAGAAATTGCATGTTATCTAGTATGCTAGTAAGACTCTTGATACTGCCCAGAGAAATTATGCTACTACTGAAAAAGAGTTCTTAGCAGTTGTGTTTGCATGTGATAAGTTTAGACCTTATATTGTTGATTCCAAAGTTACTATTCACACTGATCATGCTGCTATTAAATATCTTATGGAAAAGAAAGATGCTAAGCCTAGACTCATTAGATGGGTTCTCTTGCTCCAAGAATTTGACTTGCATATTATTGATAGAAAGGGAGCTGAGAACCCCGTTGCTGACAACTTGTCTAGGTTAGAGAATGTTCTTGATGACCCACTGCCTATTAATGATAGTTTTCCTGATGAACAATTAGCGGTTGTCAATGCTTCTCGTACTACTCCTTGGTATGCTGATTATGCTAATTACATTGTTGCTAAATATATATCGCCTAGTTTCACATACCAGCAAAAGAAAAAGTTCTTTTATGATTTAGGACATTACTTCTCGGATGATCCACACCTTTATAAAGAAGGAGTAGATGGTATTATTAGACGTTGTGTGCCTGAGCATGAACAGGAACAAATCCTATGCAAGTGTCACTCTGAATCTTATGGAGGACACCACGCTGGAGATAGAACTGCACACAAGGTACTACAATCTGGTTTTTATTGGCCTACCCTCTTCAAAGATGCTCGTAAGTTTGTCTTGTCTTGTGATGAATGTCAAAGAATAGGTAACATTAGTAGACGTCAAGAAATGCCTATGAATTATTCTCTTGTTATTGAACCGTTTGATGTTTGGGGCTTTGATTATATGGGACCTTTTCCTGCCTCCAATGGTTATACACATATTTTAGTTGTTGTTGATTACGTTACTAAGTGGGTAGAAGCTATTCCAACTAGTAGTGCTGATCATAACACTTCTATTAAAATGTTTAAAGAAGTTATTTTTCCGAGGTTTGGAGTCCCTAGATATCTTATGACTGATGGTGGTTCAAATTTATTCATGGTGCTTTCCGTAATATGCTTGCTAAGTATGATGTCAATCATAGAATCGCATCTCCTTATCACCCACAGTCTAGTGGTCAAGTAGAGTTGAGAAATAGATAGCTCAAATTAATTTTGCAAAAGACTGTGAATAGATCTAGAAAGAATTGGTCCAAAAAACTTGATGATGCATTATGGGCCTATAGAACTGCATACAAAAATCCTATGGGTATGTCTCCATATAAGATGGTTTATGGAAAAGCATGTCATTTACCTCTTGAACTTGAACATAAAGCATATTGGGCTATTAAAGAGCTCAATTATGACTTCAAACTTGCCGGTGAGAAGAGGTTGTTTGATATTAGCTCACTTGATGAATGGAGAACCCAAGCATATGATAATGCCAAGCTTTTCAAAGAAAAAGTCAAACGCTGGCATGATAAGAGGATACAAAAGCATGAGTTTAACGTAGGAGATTATGTGTTATTATTCAACTCTCGTTTAAAATTTTTTGCAGGAAAACTTCTCTCAAAATGGGAAGGTCCCTACGTTATCGAGGAGGTCTATCATTCTAGTGCTATAAAAATCAACAACTTCGAAGGCACAAATCCGAGGGTGGTTAACGGTCAAAGAATTAAACATTACATTTCAGGTAATCCTATCAATGTTGAAACTAATATTATTGAAACCATAACCCCCGAGGAATACATAAGAGACACTTTCCAGAATGTTCCAGACCCCGAAAAGGCATAGGTACGTGGTACGGTAAGTAAACCGACTCCAAAACAACTCTAATGGCAATTTTTATCAGTTTTGGATTATTTAAGAATTTTAGGAAGAAATAAGTAGTCCGAAAGGGACACGAGGCTCCCACAAGAGAGGAGCCCTCCCCCTAGGGCGCGCCCCCTATCTCGTGGGCACCTCGTGTGCCTCCCAGACTCCGTTTTCTTGTAGGATACATATTTTGGTTGGTAAAAATTCATTATATATACTCCCGAAGGTTTTGACCACCGTATCATGCAAATATCCTCTGTTTTTGTTTCGAGTTGTTTCTGTTTCAGATCTAGAGCAGCATGTCGTCTCCAAGCGCTCCCAAGGACAAGTATTCGAGAGGGTTATCAACCCCTATCTCGCGGAGGTGCTGCATCACCCTCAAACCATTGAGATGCATAAGTGGGTGCTGCACATCCGCGATGTGGAGGGACCAAGGCGTACTGGGAGCATGGAGACAAAGCTCGAAGCCATGGAGCAAGAAGTTTTCAAGTGTCAAGGGATGGTGCTGCATGGACGCAACGCCAACCAGATGACGATCACGGAGTTCACCAACAACCACAAGCTGGATGCCAAAGTCATTGGGGAGACCATCTTCAAGCTTCAAGAGAAAATCGAGCACCTCCAAGCCCAGATTTATGACCTGCAAAACCAGAACTGTGAGTATGAATATAGATTCAAGCGAATGAGTTTGGCTGCAGATTTAAGGATCCCAGAGACTCGATCATCCTTTTATGATGGAGAGCCTATGCCTTGGAAGACGAACGACAAGCCTACATCATCAACAATTCCCACTTCGCCACCTCCGAAGAAGTAATCACTTGGGTATGGGCACTCCCCTTGGCAACTGCCAAGCTTGGGGGAGGTGCCCTGGTATCGTATCACCATCACACTCCTATCTTTACCGCTTTATTTAGTTCAATCCTTTTAGTAGTATCTTGATCTAGTAGATTGAAGTTTTGATATCAAGTAGTTTTGAGTTTTGCATTGTGATCCCTTTATGTAATCGAGTCTGTGTGCTATCTACAATAAAGATTAGTGTTGAGTCAAGGGCTTTGCTTTGTTGCTATGATCTTGAGAAAGTAGAAAGAACAAAAGAGTTCATATTGATCTTATGGATAGTGATAACTTCACACATAGAAAGTATGAGGCATAAAAATTGTTGAGAGTTGATGAACGTAGCCTTGGTCATCGTTGCAATTAATAGGAAGTGATAAGGAAAGAGGGGTTCACATATAAACATATTATCTTGGACATCTTTTATGATTGTGGAGCACTCATTAAGTATGACATGCTAAAAGAGTTGATGTTGGACAAGGAAGACAACGTATTGGTTTATGTTTCCCGACATCTCAGTTAAAGTATATTGTCATTGACCTTCCAAACATGTTGAGCTTGCCTTTCCCCCTCTTGCTAGCCAAAGTCCTTGCACCAAGTAGAGATACTACTTGTGCTTCCAAATATCCTCCAACCCAGTTTTGCCATGACAGTCCACCATACCTACCTATGGATTGAGTAAGATCCTTCAAGTAGTTGTCATCGGTGCAAGCAATAAAAATTCCTCTCTAAATATGTATGACTTATTAGTGCAGAGAAAATAAGCTTTGTACGAACTTGTTGTGGAAGTAATAAAAGCAACGGATTGCATAATAAAGGTCCACAAACAAGGGGCGATATAAAGTGACGTTATTTTGCATTAATATTTTGTGCATCAACCCTAAACGTGCATGACAACCTCTACTTCCCTCTGCGAAGGGCTTATCTTTTACTTTATGTTTTTACTTTATGCTTGAGTCAAGGTGATCCTCACCTTTCCCTTTTTCATTTTATCCTTTGGCAAGCACTTCGTGTTTGAAAGATTATGATACATATATCCAATTGGATGTATGTTGGCATAGGCTATTATTGTTGACATCACCTAAAGGTGAATACGTTGGGAGGCAACACAATAAGCCCCTATCTTTCTCAGTGTCCGGTTGAAACTCTATAACCACAAGTATTGCGTGAGTGTTAGCAATTATGGGAGACTACGAGATAGTTGAGTATGTGAGCTTGTTGAAAAGCTCTATTATTGACTCTTTCTGATGTTACGATAAATTGCAATTGCTTCAATGACTGAGATTATAGTTCGTTAGTTTCCAATGAAGTTTATGAACCATACTTGACATTGTTAACTGCTTATTACTTGAGCATAGGAAATCATATGACAAAATCTATATATGTTACTGTTATGAGAATGATCATGATGCCCTCATGTCCGTATTTTATTTTTATCGACACCTCTATCCCTAAACATGTGGACATATTTTTCGATTTCGGCTTCCGCTTGAGGACAAGCGAGGTCTAAGCTTGGGGGAGTTGATACGTACATTTTTCATCATGCTTTTATATCAATATTTATTGTATTATGGGCTGTCATTATACATTATATATCAATACTTATGGCTATTCTCTCTTATTTTACGAGGTTTACCATGAAGAGGGGGAATGCCGGCAGCTGGAATTTTGGCTGGAAAAGGAGCAAACGTTGGAAACCTATTCTGCACAACTCCAAAAATCCTGAAACTCCACGAAACAACTTTTTGGATTTATTAAGAATTTATTAGCGAAAGAAATAGGCCGGGGGGCCCACACCCTGTCCAAGAGACAGGGGGCCGCACCCCCCCCCCCTGTAGGGCTCGGCCCCCTATCTCCTGGGCCCCTGGTGGGCCTCCGGCGTCCATCTTCTGCTATATCATCACCTTTACCCTGGAAAAAATTGTGGGCAAGTTTACGGGACGAAACTCCACCGCCACGAGGCGGAACCTTGGTGGAATCAATCTAGGGCTCTGGCAGAGCTGTTCTGCCGGGGACACTTCCCTCCGGGAGGGGGAAATCATCACCAACATCATCACCAATGACCCTCTCATAGGGAGGGGGTCAATCTCCATCAACATCTTCACCAGCACCATCTCCTCTCAAAACCCTAGTTCATCTCTTGTATCCAATCTTGTATCAAAACCACAAATTGGTACCTGTGGGTTGCTAGTAGTGTTGATTACTCCTTGTAGTTGATGCTAATTGGTTTACTTGGTGGAAGATCATATGTTCAGATCCTTTATGCATATTATTACTCCTCTGATTATGAACATTAATATGCTTTGTGAGTAGTTATGTTTGTTCCTGAGGACATGGGTGAAGTCTTGCTATTAGTAGTCATGTGAATTTGGTATTCGTTCGATATTTTGATGAGATGTATGTTATCTTTCCTCTAGTGGTGTTATGTGAACGTTGACTACATGACACTTCACCATTATTTGGGCCTAGAGGAAGGCATAGGGAAGTAATAAGTAGATGATGGGTTGCTAGAGTGACAGAAGCTTAAACCCTGGTTTATGCGTTGCTTCGTTAGGGTTTGATATGGACCCATATGTTTAATGTTGTGGTTAGGTTTACCTTAATACTCCTTTTTGTAGTTGCGGATGCTTGCAATAGGGGTTAATCATAAGTGGGATGCTTATCCACGTTAGGGCAGTACCCAAGTGCCGGTCCACCCACATATCAAATTATCAAAGTACCGAACGCGAATCTTATGAACATGATGAAAACTAGCTTGACGATAATTCCCAATGTGTCCTCGGGAGCTCCTTCTTCATTATTATAATTTGTCCAGGTTTATCCTTTGCTAGATAAAGGATTGGGCCACCTTGCTGCACTTTATTTACTTTATTTACTTTTTGCTTGTTACTATTTATCTTATCACAAAACTATCTATCACGTACAATTTCAGTGCATGCAGATAAAACCTTACTGAAAACCGCTTATCATTTCCTTCTGCTCCTCGTTGGGTTTGACACTCGTACTTATCGAAAGTACTACGATAGATCCCTTACACTTGTGGGTCATCAGGGGGCTAGGGTTACACAGAGTCGGTTACAGAGAAGGAGATATACATCTGAATCGCCAAGCTTGCCTTCCACGCCAGGGAGAGTCCCATCCGGACACATGACGAAGTCTTCAATCTTGGATCTTCATAGTCCAACAGTCCGACCAAAGTATATAGTCTGGCTGTCCGGATACCCCCTAATCCAGGACTCCCTCAGTGCCCCCATGATCCATAGATCGATCTAGGCTGTCATGCTTTGTTTTCCAGTACATCTCGCAGGTCCTTCGTGTAGCCCCGGACCGTAGTGTATTAGCGGCGAGGTGCGGGCTGGTGTTCGGGCTGATACACCGCTTTGTCTTGGCCACGAGGTGGCCGGTCAGCCTCGTCCTGTGCTGGTAGTGTAGGCTCTAGTGCCTCCTCCTCAAGTTGAGGTAGCAACTTGTGCTTTGGGTAACCTTTGGTTGGGCACTCAAGTCCGTATTCCTCGGCTGCCAGGACCTCAGTCCATCTGTCTATTAGCAGATCTTGATCAGCTTGGAGCTGCTGCTTCTTCTTCTTCAGGCTTTTTGCAGTGGCTATAAGCCAGTGCTTGAACCGCTCCTGCTTGATGGGATCCTCAGGCACGACAAATTCATCGTCGCCAAGGCTCACCTCGTCTTTGGAGAGAGGCATATAATTGTCGTCCTCCAAGTCTCCGTCTGTTTCCTGTTCATCTGGGCTAGCTTGCCCGTCCTCCTGCTTGGCCTGCCCGAAGTTAGGCTGGTCGGGATTGTATTCGTCTTCAGCACCATCCGGATTGCTATTGTCTCCTGTGCCGGTATTGCTATGGCGGGGCTTAGAGCGGCGCCGATGACGCCAATGCTTTGATTGCTTCCCTAAGGGATTATCCTATGTTGCCTCATCGCCATTGTTTTCTTTGGGGTGTCCACCATATATATATTGTATGATGAGGTGGCTGTCCAACGCCCAGTTGGCGGCGGTTCCTGTTCTTCTCCTGTATCGTCGTCCATACCGTTGATGTCTTCAGAGTCAAAGTCGAGCACGTCAGTTAAGTCATCAATAGTGGCTATTAACTGGGTGGTGGGTGGGTAACGAATTTCTTCGTCATCCGCTTCCCACTCGAGCCAGACATAGTTCGACCAAGAGTCTCCTAATAAAGAGAGAGACCTTAATGAATTTAGCACGTCACCCAAGGGTGAGTGTTGAAAGATATCCGTGGAGGTAAACTCCATGATCGGTGTCCAATCAGATTCGATAGGCACGGACGCGCGCGGTCCGGAACCCACAACCGAGACGAGTCCGGGGGTCCGGTGACATAGATCTCTTTGGAGGTAGAGTCTGTGTTCGGCTCCAACACCGATGAGTGTGCGGCCTCCATGGCGGGGTCCATCCACCCGTCCTCGGATGGCGCGATCTGCTCCAGATTAAAGTCCGAGGCAGCTGCAGGTGCGATATCCCGAATACCATCCGATGGCAGATCTAAGTCATGCTCGTCGTGACTGTTCGACGCTCCTGACGCGGGCTCGAACCCGTTGAAGATCAAGTCTCCGTGGATATCGGTTGTGTAGTTCAAGTTTCCGAACCTGACCTGGTGGCCAGGGGCGTAGCTGTCCATCTGCTCCAGATGGCCAAGTGAGTTGGCCCGTAGTACGAAGCCGCCGAATATGAAGATTTGTCCGGGGAGAAAAATCTCGCCCTGGACCACATCGTTGCTGATGATTGAAGGAGCCATCAAGCCTTATCGCGACGACACAGCAGAACTCTCAATGAAAGCACCAATGTTGGTGTCAAAACTGGCGGATCTCGGGTAGGGGGTCCCGAACAGTACGTCTAAGGTTAATGGTAACAGGAGGCTAGGGACATGATGTTTACCCAGGTTCGGGCCCTCTCGATGGAGGTAATACCCTACTTCCTGTTTGATTGATCTTGATGATATGAGTATTACAAGAGTTGATCTACCACGAGATCGCAGAGGCTAAACCCTAGAAGCTAGCCTATGATTATGATTGTTGTTGTCCTACGGACTAAACCCTCCGGTTTATATAGACACCGGAGGGGGCTAGGGTTACACAGAGTCAGTTATAGAGAAGGAGATCTACACATCCGAATCGCCAAGCTTTCCTTCCACGCAAAGGAGAGTCCCATCCGGACACGAGACGAAGTGTTCAATCTTGTATCTTCATAGTCCAACAGTCCGGCCAAAGTAGAATAGTCCGGCTGTCCGAGGACCCCCTAATCCAGGACTCCCTCAGCGCCCCCCTTTCCTTCCCCTCTCTCTCCTCCTTCCCCCTTCTCCTACTCCAACAAGGAAAGGACGGGTCCTACTCCCGGTGGGAGTAGGACTCCCCCCCTTGGCATGCCCTCCTCCTGGCCAGCCGCCTCCCCCTTGCTCCTTTATATACGGGGGCAGGGGGCACCTCTAGACACACAAGTTGATCTATTGATCTATTCCAGCCGTGTGCGGTGCCCCCCTCCACCATATTCCACCTTGATCATATCTAGCGGTGCTTAGGCGAAGCCCTGCATCGGTAGCAACATCATCACTGTCACCATGCCGTCGTGCTGATGAAACTCTCCCGTGAAGCTCTGCTGGATCAGAGTTCGCGGGACGTCATCGAGCTGAACGTGTGCTGAACTTGGAGGTGCCGTATGTTCGGTACTTGGATCAGCCGGATCGTGAAGACGTACGACTACATCAACCGCGTTGTGCTAACGCTTCTGCTTTCGGTCTACGAGGGTACGTGGACAACACTCTCCCCTCTCGTTGCTATGCATCACCATGATCTTGCGTGTGCATAGGATTTTTTTGAAATTACTACGTTCCCATCAGATATATTGCCATGCAACTTTCCACCGTTCCGTTTATTATGACACGCTCCATCATTGTCATATTGCTTTGCATGATCATGTAGTTGACATCGTATTTGTGGCAAAGCCACCGTTCATTATTTTTTTCATACATGTCACTCTTGAATCATTGCACATCCCGGTACACCGCCGGAGGCATTCACATAGTATCATATTTTGTTCTAAGTATTGACTTGTAATTCTTGAGTTGTAAGTAAATAAAAGTGTGATGATCTTCATTATTAGAGCATTGTCCCTTGTGAGGAAAGGATGATGGATACTATGATTCCCCCACAAGTCGGGATGAGACTCTGGATGAAAAATAAAAAAATAAAAAAAGAGACCATAAAAAAAAGAGAAGGCCCAAATAAAAAAATGATAGAAAAAGAGAGAAGGGGCAATGTTACTATCCTTTTTCCACACTTGTGCTTCAAAGTAGCACCTGAAGGAAATATGCACTAGAGGCAATAATAAAGTTATTATTTATTTCCTTATATCATGATAAATGTTTATTATTCATGCTAGAATTGTATTAACCGGAAACATAATACATGTGTGAATACATAGACAAACATAGTGTCACTAGTATGCCTCTACTTGACTAGCTCGTTTATCAAAGATGGTTATGTTTCCTAGCCATGGACAAATGAGTTGTCATTTGATTAACGGGATCACATCATTAGGAGAATGATGTGATTGACTTGACCCATTCCGTTAGATTGGCACTTGATCGTTTAGTATGTTGCTATTGCTTTCTTCATGACTTATACAAAGTTCCTACAACTATGAGATTGTGCAACTCCCGTTTACTGGAGGAACACTTTGTGTGCTACCAAACGTCACAACGTAACTGGGTGATTATAAAGGTGCTCTATAGGTGTCTCCAAAGGTACATGTTGAGTTGGCATAATTCGAGATTAGGTTTTGTCACTCCGATTGTCGGAGAGGTATCTTTGGGCCCTCTCAGTAATACTCATCACCTAAGCCTTGCAAGCATTGTAACTAATGAGTTAGTTATGAAATGATGTATTACGGAATGAGTAAAGAGACTTACCGGTAACGAGATTGAACTAGGTATTGGATACCGACAATCGAATCTCGGGCAAGTAACATACCGATGACAAAGGGAACAACGTATGTTGTTATGCAGTTTGACCGATAAAGATCTTCGTAGAATATGTAGGAACCAATATGAACATCCAGGTTCCGCTATTGGTTATTGACCGAGAATAGTTCTAGGTCATGTCTACATAGTTCTCGAACCCGTAGGGTCCGCACGCTTAACGTTACGATGACAGTTTTATTATGAGTTTATAAGTTTTGATGTACCGAAGGTTGTTCGGAGTACCGGATGTGATCACGGACATGACGAGGAGTCTCGAAATGGTTGAGACATAAAGATTGATATATTGGACGGATATATTTGGACACCGGAAAGGTTCCGGATGAGATTGGGACTATACCGGAGTTCCGGGAGGTTACCGGAACCCCCCGGTAAGTATATGGGCCTTATTGGGCCTTAGTGGAAGGGAGGGAGAAGGAGCAACGGAGGGGGCACCCCCCCAAGCCCAATCCGAATTGGGAAGGGGGCCGGCCCCCCCTTTCCTTCTTCCCTCCCCTCTCTTCCTTCCCTCTCCTACTCCTAATAGGAAAGGGGGGCCAAACCTACTTGGAGTAGGTTTGCCCCCCCTAGGGCGCGCCTCCCCTCTTGGCCGGCCCCCTCCTCCTCTCCCCCTTTATATATGGAGGAGGGGGCACCCCATAGACACACAAGTTGATCTACGGATCGTTCCTTAGCCGTGTGCGGTGCCCCCCTCCACCATATTCCACCTCGGTCATATCGTCACGGAGTTTAGGCGAAGCCCTGCGCTGGTAGAACATCATCATCGTCACCATGCCATCATGCTGACGGAACTCATCCCCGACGCTTTGCTGGATTCGAGCCCGGGGAACATCATCGAGCTGAACGTGTGCTGAACACGGAGGTGCCGTATGTTCGGTGCTTGGATCGGTCGAATCGTGAAGACGTACGACTACATCAACTGCGTTGTCATAACGCTTCCGCTTACGGTCTACGAGGGTACGTGGACAACACTCTCCCCTCTCGTTGCTATGCATCACCATGATCTTGCGTGTGCGTAGGAAATTTTTTGAAATTACTTCGTTCCCCAACAGTGGCATCCGAGCCAGGTTTTATGCGTTGATGTTATATGCACGAGTAGAACACAAGTGAGTTGTGGGCGATACAAGTCATACTTCTTACCAGCATGTCATACTTTGGTTCGGCGGTATTGTTGGATGAAGCGGCCCGGACCGACATTACGCATACGCTTACGCGAGACTGGTTTTACCGCCATGCTTTGCACACAGGTGACTAGCGGGTGTCAGTTTCTCCAACTTTAGTTGAACCGAGTGTGGCTACGCCCAGTCCTTGCGAAAGTTAAAATAGCACCAACTTGACAAACTATCATTGTGGTTTTGATGCGTAGGTAAGAACGGTTCTTGCTCAGCCCGTAGCAGCCACGTAAAACTTGCAACAAAAAAGTAGAGGACGTCTAACTTGTTTTTGCAGGGCATGTTGTGATGTGATATGGCCAAGACGTGATGCTATATTTTATTGTATGAAATGATCATGTTTTGTAACCGAAGTTATCGGCAACTGGCAGGAGCCATATGGTTGTCGCTTTATTGTATGAAATGCAAACGCCCTGTAATTGCTTTACTTTATCACTAAGCGGTAGCGATAGTCGTAGAAGTAATAGATGGCGTAAACGACAACGATGCTATGATGGAGATCAAGGTGTCGCGCCGGTGACGATGGTGATCACGATGGTGCTTCGGAGATGGAGATCACAAGCACAAGATGATGATGGCCATATCATATCACTTATATTGATTGCATGTGATGTTAATCCTTTATGCATCTTATCTTGCTTTGATTGACGGTAGCATTTTAAGATGATCTCTCACTAATTATCAAGAAGTGTTCTCCCTGAGTATGCACCGTTGCCAAAGTTCGTCGTGCCCAGACACCACATGATGATCGGGTGTGATAAGCTCTACATCCATCTACAACGGGTGCAAGCCAGTTTTGCACACGCAGAATACTCAGGTTAAACTTGACGAGCCTAGAATATGCAGATATGGCCTCGGAACACGGAGACCGAAAGATCGAGCGTGAATCATATAGTAGATATGATCAACATAGTGATGTTCACCATTGAAAACTACTCCATCTCACGTGATGATCGGTTATGGTTTAGTTGATTTGGATCACGTGATCACTTAGAAGATTAGAGGGATGTCTTTCTAAGTGGGAGTTCTTAAGTAATATGATTAATTGAACTTTAATTTATCATGAACTTAGTCCTGGTAGTATTTTGCAAATTATGTTGTAGATCAATAGCTCGCGTTGTTGCTTTCATATGTTTATTTTGATATGTTCCTAGATAAAATTGTATTGAAAGATGTTAGTAGCAATGATGCGGATTGGATCCGTGATCTGAGGTTTATCCTCATTACTGCACAGAAGAATTATGTCCTTGATGCACCGCTAGGTGAAAGACCTATTGCAGGAGCAAATGCAGACATTATGAACGTTTGGCTAGCTCAATATGATGACTACTTGATAGTTTAGTGCACCATGCTTAACGGCTTAGAATCGGGACTTCAAAGACGTTTTGAACGTCATGGACCATATGAGATGTTCCAGGAGTTGAAGTTAATATTTCAAGCAAATATCCGAGTTGAGAGATATGAAGTCTCCAACAAGTTCTATGGCTAAAAGATGGAGGAGAATCGTTCAACTAGTGAGCATGTGCTCAGATTGTCTGGGTACTTCAATCGCTTGAATCAAGTGGGAGTTAATCTTCCAGATAAGATAGTGATTGACAGAATTCTCTAGTCACCATCACTAAGTTACTAGAACTTTGTGATGAACTATAGTATGCAAGGGATGACGAAAACAATTCCCAAGCTCTTCGCGATGCAAAAATCGGTGAAGGTAGAAATCAAAGAAAAACATCAAAGTGTTGATGGTGGACAAGATCACTAGTTTCAAGAAAAATGGCAAAGGGAAGAAGGGGAACTTCAAGAAGAACAACAAGCAAGTTGCTGCTCAAGTGAAGAAGCCCAAGTCTAGACCTAAGCCTAAGACTAAGTGATTCTACTGCAAAGGGACTAGTCACTGGAAGTGGAACTACCCCAAGTATTTGGTGGATAAGAAGGATGGCAAAGTGAACATAGGTATATTTGATATACATGCTATTGATGTGTACTTTACTAGCGTTTATAGCAACCCCTTGGTATTTGATACTAGTTTAGTTGCTAAGAGTAGTAACTCGAAACGGGAGTTGCAGAATAAACAGAAACTAGTTGAGGGTGAGGTGACGATGAATGTTGGAAGTAGTTCCAAGATTGATATGATCATCATCGCACACTCCCTATACTTTCAGGATTAGTGTTGAACCTAAATAAATGTTATTTGGCGTTTGCGTTGAGCATGAATATGATTTGATCATGTTTATTGCAATACAGTTATTCATGTAAGTTAGAGAATAATTATTGTTCTGTTTACATGAATAAAACCTTCTATGGTCATACACCCAATGAAAATGGTTTGTTGGATCTCGATCATGTGATACACATATTCATAATATTGAAACCAAAAGATGTAAAGTTAATACTGATAGTGCAACTTATTTGTGGCACTGCCGTTTAGGTCATATTAGTGTAAAGCGCATGAAGAAACTCCATAAAAGATGGATTTTCGGAATCACTTGGTTATGAATCATTTGATGCTTGCGAACCGTGCCTTTTGGGCAAGATGACTAAAACTCCGTTCTCCGGAACAATGGAACAAGCTACTGACTTATTGGAAATAATACATATCGATGTATGCGATCCAATGAGGGTTGATGCTCGTGGCAAGTATCGTTATTTTCTGACCTTCACAAGATGATTTGAGCAGATATGGGTATATCTACTTGATGAAACATAAGTCTGAAATAGTTGAAAGGTTCAAAGAATTTCAGAGTGAAGTGGAAAAATCATCGTAACAAGAAAATAAAGTTTCTGCGATCTGATCGCGGAGACAAATATTTGAGTTACGAGTTTGGTCTTCAATTAAAACAATGTGGAATAGTTTCACAGCTCACGCCACCTGGAACACCACAACGTTATGGTGTGTCCGAACGTTGTAACCGCACTTTATTGGATATGGTGCGATCTATGATGTCTCTTACCGATTTACCGCTATCGTTTTGGGGTTATGCATTAGAGACAGCTGCATTCACATTAAAAAGGGGCACCACCTAAGTCCGTTGAGACGACACAATATGAACTGTGGTTTGGCAAGAAACCAAAGTTGTCGTTTCTTAAAGTTTGGGGTTGCGATGCTTATGTGAAAAAGTTTCATCCTGATAAGCTCAAACCCAAATCGAAGAAATGTGTCTTCATAGGATACCCAAAGGAGAAAGTTGGGCACACCTTCTATCACAGATCCGAAGGCAAGACATTCGTTGCTAAGAATGGATCCTTTCTAGAGAAGGAGTTTCTCTCGAAAGAAGTGAGTGGGAGGAAAGTAGAGCTTGATAAGGTAATTTGTACCTTCTCCCGAATTGGAAAGTAGTTCATCACAGAAATCTGTTCCTGTGACTACTACATCAATTAGTGAGGAAGTTAATGATGATGATCATGAAACTTCAGATTAAGTTACTACAGAACCTCGTAGGTCTTCCAGAGTAAGATCCGCACCAGAGTGGTACGGTAATCCTGTTCTGGAAGTTATGTTACTAGACCATGACGAACCTACGAACTATGAAGAGGCGATGGTGAGCCCATATTCCGCAAAATGGCTTGAGGCCATGAAATCTGAGATGGGATCCATATATGAGAACAAAGTTTGGACTTTGATTGACTTGCTCGATGATCAGCAAGCCATGTTAAATAAATGGATCTTCAAGAGGAATACGGACACTGATAGTAGTGTTACTATCTACTAAGCTCGACTTGTTGCAAAAGGTTTTCAACAAGTTCAAGGTGTTGAATACGATGAGTTTTTCTCACTCGTATCGAAGCTTAAGTCTGTCTGAATCATGTTAGCAATTGCCACATTTTATGAAATCTGGCTAATGGATGTCAAAACTGCATTCCTTAATGGATTTCTTAAAGGAGAGTTGTATATGATACAACCAGAAGGTTTTTGTCAATCCGAAAGGTGTTAACAAAATGTGCAAGCTCCACCGATCCATCAATGGACTGGTGCAAGCATCTCGGAGTTGGAATATACGCTTTGATGAGTTTATCAAAGCATATGGTTTTATACAGACTTTTTGAGAAGCCTGTATTTACAAGAAAGTGAGTGGGAGCTCTGTAGCATTTCTAATATTATATGTGGATGACATATTGTTAATTGGAACTGATATGGAAATTCTGGATAGCATGAAAGGATACTTGAATAAGAGGTTTTCAAAGCAAGACCTCGATGAAGCTGCTTACACATTAAGCATTAAGATCTATATAGATAGATCAAGACGCTTGATAAGATTTTTCAATGAGTACATACCTTGATAAATTTTTGAAATAGTTCAAAATGGAACAGTCAAAGAAGGAGTTCTTGCCTGTGACGCAAATGTATGAAGTTGAGTAAGACTCAAGACCCGACCATGGCAGAAAATAGAAAGAGAATGAAAAGTCATTCCCTATGCCTCAGTCATAGGTTCTATAAAGTGTGTTATGCTATGAACCAGACCTATTGTATACCTTGTTCTGAATTTGACAAAATAATACAATTTTGATCTAATAGTAGATCACTGGACAGCGGTCAAGAATATCCTTAGTAAGGACTAAGGAGATGTTTCTCAATTATGGAGGTGATAAAGGAGTTCGTTGTAAAAGTTACATCGGTGCAAACTTTTACACCAATCCAGATGACTCTAAGTCTCAATCTGGATACATATTGAAAGTGGGAGCAATCTGCTAGAGTAGCTCCGTGCAGAGCATTGTAGACATAGAATATTTGCAAAATACATACGGCTCTGAATGTGACAGACCCATTGACTAAACTCCTCTCACGAGCAAAACATGATCATACCTTAGTACTCTTTTGGGTGTTAATCACATAGCGATGTGAACTAGATTATTGACTCTAGTAAACCCTTTGGGTGTTGATCACATGACGATGTGAACTATGGGTGTTAATCACATATAGATGTGAATATTGGTGTTGAATCACATGATGATGTGAACTAGATTATTGACTCTAGTGCAAGTGGGAGACTGAAGGAAATATGCCCTAGAGGCAATAATAAAGTTATTATTTATTTCCTTATATCATGATAAATGTTTATTATTCATGCTAGAATTGTATTAACCGGAAACATAATACATGTGTGAATACATAGACAAACATAGTGTCACTAGTATGCCTCTACTTGACTAGCTCGTTTATCAAAGATGGTTATGTTTCCTAGCCATGGACAAATGAGTTGTCATTTGATTAACGGGATCACATCATTAGGAGAATGATGTGATTGACTTGACCCATTCCGTTAGCTTGGCACTTGATCGTTTAGTATGTTGCTATTGCTTTCTTCATGACTTATACAAAGTTCCTACAACTATGAGATTGTGCAACTCCCGTTTACCGGAGGAACACTTTGTGTGCTACCAAACGTCACAACGTAACTGGGTGATTATAAAGGTGCTCTACAGGTGTCTCCAAAGGTACATGTTGAGTTGGCATAATTCGAGATTAGGTTTTGTCACTCCGATTGTCGGAGAGGTATCTTTGGGCCCTCTCAGTAATACTCATCACCTAAGCCTTGCAAGCATTGTAACTAATGAGTTAGTTATGAAATGATGTATTACGGAACGAGTAAAGAGACTTACCGGTAATGAGATTGAACTAGGTATTGGATACCGACGATCGAATCTCGGGCAAGTAACATACCGATGACAAAGGGAACAACGTATGTTGTTATGCGGTTTGACCGATAAAGATCTTCGTAGAATATGTAGGAACCAATATGAACATCCAGGTTCCGCTATTGGTTATTGACCGAGAATAGTTCTAGGTCATGTCTACATAGTTCTCGAACCCGTAGGGTCCGCACGCTTAACGTTACGATGACAGTTTTATTATGAGTTTATAAGTTTTGATGTATCGAAGGTTGTTCGGAGTACCGGATGTGATCACGGACATGACGAGGAGTCTCGAAATGGTTGAGACATAAAGATTGATATATTGGATGGATATATTTGGACACCAGAAAGGTTCCGGATGAGATTGGGACTATACCGGAGTTCCGGGAGGTTACCGGAACCCCCCGGTAAGTATATGGGCCTTATTGGGCCTTAGTGGAAGGGAGGGAGAAGGAGCAAAGGAGGGGGCGCCCCCCCCCCCCCAAGCCCAATCCGAATTGGGAAGGGGGCCGGCCCCCCATTTCCTTCTTCCCTCCCCTCTCTTCCTTCCCTCTCCTACTCCTAATAGGAAAGGGGGGCCAAACCTACTTGGAGTAGGTTTGCCCCCCTAGGGCGCGCCTCCCCTCTTGGCCGGCCCCCTCCTCCTCTCCCCCTTTATATACGGAGGAGGGGGGCACCCCATAGACACACAAGTTGATCTACGGATCGTTCCTTAGCCGTGTGCGGTGCCCCCTCCACCATATTCCACCTCGGTCATATCGTCGCGGAGTTTAGGCGAAGCCCTGCACCGGTAGAACATCATCATCGTCACCACGCCGTCGTGCTGACGGAACTCATCCCCGACGCTTTGCTGGATTGGAGCCCGGGGAACGTCATCGAGCTGAACGTGTGCTGAACACGGAGGTGCCGTACGTTCGGTGCTTGGATCGGTCGAATCGTGAAGACGTACGACTACATCAACCGCGTTGTCATAACGCTTCCGCTTACGGTCTATGAGGGTATGTGGACAACACTCTCCCCTCTCGTTGCTATGCATCACCATGATCTTGCGTGTGCGTAGGAAATTTTTTGAAATTACTTCGTTCCCCAACAGCACCATGATCTTCATGATAGGGAGTCTCCTATGTTGTCATTTTCATATACTAGTGGGAATTTTTCATTATAGAACTTGGCTTGTACATTCCAATGATGGGCTTCCTCAAAGTGCCCTAGGTCTTCGTGAGCAAGCAAGTTGGATGCACACCCACTTGGCTTCTTTTTCAGCTTTCATACACTTATAGCTCTAGTGCATCCGTTGCGTGGCAGTCCCTACTCACTCACATTGATATCTATTATGGGCATATCCATAGCCCATCGATACGCGTAGTTGTTGTGAGACTATGTTCTCCTTTTTGTCTTCTCCACAACCACCCTTCTATTCCACCTATAGTTCCATGTCCATGGCTCACGCTCATGTATTGCGTGAAGATTGAAAAAGTTTGAGAACATCAAAAGTATCAAACAATTGCTTGGCTTGTTATCTGGGTTGTGCACGATTTAAATATTTTGTGTGATGAAGATAGAGCATAGCCAGACTATATGATTTTGTAGGGACAGCTTTCTTTGGCCATGTTATTTTGAGAAGACATGATTGCTTTGTTAGTATGCTTGAAGTATTATTGTTTTTATGTCAATATTAAACTTTTGTCTTGAATCTTTCAGATCTGAACATTCATGCCACAATAAAGAAAAATACATGGATAAATATGTTAGGTAGCATTCCACATAAAAAATTCTGTTTTTATCATTTACCTACTCTAGGACGAGTAGGAATTAAGCTTGGGGATACTTGATACGTCTCCAATGTATATATAATTTTTGATTGTTCCATGCTATTATATTATCTATTTTGGATGTTTAATGGGCTTTAATATGCTCTTTTATATGATTTTTGGGACTAACCTATTAACCGAGGGCCCATTGCCAGTTTTTGGTTTTTTTTGCCTATTTTAGAGTTTTGCATAAAAGGAATACCAAACGTAGTCCAAACGGAATGAACCTTCGTGATGATCTTTCTTGGACCGAAAGCAAACGAGAAGACTTGGATATGAAGTCGGAGACGCAACGAGGCGCCCCCCACCCTTGTGGGCCCCTCATGGCTCCCCGGACCTAGTTCCTTCGCCTATATATACTCTTATACCCTAAATACATCAGGGGGAGCCACGAAACCACTTTTCCACCACCGTAACCTTCTGTACCTGTGAGATCCCATCTTGGGGCCTTTTCCAGCAATCTGCCGGAGAGGGATTCGATCATGGAGGGCTTCTACATCAACACCATTAGTTCTTGGATGAAGCGTGAGTAGTTTACCACAGACCTACAGGTCCATAGTTATTAGCTAGATGGCTTCTTCTCTCTTTGATTCTCAATACCATGTTCTCCTCGATGTTCTTGGAGATCTATTTGATGTAATATTCTTTTGCGGTGTGGTTGCCAACATTGGATGAATTGTGGATTTATGATCAAGATTATCTAGGAATATTATTTCGTTCCTCTCTGAATTCTTATATGCATGATTTGATATCTTTGCAAGTCTCTTCGAATTATCGGTTTAGTTTTGCCTACTAGATTGATCTTTCTTGCAATGGGAGAAGTGCTTAGCTTTGGGTTCAATCTTGCGGTGTCCTTTCCCAATGACAGTAGGGGCAGGAAGGCACGTATTGTATTGTTTCCATCGAGGATAACAAGATGGAGTTTTCATCATATTGCTTGAGTTAATTCCTCTACATCATGTCATCTTGCTTAATGTGTTACTCCGTTCTTTATGAACTTAATACTTTATATGCATGTTGGATGGCGGTCGATGTGTGGAGTAATAGTAGTAGATGCAGGCAGGAGTCGGTCTACTTGACACGGACATGATGTCTATGTTCATGATCATTGCCTTAGATATCATCATAACTATGCTCTTTTCTATCAATTGCTCGGCAGTAATTTGTTCACTCACCGTAATATATGATATCTTGAGAGAAGACACTAGTGAAACCTATGGCCCCCAGGTCTATTTTCCATATTATTGAATTTTGTTTACATCTTGCTAGTTTCTGATCTACTATTTTGCAATCTTTGCTTTCCAATCTATAAACCAAAAATACCAAAAATATTTACTTTACCGTTTATCTATCTCTATCAGATCTCACTTTTGCGAGTGACCGTGAAGGGATTGACAACCCCTTTATCATGTTGGTTGCAAGTTCTTGATTGTTTGTGCGGGTATTTGGTGACTTGTGCGTCGTCTCCTACTGGATTGATACCTTGGTTCTCAAAACTGAGGGAAATACTTATGCTACTTTGCCGCATCATCCTTTCCTCTTCAAGGGAAAACCAACGCAATCTCAAGAGGTGGCATGGGTCGGGCGCGAGTTCATCTTGGTCGTAACTAGCGCAGAGACGAAGGAGCAGGGCAACTACACTAGCTTCCATGCTACCGATCACGCCCCTCCACATTGCCGCGACAAACAACCGATCATGATGGACCTACCACCGGGCGCACCGTATAGCAGTACACCAACTGCTACCGTGGCGGCGTGCTCTCGTCCATCACGCAGAACAACTAGATGGCCAGCTTGCAGTTCGAGATATGACGTACATCAACAATTTCACCCTTGATGAGCATGAAAACCCCAAGATGCCGACTGCCTTTAGCATTGGCGTGCCAGGATACATCTACAACAAGGACACAACCGTGCCCACGATGAGGTCTAAGGTCGACAAGCAGCGGCACAAACATGTTCTGTGTAAGCATTTTATTCTTTCTTCTTGATTGATGCAGCTCTTCAGCTTCAACTATGAGCCCCTCATCCAGTACGACACCATCAGTAAGCACACCAGTGGCAGAGCTTCACTAGAGCGTAGGGGGGCTATGGTCCCCTCCCCTACCCTAGAGAAATTATGTGAAATATCATTAGTTGTTAAACTTAAATTTTAATGATTATCACAATCTAAGCATACTTTATCGTTTTCCCCCCTTAACTATTTAACTTTGCTTTGCCCCCTCAACAATAACCACGCTACTGCTATAGCTACTTAGTAGTATCACTTCTTGAAAAGGGCACTACTGGTAATTACTAGTAGCAATTCTATCTGCCCCCGCTACTACTATTATTCTGTATTCTATTTATTTTTTTATTTTATGTCGTATTCATACACCATTATACAAGTTTTCATACAGTAGAAATTTATAGATTGTTTTTACATCATAATGAGTTATTAAATCACTGGCTGAAAGAACCGTGGATTAGTTTCAAGTGGATGGATCCTAAGTGACCAAGTCATGGATTATCACGATAATCCATGACTTGGTCACTTAGGATCCATCCACTTGAAACTAATCCATGGTTCTTTCACCCAATGATATAATAACTCATCATCATCATCATCATCATCGTCATCATCATCATCATCATATCATTAGCAACTTATCATCATAATACATCATTGTCATATAATTAACAACTCCTCACGATCATCATTTTCGTCCATGAGACATCATATAACAACTTGGTCACTAGTCATAATCACAACTTGTCCTCCTCATCATCATCAGCTCTAACACATTGTAGCACATAAAACACATTGTACCTAGGACCTACTCCTTTCTCATAGGACCTACTACCCCCTCTAAAGTAAAATGGCATAAAACAAGATAGGCCCTGACTCATTATGGAGAACGGAGACTATTCTGTCTCCAATTCTTGCCCTTCGCACAATGTTGATTCCAAGTAGCTCTGTACGATTGTCCATACATTTTTTCCATGCTTTGATTATCATGTCTTCATCGGTTTTAGAAATCCGGTATGAACAGTAGTGAAGCCTAGGAAGACCTGCCCGTAAGCTCATAACATCAAGGTGACATTTCGGAAGCATGATCCTTCGGGGTTTTCTGTTGAGAAACATAGTAATAACGCCGTAGTTAGCAATGTAGTTTAGCTTTAGAAGAATTTATGCAAAATATGCATGGATGTCGTAATAGAAAAAAATCTTACCATGCCATCTCCATAGATGTTACCGTAGTTCAACACATGCACTAGTGGCACATATCGACCATAATGTGCAGGAGTTTGATAATTGATATTGTAATTCTCAACATCATTAATAAATGAGATAAGATGATCATTCTCCTGATAAGTTAATTCTGCGCCATCGGTGTAGTAGGTTTTATCTACCATCTTTTGTACATTCTTTGAAGAATAAAAATAAGCTATCAATGGAAATAAGCTGTCAACTATTTGGAAATAAACAATATAAATGACTTAATAACTTTGTTTGAGAAACTCACATAGTGGTATAATTGGAAGCGTATCAACAAGGACCCAAAAATCCATATTATCTTCGTCGATATCAGGATCACCAAAATCCAAGGTGACGAGCATACCATGATGAAAATCATACATTTTGCAAAGTGCTTCCCAATTGGGGCAACCAAAATGGGATACGCTCTCAGAATTGTATAGATTTACAGCAAAATCTATACCATGATGGGTCCTTAGGTGAACTATCTTTGTTCCATACTTTCATGATCTTCAGAATCCATCCTCTCCAAGACATGGCGTATTGCATGGCATGGGATAAACTAGTCGAATTGTAAAGATGAAAATTACACGTTGAAGAAGCAGAAGTCGTGTTTAATTACGAAAAAACACTTGTCATCGTTGCATACCATTTCAACATCGAAGGTCTCCTGGAGCTTAATGCTGAAACGCCGACCTTCTACCAGGTGAGGCCTGTCGCACAGACCCCGGTCGTCGCCGCACCAGTCGCACTCCGTGAGATTTCATCATCCGACGACATTTCATATGTTCATAATTCAAAGATTAAACTTCTAAAATTAAATATATGTACTACAAAAACTAAACTAGATCATTATCGGTCTGTCGGGATTCTCCTTCCTCTCTCATATATGGTGGACACTCCCTCACTGATTTTTCGACCGTCGATGATGGTCGCTACTCCTCCTTCCCCTAGTGCATAACAAAGGTCTAGCACAATGAGAAGAAGGAGAAGCGCCCTCCACGACAACAGTCGGCATTCTTCTTCTCTCATATATGGTGGAGACTCTCCCTCACTGATTTTTTGAATGTCATGTATGGAGCCCTGATAGACTTAAAGTTAACTCAAAATGTCGTTTAATTCTCTTTCTAGCAAATCCGGGGCACTCGATATTTCCTACATATTCTAGCACAAGTCATGCTTAAATTCATAGAAAAATCCGGCATGACCTTTGCTAAAATAGGACATATCGAGCGCCTGAAATTTGTCGGAACGGAAATGAATCAACACTCCGACAAAACATAGGCCACTCGGATTTTCCCTGCGATACAAAGATGTCCATACACATAAAACAATGCTTAAACTTGAAATTATATCCGAATCAATTATCATAAGCATTCGCACATGAGCATAAACTGGTGCTCATTACATTTCAATGGTTCAATATTGACAAAAACATTTCAATATATCTTATAACCTAAACATTGCACTTGGTTAAGAAGCAAAACTAAATACCCTAGTTCTACTCTATTCAACACCGGGGAGTAGAGAAGGAGGAGGTGGACTTTTAGCTCACCCACTCGGGTGTAGAGAGATAGCCCGGATGACGATCACTCCAAGGAGACACGACTCTACAAAGCCTGCATATTCCACTGAGTGAAAAATTTAGATCATCAAATCTCATATAGCATTCTTTGATGACAAAGTGATAATGACATAAAAATAATTAAATTTTCCAATACATTTCTATATTGAAAAACAAAATTACAATAAATTTCTATACCTAAATTTTCTTCCTAAAATTTTTTATTACTGAATTTGATACCTAAAAATTTCTCATATAGCATTCCAATAGATTTCAATAATTGAAAATTTTCTATACCTAAAAAATTATATTACTAAAACTTTTTTATATTCAAAAAACCTATTCACTAGTCTATTAAGCACTTACTATAAATAAACTAGTTCTATTAAGCACTTACTATAAATAAACTAGTTCTATTAACCACTTCCTAAATAAACTATTTCTATTAAA